>NC_088361.1:39050184-39085184 GCF_034508935.2 Berghia stephanieae
CCATCTCTAGCGAAGAACCTCTTTGCATTATCCAACAACTGCTCGACAGAGGAATCAACGTGGGAGCTAGAGACAATTTCGGGAGGACAGCCAGGGATTTAGCTGATCAACTTGGCAAGCAAAAATACATCCAAGCGATCGATGAGCATATTGTGAATATGGTGCGGAATAAAGACTTCCGTCAAATGGAGAGGTTGTTACTTGATGGATATGAGCACCTCACAAATATCAAAGATTCATCCGGTCGGTCATTGGAAGCCATTGCTAAAAAGTTTTCAACTGAGCCAATCCATGAGATCGTTCAAAAAGGACCATCAATTCAGGTAAATTCTTCTCCATAAATAAGATGTTTTCACAGGGGCTCTCTTAATATATTTGATATAATTTGAGAGAAGGGATTATTTTCTGGGCAAAATGTAAAGTTTAATAAATGTGAAATGTCATTGTACGTTTGTGTAAATGGGTTATAATTTGGCTGTTTTGCGTGGATGTTCTAGAAGGTCAACTCTACTGCAATACTCTGAAAAATCACATTTACAAAATTAAATCGCCATGTGTCAAGTGCGGCAGTATTGTGATACAAGTCCCTTGTCTGCATTCTATCATTCTCTCGCAATGCGAGTTCAACACCCAACTTCACCAAGCATGTAATAAAATAAAGAGAAACAGTCCTGACAAGAAATGTAGATAATTTTTAAGAAGGTAATAAAACAAAACAAAAACTTTACCTGGCAGTTCTAATATGACTTGAGCTTTTATATAGCGCAATATCCACTAAACGTGCTCAAAGCGCTTTACAAAGGATCCCTGACGATCAGCAACACTTAACATGGGACGCCTGTTAGGCAATATTACAATTTTTTCGGACAGAGACAACGCTGTTAAAGTACAGGTACTCATATTGCACCTGAGTACGGTGAAATAATGGGGGTAAAGAGCCTTTTTCCAAGGACTCAACTATGCGCCGAGCGAGGCTCGAACCAAGGGCCTTCCGATCCGAAAGCGAGTGTCATACAACAAGACCACATAGTCCCACTACTACTACTACTACTACTACTACTACTACTACTACTACTACTACTACTACTACTACTACTACTACTACTACTACTCCCACCACTACTACTGATAAAAAGAACACTTTTATAACTACTATCAAAATTGATTACCTGGAAAATAAGAGGCTGTGGGGCGCACTACCATTTGAATTTGAATAAATCTCTCTCTTACTTTCATTTGTTATCAAAGAGATACGTTAGACGAATTTTCCAAGCCGTGGATGAGGGTAATGTGTCAGACCTGTACAGTCTAGTGGCTTGTAAGAAATACGCTTCAGGATTGGATGTTTGTGGACGGACACCACTGCTCAAGGCCTTTATCCAGGGACGAAGGAACATCGTCATGCACCTGGTTACAGAATGCCCGTTTACTGTCAATATCCAAGACACTGTAAGTGGCCAAGTTTGATCATGTTTGATTTTATTGAGGATTTTTTTATGTCTGTACATTCATTCGTTTATAAAAGAAAAAAAATTATGCCCTTTCGCCACGACATCATAAGATATCGTCGCCTAGGCATTCCACGAAGGAATATTTATAAATAATTCATCAAACAAAATGTCTGATGTCAACAGGAATCGTTTATACCTTGGTTAATAACCAATTAAATGTTTTGGCTTATGAATCGGTTTCCATCCAATTAGATAAACATATGGAAAAAAAGTGTGTATGAAACAGTATAAGTATATATATATATATATATATATATATATATATATATATATATATATATATATATATATATATATATATATATATATATATATATATATATTCGTCTTTCAGTTGGGAAGGACAGCCTTACATTATGCTTACCTGTTTATGGACGATCAAGATATGCTTGATATGCTGATGGTTCACGGTGCCAGCCCCGATATAGCAGACTGGGTAAGTGAAATTCTCCGCAATAGGTTAAAAAAATAAACCCAAAAAACTTGAGCTTGTATATATATATATATATATATATATAGCGTAATATCCACTAATCGGGCTAAAAAAAACTTTACAAAGACTCCTTAGCCAACTTAAAATGTAATACTGGACTCTTAGGTAATATTACAATTTTTTTCCTACAGAAAGAACGCTGTTATGGACTAGGTACTCTTTTTACCCCCGAGTGTGGGGAGAGAATGATAGTAAAAAGCCTTTTCAAAGGACTCAACTATACGCCGTACAGAACTGGACACTTACCCAGGACCCTCCGATTTGAAGGCATGTGTCATACCACAAAACCACATAGCCGCACAATGAGTTACGTGCGTACACTGTGTGTGGCTGTAGTGTACATAATATACGATCCGGAACTCACAACAATTGAGAAGTTTAGTGGATCATACGTGTCACACATCACGCATCACGTATCACGCTCCTATTACATGATCAATATCACTATAGATAGAATGCGCTTGGCTAAGAAGCTCATAACATTGCCATCCGAAAGTATAACTGACCAACACACAAACTCTGTGTAACCGTGAACTTTTATAGTCTGGTTAATACAGTTTAGTGAGAACAACTCACAAACGCGGATGGCAAAAACAATAACAAAGGCCTGAGTGACGTCATCTGCATACTATCTATACGTAAAAATAGCGCCGTTATGCGATTTTTATGTGGGTCAATGAATTGTTCACAGTGTGGCATTCAATAAAAAAAAATATGATGAGATTGATCATGTGATTGACACGTGATGCATGAGGCATGAGGCTTGATACGTATGGTGTCCTAAATCTCTCTTAATACCTATATTAGCACCGAGGGCTGGAGCCAGTAGTTTTGCGGCTTTGCAGTCTTGTGTGTGCTATGGAACCTGTCTTCCTACCTGTTGGTCCGTGACCGACGTGCACTTATTTGCAGGTCTGATAACCCAATTCCTTATGGGTTCATTGTTGTAATTGAAATCTGTTTTTAAAATGACGCAAAATATTGTCCATTACAACAATGTTAAACTAAGACGAAAAGTGGGTTCGGATGTCAGACCTGCATATTATATTATGTACACGTCGTCCGTGACCCAACTATCGCTGTGGCGGTGTAAAGTTGAATCCTTGGAAAATGATTTTGATTCACAATTTTCCCACCGTACTCAGTGTTGAAATGAAAACGTAGACGGTAACACCTGTTCATCTACCAAAATAAAATGTAATAGAGCCTTTCAGACGGTTGGTGACTCCCTGTAAAGTACTTTGAGCTCACAAAGTTTATATGGCACAACATAGAAGCTCGGGTTTAAGTTTAGTTGATATACATACATAACGCTATATGTGTGTGTGTATAAGTGTGTGTGTATTGTGTGTATGTGTGTTGATGGTGTGTGAAGAGGCAGGGACAGTGACTCCCAACAGCACCTAAATTAATAGTTTCGTGAATACCATTTGTTAATTAGTCACTCTCAGGATGTACTTGAGAAAGGCATTTACATACATTCCCCTAGTTCCATAGGAGATTGATGTTAAATTTGGAAACCAACTTGATGTAAGACAATGCTGTCTTTGTTCAAAATGTTTCAATAGTATGTTATAAGTCTTGTCCAATATGTCAAATGTACTCACTGTGTTCTTTCATCAGCAAATTTTGAAAATTGTAAAGCGCTCAGATCATGGTGTTTACCACAAAAAGCGCTAATTAAATTCAATGATTTTGATGAAGAGTTTGAGTTAATCGTTTCATTGTTTAGGTGGTCTCAATAGTGAAAAAATAATGCGTAACTCCAATACTTCTGAATTATCAGTCTTGTAGCGATATTGTAAATCTTACAATGTGATTTATTCTGTTAGGTTTTATTTAATATTTATTGTAATGCTGCTCGCCTACGAATTTTTTAACGCTGGATGCTTCTTTGAAAAGTTAAGCAATGATAAAGTCCATGGGAGACTGATATACGACTACATGTAATTTTCAAGGATGTTTATTCTTTATATCATTTCATGTGACACCAGCTAGATATAAAAATCACGTGTTAGATATAGGATATTGCGAAGATATTGCTTGTTTTATATAGAGTATGATTGTATTTGCATGTTATATGACCATTTGCTTATTTTTAGATTAATTGATAATGACTACATTATGAACAAAGATAAATTGGTATATTGATCGAGCTGATAACTACTAACCCTCACGAGAATTGTTGCCAATTCATTACATATATAAGTTAAGTGTATAATAAAATAAGATAGCGATTTAGAAACATTCTGAGATCAAAGTTTCTTTTGAATATTTCTTCTCCAATGGTTCTTATAATCGTTAAAACCCTGTAAAAGTGTTTTAGTTCTTCAGCCATTGGGCCAATGGAGCCGGAGTTTATCTCGGTTTCTTTAGCGTCAAACGGACAATAACAATTGCTTGCTATCCTTTAGATAGGCCCTAGTCTATCGCAAAGTACTTTCCGCCAAATCTAACAGACTACCCATTCACTGCTGGATGGACATGGGGGGTCAGAAAGAATATCGGCTGCACTCGGGATCGATCTTGGTCCCTTTGCGTTTGAAGCGAGTGCTCTACCAACTGACCTATCGGAACCCCTAAAAAGTGGTAAGTATACTTAATAATCTTTGCATTAAACCCGACTTTTCATTTATTTAATTTAGAAAGGACGCCTCCCCAAATATTACCAGCAATCAGAATGTGGCAAACACACGTTTCAACGCTTAAAACGTGAAGTCATCGATGCGGATTTGGACGTTTACACTCATAGAACGAGATTTGGTGAATCCCTACACACAGCCATTCAGGTTAGAGGATATTGTATTTATATAGTATTATTATGAATTGCGGCTATGTGGTCTTGTAGTATGACACTAGCTTTCGGATCGGAAGGTCCTGGGTTCGAGCCTCGCTCGGCGCATAGTTGAGTCCTTGGAAAAGGCTCTTTACTCATATTCTCTCACCGTTCTCAGGTGTAAAATGAGTACATGGCCGTTAACAGCGTTGTCTATATCGGAAAAAAATTGTAATATCGCCTGACAGGCGTCATGTTTCGTTCTACATGTTACGTGTTGATGTTGGTCAGGGACCCCTTAAAAAGCGCTTTGAGCACGTTTAGTGGATATCGCGCTATATAAAAGCTCAATTTAAATTTAGTATTATTGTCTTCGTATGAAGTCCACGTCATTTTTTGTTTGTTTCGATCACATTTTTCTTGAACATAAATTGTATCTTTTCCATCTAAATCTGGCCCACTATGCTACTAGAATCCAGCATATCTGAAGAAATTTGAGCACCTCAACACTGTAATCGACAAAACAAAATGTAAACCTTTTCCCCTTGGTCAACAGTGTAAATGAACCTTAGCCGTGATATAACATTTAATTGTGAATTACGCAAGTACTGTAAACCTGGGGTAACTTTGAACACTTGACGACTCGATAGCTCCCTCCAGTCTAAGAATATTGAACAAGCCGCTCAATAGTCCTTTGAGGAGAAGGTGGAAAACGGTTAAATGACTTTATTAGAAAAATAATTTTGTTGGCAATCATTTCTTGGCTGATTTCCCCAATGTTGATGGTGTCCAAGGTTTACCGGGAAATTGGGTATCTTTGAGCACTTTCATAATTGCAAACTAATATGATTGGACAAAATCTCATGATGGTGGAAACCCGTACATAGAACACTAAAAATGAACATACTACCTGTGTGGCGCTTGTATAATTAGTGACCAAGACAAAGTTGTTCTACAAACAAAGCTCTCCGCATTTAACTTCGGTATCCAATGACACGATGAAAATATCTGCATGATACACGTCGTCGAGGCTTCTTGGAACATGTTTGAAATATTGGGCTTGGTTTAAGTCGTGTTGTAGGTCCAAGATCGTGGTTCTACAGCGTAACAACATACCAGACGATGTTCAGATGAATGAACAACCGAGCGTCCTTGTCTGTTTTCATTCTTGCCTTTTTTGTGCTTTCTGAAGTTCAATACGGTTACCACAGAAGACGGAATTGCAGTCGCTACTTTAACAAATAACTCAATCGCATTTTTGTAAGCCCTGGCATCAGGGTTTAGCCTTGAATTTGGTGATATTTCTGCTGTGAGAAATAGGGGTGGGGAGTAGATTATAGATGAGATGGATATAGTAAGCTGTGTATATTGTCAAAAAGTCAACAGATAACCATCATGTCATCAAATACGTAGGAACATGGTATTAAGCAAAATAACATTATCAGTGATTGTTTTACAACACTGCATCGGGTAACCTTAAACACAGTCTCCATTTATAAACTAAAAGTCCTTAATTCCAGTAATTTATTAATATGATCAGCATTTATTAACTGTGCTTATGGCCCGATCATATCGCGATCTTTCCTCTACCAAGCAGAGTGATTTGTTCTTCTTTGTTTGATATCAATTTTAATTATTATTTTAAGCAAATTTGTTTTTTTCAACTTTTATTTCATTTCTCTATTTCTTTGTCAGTTATTCAAAATGTTCACAATGCAAATGGTATCGGTGAAAGCCGAGGTGAGTATAATTGCAGGTATGATATCTGAACGCAATTATGGGCTTGATTAAATTAAATATGCTGTAATGGAATATATTTTCCATTGGTTTGAGCCGACGTAGATTTCCATTACAAAAATGATCCCGTAAGGAATTGGGTTATCATACCTGCAAATAAGTGCACGTCGGTTTGAGTCCAAAACAATTTGGATTTATCAGATAAACATCGTCGAAATTTGAACTTGACCTTGACCTTGAGACTTACTAGATTTAACTCCCACTCACTGTAGAATTTTCTTTCCTTTGTTATTTCCTGACACTTCATCACATGTTTTTTCATCGTTGATTAAAGCGTGGGCCTCATCTCCTGTTTTGAATTCATTTCCAGGAAGGTGATTTGCATGCTGTGAACAGATTGGTGTCTGGCCTTGAAGGAATAGCTGACGTCACACGATACAGTCACTTCCTGTTTGAGTGCGTGGATCTTTGTCGTGAAGACATTGCAGTTTATCTTATTCAATCTGGCTTCAAGCATAACATTTTCAAAAACGTGAGCAAATTATTATACACGGTTTCCGCAAACCTGGGTACATATAATATTTCACGATCTATTTTTATTTATTCATTTAAGCTTCTTGTGGAGATATGGCTGACAGATACTTTTCTTCACTAAAGAAGGGGTCACTTGGTGTGAAAATACAATTCATCCCAATATAATAAAATTGTTATTGTTTGGTTATTTTTTGTTTGTTTTGTTTTGTCTTTGTTTATTTGTTTGTTTTGTCTTTGTTTATTTATTTGTTTGTTTTGTCTTTGTTTCATGAGGAATCATGTATCATTACTAATTACCACGTCGCCAGACTTTATGGACACCCTGTACATGTTTTTTAATTAGCCTTTTTTTAAATACTTATTTTTCCGTGTTTGCATGTTCATTACCGTCATGGCCCTTCACGCTGTTTTCACTACTTTTCATTTAGTCATTTTTCTTCCAATCTCAATTTTGATTTGGTATTGGCAATTAGTTAAAAATACAATGGGGTAAAAATCCTAGAGATTGCATAAAAATCTGTTGAGAAACATTAAATATCAACGGGAATCACTTGCGGTGTATTAACTCTCTCCTTACCGGATTTTCCCCAAAACTTCACACCCAACCGACACAAAAATAGATTAATTTCACTCAAACACAAAATCTGTTAGTTCTTGCTATACATATCTTTTTTTCTGCTAAAAGAGCTCTTCAACACAGCGTTAATATACTTTAACTACAGCAAACATATTTGTTCAAATATTATAATGTACAAAAGTAATTAGAATGACATATATGTTGGCTGCATCGTAACGAATGTGACGATTTTCCTATGGGTGGTAATGAGGGTTTTAAAGACCAGATTGCGATTATTACGGTTTCCCCAACGTGGGAGTTACTTAAAGTTCGAACTCCGATCACACAGATTAAAACACGGTGACAAACGAAAGCAAATAAGTCTCTTTTTGTCTTATAAAACGATATAAATCGATAATTGGTTGCTGTTGTTTTTAATTCTGCTTCCAGATGACCAAATGCAAGCCTTGTCAATCAACCTATCTGTTTGGAGATTGCCCTCATGATCTCATCAGCCTAAGAGACAGGGCCTTGAAGACTGGTTGTGGCCGAGTGGTCAAGCTTATTAACTCATTGAACTTCATGTAGTGTAGCTAACATTTAGTTTTTGTTATTGATATTTTGTTTTGTTTGTTTGTAATAATTTAATTTTTTTCACACGTTTTGTTTTCTTTTTGCTATTTATTGTTGTGGTTTAATTTTCTAAAAAAAATTGTCTGTATTTTTTTGTTTGCATGTTTGCATGTTTGTTTGTTTTGTTTAGTTTTATTTTACTTTGGCAAACTTGATGTGTTCTGAAATTTTCCAGCAAGTCATGACAACTGTTATTTTCTTTACAACCCTTAAGAATTTCAGACATTTGTTCACAATAAAAAGATGGAAATTGTGATAAAAAACTTGATTGGTAAAGTGTTTTGTTGTTGACTTTTATAACGACGGAGAATTAGGCTAAATCATGAAATTCGGGTTGAAAGTATGAACAATTGGCATGCAGGTAGCTAAGACCCATATAACTGACACATGCTATAGAATCACTCTGGCAATTTATCATAATAGTGATTTAATATTAGTAGTAGTAGTAGTAGTAGTAGTAGTAGTAGTAGTAGTAGTAGTAGTAGTAGTAGTAGTAGTAGTAGTAGTAGTAGTAGTAGTAGTAGTAGTAGTAGTAGTAGTAGTAGTAGTATAATAATGAATAATGAATGAATTTATATAGCGCCTAGATCCACAATGTGCTCAGAGGCGCTTTACAATGCAAATAAAACACAACAATAAATCGATAATTTAAGCATAAAATCTATCATATTGGAATAGCATTAATCAATTTGTAATTTAATTACCACGCACTGTGCTACAAGATGAAAATTTAGGATATCTATAACATGTAGGCCTAATAGAAATGTTAAACATCAAATGATTTCCTAAAGAGATGTGTTTTAAGTTTCTTTTTAAAGTTTTCAAATGTCGGACATTTTTTGAGGGATGAAGGCAGTTGGTTCCATAAGACGGGTGCCGACTGGCTAAAAGATCTCTCACTAAAAGACGATCTACAGCGAGGAACCTGGAAGAGATCATGACCACTGGATCTAAGTTCTCTCTCCGGCACATAGAGATTAACCATGTTTTGTAGGTAAACAGGAGCTGTCTTATTAAAACATTTAAAAGCATAGCATAATATTTTGAACATAATTCGGCTGTTAACAGGGAGCCAATGCAAAGATATTAAAATCGGGGTTACATGCTCTTTCACCCCACAACCAGTCACCATTCTAGCAGCTCTATTTTCCACTTTCTGAAGCTGTCTAATTATATATTTTGGTGACGATTGTAAGAGAGCGTTACAGTAATCTATTCTGTTAAGTACAAATGATGTCATTAATGTTTTGACAGTCTCAGTATCCAAAAGATGTCTAATTCTATAAATTTTATGGAGATGAAGATGACAAATCTGAGCAACTTTACTAACATGAACGTCCATACACAATCGTGAATCTAAATGTGCACCTAAATTCCTGACATTTCCACCAGTTACAATCTTAATTTGACTACCAGCAATGCTCAATGATTCTATTTCTGTACTTTTCCGGTTATTTCCATAAAAACTTATTATTTCCGTTTTATCCTCATTTAACTTTAATTTATTTAAAACCATCCAATCTTTTATGTCTTTCACGCACGCTTCCACTCAAGATACAATGTCCACTTTCGTATCGTTAGTAACAGGGAAATAAATTTGAGTATCGTCGGCATACAAGTGAAAATTCAACACATACGCCGAGATTATAGCATTTATGGGTGTTGTATACAAGGTATATAAGATGGGCCCCAGGACAGAACCCTGGGGTACCCCAAACTGCTGAACACTAATATCAGAAAGAGAATCTTCAATGGCAACACACTGTGTGCGGTCAGAAAGATAAGATTCAAACCAGTCCAAAACATCATTTTGAATATTAAAATTGGTTTGAAGTCTGTTTAAGAGCAACTTCCGATTGATGGTATCGAATGCGGCACTTAAATCAAGCAGTATGAGCACTGCCGTCTTCTTATCAGCAACATAATTAACAAGATCGTTGTGCACTTTGATCAAAGCAGACTCAGTGCAGTGTCCCTTGCGATAAGCAGACTGTACCATTGATCGAAAGTTGATCTCATCTCAATAGGTATTCAATTTAGAGCATACAATTTTTTCTATTATTTTAGATAACGTACTTAAATTAGACACAGGCCTGAAGTTTTTTTATAACTATTTTTTGTCCAATGAAGGCTTTTTCAACAAAGGGCGCACATTTGCTTTCTTAAGGCATGCTGGAACTGTCGAGGTGTGAAGACTAGATTGAACAATGTCGAGAATCACCGGTGCCAGCTCTTCTACACAATCCTTTAGAAGCCATGTGGAGATAGGGTCAAGCCGGCATGTCTTCTTTGGCAGTAGTTTGATTACATCTTTGATGTCTTGTAGTGTGGGGACAGACCATTTATCCAAAATATGGTTCTTTTCTTTATCTGCTGCTTTGGATTTTTCAGGCAGTGCAGATTCATTTTGGTCAAGTTGTTTTCTGATGTTGGCAATCTTGTCGTCAAAATAAGTATTAAAATTTTCAGCGAGCTCATTTGCATTTTTGTAATCTGGTAGTGTTTCTGATTCAGGAGAGATAAGTCTGTTTATTATTTTGTAAAGCTCCTTTTTGTTGTTTTTATTGTTTTCTATTTCCTCCTTCAGACTGTTTGTCTTTGCCGCTTTGATCTGATTGTTCAATATTTTTCTTGCATTAACGTATTGTTCTTTGCTAACATTCTCCTCTTCCAGATCTTTGCAGCTCTTTCCTCCTAGTAGTAGTAGTAGTAGTAGAAGTAGTAGTAGTAGTAGTAGTAGTAGTAGTAGTAGTAGTAGTAGTAGTAGCATTAGCAGTATTAGTAGATTGGCAGCAGCAGCAGCAGCAGCAGTAGTAGTAGTAGTAGTAGTAGTAGTAGTAGTAGTAGTAGTAGTAGTAGTAGTAGTAGTGGTAGTAGTAGTAGTAATAGTAGTAGTAGTAGTAGTAGTAGTAGTAGTAGTAGTAGTAGTAGTAGTAGTAGTAGAAAAATGTTATGAAGACGGTGTGGGGTGAAAGTTCCCTGGGGAGTGGATGGAATGGGCAAGGGGGAGAGGTATTTGTGCGGCGGTGAAATCTTTGAGAAGAAAAAAAAACCGACCGGGTATTGATGTGAGTTGAAGGTTCCGGAATTGTTCTGAAAGAACGGAGATAGATAGATAGATAGATAGATAGATAGATAGATAGATAGATAGATAGATAGATAGATAGATAGATAGATTGATAGATTGATAGATAGATGGTTGGATGGATAGATATATAGATAGATAGATAGACATATAGATAGATAGATAGATAGATAGATAGATAGATAGATAGATAGATAGATAGATAGATAGATAGATGGATGGATAGATGGATAGATAGATATATGGACGGAGAGATAGATAGATAGATAGATAGATAGATAGATAGATAGATAGATAGATAGATAGATAGATAGATAGATGGATGGATTGATGGATAGATAGATAGATAGATAGATAGATAGATAGATAGATAGATAGATAGATAGATAGATAGATAGATAGATAGATAGATAGATAGATAGATAGATAGATGGGTTAATTTGTCATCTTCAGGACTGAGTTGTTTTGTTGACTGTTGTTGTTTCTTGAAGTGGTTCCGGTTTGAAGTTAATTAAGAGGAATTTGCGCCGATGGGGACACTTTCCGTAGATCTCACTTTTCATGTTGAGTGTGGCTTCAAACAACCTCATGAAGCCACACTCAACATGAAAAGTGAGATCTACGGAAAGTGTCCCCATCGGCGCAAATTCCTCTTAATTAACTTCAAACCGGAACCACTTCAAGAAACAACAACAGTCAACAAAACAACTCAGTCCTGAAGATGGCAAATTAAGCCTGAAACATTGATGTAGACTGCCCCAAACATTGTGGTAAATATTTTAAATAATAATTCGCTCCATTACTACATGTCGAGCACTTTTCGTACCATATTTGTATCAAACACGATTCAATAGATAGATAGATGGATAGATAGATAGATATATAGATATATATATATATATATATATATATATAGATAGATAGATAAATAGATGGATGGATTGATAGATAGATAGATAGATAGATAGATAGATAGATAGATAAAGGTCGGACAAGACATGTCATGAAACCCACTGGTCACCCATAGAGTACGCTACGCTGCTGTCGCCATTCTTGAATTATGGTCACAATTGGGGGGGGGGGGGGGGGGGGGGGCTTTCGATGTAATAATGTGAAATATCACTGAATCTAGACTTCTTTAACACCAAACAGATTCCATGTATGTTTTATACAGTATAACCTTTCAAAGTTACCTCAGTTTTCAAATATAAGATATGCATAAGTAAGATCACAAAATTATTACTTTGACCTCTCCTCTCTGAGTTCCTAGTTGTGTGCCATCTGTTAATAGTATTGCTATTCTCCGCATGTCATAATATTATAAAATTCGCTCTCTGGAGAAGAGCTTTCTATGTACATGTAAATGTTCCTCATTGTGACAAATTTGTACGTTTCATCCTTATTGTTATCGGTTTTTATGAATCTAGAAACCACAACAACATTCGACGACCCTGGCTTCAACTATGAAATTGTAACAACTGTTAATGTTAGAAGTGTACAAAGTGTAAAATTTGCTGTGTCATTTTGGACCCAGGGTGAATGTTTTAGAGTAGTGCTCATGAATCTCGTGAAATGTAAACCTCTAGTCTGCCCTGAGGGGAGTTCAGTGATGGTAATTACAACAGAATTCACTGTGTATAATATTGTTAATGTAATACATCAAAATGTTCACACATCGAGACCCTTCGTTTTTTATATACCATAAAGAAGAAAAATCCCAAAGTATGGTTCTCTAACCAATCTCCAAAATAATGGCCTAATATCACTAACAATTCTAGTGTACGAGCCAATTATCATTAAAAATCCATCAGAAGGTTGTGAAGAGATCAACGTCGACGCGTGCGCACGGGTTGTGGACTTAAGGATACATCATAGTAGCGTCGACAAGATAGTAGCTATTTTTAGATTGAGAGCGTTTCGATTCGGAAGGAAAAAACGCCGTAACGAATGACAGCAGCAAAAAAGTGTCCTGTTGCTATAGTCTTCAACAGTCGTAACGTCACTTCCTTCCTAATGACGCATGGTAACTTAGTAACACTGGCTCTAAACTATCGGAACAATGGCGGACGCCCGTATGAAATATTTCTCCGGCGAGCATAAAAGCGTTTCCAGAGGAAAAAAAACCACATAAATTTGATCATGTTTTGACTTTTACACATTCTGATCACAAGGCATATGAAAAGGGAATGAAAAGTTCTAGCCAGCATGTAGAATAAAAAGTAATGATTTTCTTTGTTTAGAACCAAGATGGCCGCCGTTGCCAGGCGGCGTGACATCATACTATTGAATCCTATTATCAAATAAGTGCAGATTGTCGAGAGTACACATTTTTATGAGTAAAAACTAAAACCCGTTAATCGGGCTCGCGAGTTGCGAGTCAACGAATAAGAAAGTATAGTGGAAATAAAAAGTTATCTGCTGGAATTGTAACTGACTGAAATAGTGTGATTTATCAGAACACTTTCTGTTTTGTTTGTTTGTTTTGTTTTGAGAGTTCTTGCCAAGATGAGTATCATTTATATCGATAGATATTTGAAGGACGAGTTTCCTGGTCAAATTGACGCTGTAAATTTCTCATTATTAGGATGTCATTGTAATCACCGAGATTACAATGATTATATTGAGGCATCCTTCCGTATGTGGGGTTTCAATGCCAAATAGGTAAACATGACATGTGAGTATTGATGGTATATTATGTTCAAATAAGATATACACCATTTATACCCGCTAAAAACGATCGTGACGTCACTTCCCTCGTAATGACGCATAGTAACTTAGCAACTGGTTCTAAACTATCGGAACAATGGCGGACGCCCTATGAAATACTTCTCCGACGAGCATAAAAGTGTATCCAGAGGAGAAAAACATTATGATTATGATCATGTTTTGATTTTTATACATTCTGGTCACATGGCATGTGAAGAAGTTCTAGCCAGCATGAAGACTAAAAAGTACCGATTTTCTTTGTTTAAAACCAAGCTGCTCTTTGCTGGGCGGACGTGACATCCGACTATTGAATCCTATTACAATAATATGTTATCTTAAGAGTTTAATATCAGTCATAGAGAATTGAGTGACAAGTAATCACTCACCTAATGACAGAAAAAATGCGGCGAAAACGCGTGCCAAATTTAAGTTATTTTACAACAAAAAAAAAACATTATGAGCGAGAGGATGTTTACCGACGTCACACAGTCTATCATGATCCACATCGTCTGATATTAAGACCCCATTGGCAATCAAGAAATGTCCGTCTCTGTATTCCAATCTCGGATTATAACAAAGAGGAATGTTTACTTTGAGGAGTGACAGAATATGACAAGCGAGAGGATTGTAACCTGAATTGTGTAAGGTTTGGCTTGACTTTGACAAACAAAAAAAATTGAATAAACCCAAACCATCAGGATATTGGGTTGTTAGTCACTCACGATTTGAAAATCAATACAGGAAATTATACTGTCTGGGATTATAGTGGGAAATAAACAGTTGAATAATTGATGTCACGCTATTTCCAAACACGTAATGCGTGACAATTTGAAGTAAAATAGTAATAGTAATAATAATAATAATAATAATAATAATAATAATAATAATAATAATAATAATAATAATAATAATAATAACTTTTATTATTATTATTATTATTATTATTATTATTATTATTATTATTATTATTATTATTATTATTATTATTATTATTATTATTATTATTATTATTATTATTATCATTATTATTATCATCATTATTATTATATCATTATCATTATTATTATTATTATTATTATTATTATTATTATTATTATTATTATTATTATTATGATGATTATTATTATCATTATTATTATTATTATTATTATTATTATTATTATTATCATCGTCAAAATCATCAACATCATCATCATCATCATCATCATCATTCTTCTTCTTCTTCTTCTTCTTCTTCTTCTTCTTATATTATTATTATTATTATTATTATTATTATTATTATTATTATTATTATTATTATTATTATTGTTGTCGTTGTTATTATTAAAAGACCGCAAAACCACAAAGCCGTACTGGAACTAATTCACAATTTAATCATGTCGTGAAGCTCCTGTCGTGTGCGTGATTCAAAATTGAGATTAACATGTCCCTCCCTGATCGCGTCCAAAATAAAATTGTATATTATTTACCTTGCACGCCATAATGAAGAAGAATAGAAACCTTCTTAATGAAATGGCCATTGATCAAACTGTTTGAACAACCGCATTTGGTTTCATCTTAAAACATAATACGATTTGTGAGTGTGTGTGTGTGTGTGTGTGTGTGTGTGTGTGTGTGTGTGTGGTACTGTCCTTTTCCGTAGAGTTAAAAGAGCATTAACAGAAAAGTATGAAACGGTGTGGTTTGCATGTCATACAGAGAAGGAAAATAAAATATTTAAAACCAATCATTCCAATTTCTATCTACTTCCCAGATGTAATACTATTTACTTCTGTTGTGCAATGCTAAAATTTAATGACAGTCAAAAAGTTACATTAGTAGAAAAAAAACTTAAATTCTCCAATCTCGTGAAAAAAAAGTATGATATCAAAGTTTTATATTTATTGTGAACGAAAATTTTGATCGTTTGAAGAATGATAGAAATCATAGAGAGGGGAAGGGGGGGGGGGGTATTCTACGTTTTTCATGAGCTTTCCTGACATGTTATGTAAAATTTTCTAAATTGAAATATTGCAGGAATCTAGTTCGGGTAAATGAAAATTATTATTCTGCTTTTTGTGTGTTGGTCCGTTATACTTCCGGATGGCAATGTTATAGGCTTCTTATCCAAGCGCATACTATCTATATTGACAATATTTAATTCCACTATCGGAGATTTTGGACGAAATTCTCAAATGTTGATGTGATCTTTCGATCCCGCATATTCCATTATGGCTCATCCGTAGCATTTTCCCCATGATCCAATTGTTGGTTTTCTAATGTCTTGAATAGTGAGCCAGTCTGTTAACTCTGTGTGTAAAACATTGCACCACTCGTATAAACCATCAATGACCAAATGCTGTAAGTCCATGCGATTCAAATCAGGGTACATTGACGGCTATTGTTCTTTGGAAATATATCGAATATGATTTCTACTTGGACTGAAAATTATCTAGCATGGGTCGGGTACTCATTTTAACCTGAGTACGACGAAAGAATGTGAGTAAAGAGCCTTTACCAAGGACCTAACTATGCGCCGAGCGAGGCTCGAACCCAGGACCTTCCGATCCGAAAGCGAGTGTCATGCCACTAGACCACATAGCCTTCTATTTGTTTTGAAATAATTTATCAGTTTGTCTTAGAAACACATTTTTGTATTCTGAAGCAGTTTCTAAGATGATATTGAAATGCTATATTATCAGACGTTCTTCTATTTAATCAAGTATCATTGTCTGGGTTATAAGCAGCTTTTGTTTCAATTGTCATGTAAGATCTAAGCTATGGGGCAAATATGCACATGCAATATTATTTTGATGAAGTAGCATTTTTACTCTCCACAAGTAAACATGTAGATCTCTGTTGTTCATGTTTTTACCGTGTTTATTAGATATGAAAATCAAGGTCAACATTGGACCCAATGCATTTCTTCTCCAGTTTCTTTTCAAACGGCTATATTAAGTCTGCTATCTAACTTCAACATAAGATTCTATGACATTTTGTTGAAAAGATCGTGGAGCAATGTGACTTTTTTTCAAAACAAATCAGCATACGTAATGCATTAGATATATCTCAACCGACGTGTACATATATTCATGTCTAACATCTGAACCCACTTCTTTGCCTAATTTAACATTGTTGTAATGGACAATATTCGAAAAACGTCCATCTATTGTCAGTAGTAGAATCTGGAAAACAGCCATCATACCCAAGTAAAGTGTCAATTAGAGCTCCCAGTGCCCATATTTTCTGGTTCACTCCCTACTGGTGCCTATCTCCCATATTATCCGGTTCACTCCCTACTGGTGCCTATCTCCCATATTATCCTGTTCACTTCCCAATGGTACCCACCTCCCATACTCTCATGTTCACTCTCCACTGATGTCCACCTCTCATAGTCTCTGTTCTATCGCCACTGGTGCCCACATCCCATAGATATTAGTTGTTGGATGAGCAGGTTTTTATCAAGTATAGCATACAGGCGAAAGACATTTCCAAGTTTTTCGACGAATGTGGCTTTGGTGAAATTTCACTAATCCGTCCCGAATAGCTCTACATCTTCTGATTTGTCATAGCCACAAATTTTATCCACGCGGTTGAATTTGATTTGTATCCACATTCTAATGGGTAAATCTGGTAAAAATCCAAACTTTCTCTCAACAATCGACGCTACAGTCACTTCGTAATCAAAGGTCAATGATATTCGAAGACTGGCATTCTTCAATTTGCCGGCGTCAACTACTCGCAAGCACGCTAATTTCTTTTTTTTTCCTCACATTCATGTCTGTTGCAATTAATTTGTATGAATTATTGCCGAAAGCTTAAGATTGAATAAACTCTAAAACGCGAATAGTTTTACGCTGTCAGCATCCATACATCCAACAGCGCTACTAATGAGAGAGGTAATTTGATGCGGGGTTACTTTTGCCAGAGGCCTTTTAATGTCCCAGGGGCTTATAAAGAGTTCCCACTTTCTATTATTGCTCTATTAAAAATCCCCCGGGACATAGGAGACAAAACTAAAAGAGAAACGCTCGAAGACCCAGCGCTTTCCCCGAAAATCGTCACTTGATCCGGGTAACCTCCAAACTTCTTAATAGTCCCTTTAATCCATCTAAGCATCATAACTTGATCCGACATACCTTAGTTTTCTGGTATTACGTCATATTCTGTAGACAAGTAGCCAAAAATATCTGATGTCATTCGTTCCTATATTTGGACGCATCTTTGACGTTCTTCGATGCAAACAATGCTTGTGTCTTTTCAAATCTCAATATGCCTGAGAAATAAAATCATCGTGAGAAAAATAGAGTATGGAGACGTACCAGATAAAAACAGAGAACAAAAAGTCACGTGGTCAAAGGTACTGCTAAATACCTAAATTCACCTAAATCTACCGAAATCCTCCGAACTCCCCCGAAATCTACTGAAATCCACCGAAATCTACCGAAAACCAGAGACTATGGGAGGTGGGCACCAGTGGGGATTAAACCAGAGACTATAAGAGTGGGCACCAGTGAGGAGTGAACCAGAGACTATGGGGGGTGGGGCACCAGTGGGGATTGAACCAGAGACTATGGGAGGTGGGCACCAGTGGGGATTGAACAAGAGACTATTGGGATGGGCACCATTGGGGAGTGAACCAGATAATATGGGAGGTGGACATCAGTAGGGAGTGAACCAGAGACTGTGGGAGGTGAGCATCAGTGGGGAGTGAACCAGAGACTATGGGAGGTGGACATCAGTAGGGAGTGAACCAGAGACTGTGGGAGGTGAGCATCAGTGGGGAGTGAACCAGAGACTATGGGAGGGTGGGCACTTGTGGGAAGTGAAGCCGGGAGAACGGGAGGTGGACACAATTGAGGAGTGAAGCCGGGACAAAAGGAGGTTGATATCTGTGGAGAATGAACATGGGACTATTGGAGGTTGATCAATTTGGGGTGAACCGGGGACTATTGGAGGTTAATCAATTTGGGGTGAACCGGGGACTATTGGAGGTTGACACCAATGGAGAGTGATTCCGAGACTAAACGAGGTTGACACCATTGGGAAGTGAACCTGGGACTGTGGGAGGCGGACATCAGCGGGGATTGAACCCGGGACTAAGGGAGGCGGACACAGGTGGGGAATAAACCTGGGATTATGGGAAGGTGGATACCAGTATGGCGTGAACCCGGGAGTATGGAAGTTGGACACAATTGGGGAATGAAACTGGGACTCTGGAAAGTGGACACCAGTGGAGAACCCGGGATTAGGGGAGGTGGACACAAGTGGGGAGTAAACCTAGGACTATGAAAGGTGGACACCAGTGTGGAATAAACCAGGGACTATTAGAGGTGGATACCAGTAGGGAGTGAACCCGGGAATTTAGGAAGTGGACACAATCGGGGAGTGAAATCGCACTTATTTTTCTTGAGTACTCGCTTTATATGGTGACATTTCGACCGGTTGTTTATGTGTTTTACTCACAATGCGATAGTTGTGTGCGTGTATGTGTGTATGTGTGTGTGTGTGTGTGTGTGTGTGTGTGTGTGTGTGTGTGCATGTGGTTGTTTTCAAAAGTTTTTGTATTATTTCCAAATGACATCTCAACATACTTAGTTATTTCAGAACTTTAGTAAAATTGATTTTAATGAGAAAGTAAAGTAATAATGCTGCACCCTTTATTTTATTTAGTCGCCCGATTCATAAACTTTTGATTATATGTTTATATTTCCATTATCTCTTTTCCTTCCTCCTTGTAAATATTCTTAATTTTTTTCATACAATTTATAATAAATAAATGCAATTCAGATCACTGATTCAGCTAAACGTTTCGATATAAAGTTTGTATCCATTCAATTTAAAGAGTTTCAATTTATGTTGTACCACTTGTTGATTTGATTTAACAATAAATATTCTTTCTACAATTTCAAAGAAGGGATTGAAATAACAAGATACTCAAACGAGCTTTCTCTCTCTCTCTTCAAACGAACAACAACAGTGTCCATAAAATCACATCCAGTATATTTTATTACACAAATATATGGCATTGTTGCATATTGTCTACCATGATCATAATCTAAACTACCGCACATTCTTCAAAATGTGTATCAACCAAATTAGGGACAGCATCGCCCCCATAACATGAAATAGTAAGACCGCCGTGTACATATCTACAGCTCTGATGACCGAACGTAATTGTGGGCTTATTTCAACATTTAAAAAAAAAGAGCTTTTATATAGCGCAATATCCACTAAACGTGCTCAAAGCGCTTTACAATGGGTCCCTGGCCAACAGCAACATTTAACATGTAGGACGTGACATGACGCCTGTTTGGCGAACATTTTTTTCGGACAGAGACCACGCTGTTGACGGCCAGGTACTCATTTTACACCTGAGTACGTTGAGAGAATGTGAGTAAAGAGTCTTTCCCCAGGACTCAACTATGCGCCGAGCGAGGCTCGAACCCAGGACCTTCCGATCCGAAAGCGAGTGTCATACCGCAAGACCACATAGCCGAACGCTGTTGCAATGGAGATTATTTTGCGTTGGTTTGAGATAATTTCCATTACAACAATGATCCCATGACAATTTTGCTTATCAGACCTGCAAATAAGTTCACGTCGGGTAAGACCAATACTGATCATAAATTCATTTAAGCTTTATATTTGTTTGAAATAAGTAAACAGTGCGTCATAAAAATACATTTTTTTGCATTCTGAAATAGATTTTAAAATTATGTTAAAAGTATATATTATTATCATGCAATCTTCTATTAAATCAAATATTATTGTGTGGGTTATAAGCGGATTCTGTTCCATTTATCATGTGAGATCTAAGATATTATACGACAAATATGCACATGTAATATTATTTTGATGGAGTTACTAATCATTATTTTTTTACCCTGTGATCTCGATATGTAAACCAATGTCAATATCCGATCTAATGCCTATTTTGAACTAGTTTCTACTCAAACAGTATTACAGTTGATGGCTAAATGTCAACATAAGATTCTATGGCATTTTCTCGGAAATGATCGTGGAGTAGTTTGACATTTAAATAAAAAAATCAACATACAATAAGTATTACGTATTATACAAAATCTCATTTGTTCACCAATGTTTTTTCTTTGGTCAAATAGCGCCTTTAAAGACATGGATTTAATATTTGTTTGGATGTTTGTCCGTCTAGGATATATTTATTTACAATGAAATAGTATAACGTTATATAATCATATATAATATCTAATCCAATGCCTCCGGCCAGTATTGCCATTACTATTATAATAAATAAATAGAATAAAATTGCTTTTATTCATCCAATAGGGGAAATTTGTCTCTAGGGTCTATTCCAAGGGAAGACTGGAATAACCCAAGAATCAGCCGCAGTGCCGCGCCGCAAATTGAGCTAAGGCGAGGTGACTTGCTCATGGCCACACAGCGCAGCGGCGGGTGATCGAACTCGGCACCTTTCGGGTACGAAGCAAAGTTCGTACGGCTGAGCCACTCTGCCCTCATTATTATTATTATTATTATTATTATTATTATTATTATTATTATTATTATTATTATTATTATTATTATCATCATCATCATCATTATCACCATCATTATCATCATCATCATCATCATCGTCGTCGTCGTCATCGTCATCACCATCATCATCATCATCATTTTACTATTACTATTATTATAATTATCAGTGGCGGTTCCAGCCCTTTGTAAGTGGTTGGGCAAAAAAGGAATAAAAATAAAGAAAATAAGAAAAAATCAATAATATAAATGAATAAATAAAAAGGGAAGAAAGTAAAAGGAAGCTGAAGATTTTGAATGTTATTTCCCTGTTCTTTCACCTTTGGGGGGCACTGGTACAGGTTCCGCCTCAGGAAGCCAAGGGTACGATTTGCTTTTGCCACAATATTAGCAATATGTTGGTCCCATTTCAGTGATTTGTTTAGTTGGATTCCCAAGTAGGGTAATGTGTCCACGTGTTTTAATAACTGACCGCTTATTTGGTATTCATAATTAATTTGTTGATTTTTCTTTGTTATCGACATTACAAAGCATTTCTCGGGGTGGAATTCCATCTGCCAGGTTTGTGTCCATGATCGAAGTGAGTCAAGATCATTCTGTAATATGTCTGCCTCGTTCTGGGCTTCAATGACTCGAAATAAGAGGCGGTCATCGGCGAACAGTTTGAGCTTGGTAAGAGTTGATTTTTTTCCTAAGTCGTTTATGAATGTTAGAAAGCAGAGCGTTCCAAGGACAGTTCCTTGGGGTACTCCCGATAAAACGTTGCACTTCTCACTTCTATATCCATCCAGGACTACTTCTTGAGTTCTGTTGCCGATCCTGCCTTCAAGCCAAGAAAGTAGTTTGTGTTCCTTCTGTTTTGAGTCGTTTTCTTCATCAATGGTCTTTTCGGGGGACTTTGGGTCGATGTTTTTAATTCCATGGTGTTCCAGTTTTCTGAGGAGTCGTCTATGTGGTACACTATCAAATGCCTTCGAAAAGTCTAAAACAAGTAGATCTATTTGTTTTTTTTGCTGTCTAATGCCTTTCCTATTTCTTCTATGCTGGCTTTCACAAGATCTATGTTTCCGGAAACGATGTTGATAATCGACTAGCAATTATGTCTTTCAAAGTGCTCCATTATTGAATGAAACACAATGTGCTCGAGTACTTTACATGTGACAGATGTCAGCGACACTGGTCTATAGTTCGAGGCAATATCTTACAATTTCCAACTTTAAAAAGCTTGTGATATCAAATTCGGGTCTTTCATTACAATTTTTGATTTCATTCATTCCACTAAAATGTGTGAATTGGTACGTTTCACAACTTGCATCAAGACAGTTTTTTTATATAGACTGATCTAACTCATGAAATAAAAACCGTAATAAAAGACGCTCATTAATTATCCGTTATTTATTTTTCTCTACATTCTCACCTTTTGCACTGACAAATTCGGACTGGGTGGGGATCCTGACCTCCCATAGCGGGCAGGGAGGTCCATACTGTGTCTTCTATCCCCTTATATCTGTTTTCCAACATGATTTCTGTCTTTGTCTTGAAATGAGGTTACTTGATTTTGTCCTGGCCCTGGTTGGAGTCTTGGCTGGGAGGGAAACAGTCAAATGCATAGTTATTGTTTTGGGAGATGATATTTTTTCCTTGTAAATCATCTCTCTGTTATGTATTATTATATTTGTTATTTTTAGTGTATAATGTAAGCATTTGAGTGTATTCCTCTCTGTTGGATTTTGTGCTTGTGTCCGGATGAGACTTATAGGTGATCTCAAACTAAGTACATTGGTGGTATGCTCTTGGAATCTACATCTGATCCCTATTTGTTCCCAGTTCCCCTTTGTCTTACCTTTTCTTGGGTGCTTTAATTGTAATTCTAGAACTTTTTACTATCCATTTTCTTCCTTTTTACTGGCGCTGATATGACCAAAATGTGTTGCAAGCGCCGTAAAACCCTTAAAAACAAAAACAAGACAAATTCGGACCTTAAAATGCTACATCGCAAGTTCTATCCAATGTAGATTGAAAATGTTTTATTTCCCTTTTAAATTGTAATTAATATTCTTTAAATGCAAGTTCGCATTTTTGCGTTACGTAGTCAATTTTTTTTTTAAAGTGCATTTACTGTCCTTGCCATTCTGATTAAGTCTAGATAAAATAATATTTTCTGCAAATAGAAATAATTGTCTGTGTTTAACAACTGTATAATTTTACTTAAAATGATCATTTGCTTTAAATATCAATTCCAAATGACGCAACTGTCATGCCATTAATTTGCTGTTCTATTGTGAATCGACGGATACAAACGTCTCAAGTATCATCATAATTCATCAAATTCAGATTTAGATGAAATTACGTCAGCTCTTCTAATATGATATTTTCTGCTCACGAGACGATATCAATTTTTTTTTACAATGTCATTTATTTATAAAATTCATTGCCTTCGATTTCACGAGACTAATCACAAAATCTCGTTTTAATAATTACAAAGAGAACGGAGTTGACGTCACTCAGGTATTTGTTATTGTTTTTTGCCCTCCATGTTTATGAGAAATTGGTGGTTCCTCTGTGACTTCTTGTTGCTACGCCTATCAAGCTATTGACATGGATGACTTTTTTACTATTATCTTTTAGTATGAGTCTCGAGTTATTCAATCAACATACAGTGCATAGACTTTTGAAAATAATTACGCCATTTATCGTAAATTGTATTAAAACTAATCAAATAAACATTTCAGTGGTTTTGTTTTACTGTTTAGAAATTAAATCAAAGTATATTCTGCCCCTGAAATCAACCAATGACCGTGATCCGAAGACCCATAGCCACATAAAGTACTTGCCCATCACCCGGAGCAAACAACCCCCATAGATCCTGAGTATCATTCACAAATTTAACACATATGATTTTTTAAAAAGCAGTGTTGTCAAGCAGTGTAATGCTTATAATCCTTTAACATTGTGTCAAAATAATGTGAGAAATACTCACTTCTGGTCCTGACCTATTTGTGTGTTTGGCACGTACTACAGATAGCTCAGGCCTTTTCGTTAACAGGAAATTTATAGTCGAGGGGACCGATGGTGTAAATGGTAGGAAATATTATAATTGTTTAATGTTGAGTTACGGGCGAACCGTCAATTCTCATTAAACGGTATTAGGGCTAACCCACACCGGAGACTGTCTCTGACGACCCGGCACTGCCGTCCTCTGCCGTCTTCCGGATAAAGACGTAGGGTACGGACAAAATACTAAAAATAAAGAGAAGAGCCGCTAGACCTACTCATACCAAGCACTCGGCGTCATCTGCCGTTTTTGTTTTGTTTTGTTTTTTTTAGCACAGCGAATAGGATTCAACAGTCGTAACATCACTTCCTTCCTAATGACGTATGGTAACTTAGTAACACTGGCTCTAAACTATCGGAACAATGGCGGACGCCGTATGAAATATTTCTCCGGCGAGCTTAAACGCGTATCCAGAGAAAAAAAAACCCCCATCAATTTGATCATGTTTTGACTTTTACACATTCTGATCACAAGGCATATGAAAAGGGAATGAAAAGTTCTAGCTAGCATGAAGAATAAAAAGTAATGATTTTCTTTGTTTAGAACCAAGATGGCCGCCGTTGCCGGGCGCGTGACATCAGACTACTGAATCGTATTATGTTGTGATCACGGCCACTGAATACGCCACATGCTTGACCACGGGTTTAGTTTTCACAAGATTTATGTGCGCTACTTACTACCATTGCCACCCTAGATTCAAAATGACAAAGCAAATTGTACAATGCGTACACACTTGACAATAACATTTGTTTCGATTGATAATGGGAGCAATCTATATTCATGTTTTCGTCCAACCAAGTCACCAATCACATGATTTGTTCATGTCCAACGATTGGATATTATTTAACAAATCTAAACACGCTGCTTTGTTTATGAAAGTTGTAAACATATCCGTGTGTCAAGCTGTACAAAATGACCAATCGTGATGTAAGATATTTCAAAAGCTGTGAATACTTTTCACTATGTGGGTCATTTTGAGCACACTTTGCAATGTGACCAATGACCTAGAGCACATGGAAAGGGCATATAGATCATGCCCATTGAAATCCAGAGGCGGAGGGAGCTTTTGTGATTTCTACATTCGTAAAAATTGATAATAATATCTTACATGCAAATTTGTCACAATGAGGAAAATTTACAACAATTTCTCCAGAGAGGCGAATCCGGGGAATTCTTTTTCACGGCATGCGGCGAAAAGCAATATGGCACACAACCAGGAACTCTGAGGGGAGAGGTCAAATTAATAATTATGTAAACTTAATTATCTTGTAGATATATAAAATATGCGGTTCCTTAAAAGGAAGACACTGAACAAAACTTACATACTTACATGGAATCTGTTTGGTGTTAAAGGAGTTTAGATTCAGTGATAGTTCACATTATCACATTCAAAGCGCCCCCCCCCCCCCACATGAACATAATTCAAGAATGGCAAACATGTACCGTACTCATTGACCGTACTGGATGGCTGACCAGTGGGTTTTCGTGACATGTCCTATCCGACTTTTATGAGTTGTCTTGCTCAACGGCTGTTCGGGGATTATGTCTTTGTGAAAGGCATTTCTCATCGTCTCAAGGGAGACGGCTCTGTGTTGGCCTCTCTTCTTTCATTTCCTATGATTATTCCATTGGAGTGCTTGGTGTACGAGTCTGGATTTTTATGATGTGATAACCATAAAAGTGAAGGTTCTCAGTTGTCAGGCTCCGCCCTCTAAGTCTACCAGGCGTCAAGGCCTCTAGTAAGGCTTACAAAAATTTAAGACGCACATTTCTTATAGTACTTAGCTATGAGCATTGATGTAAAACGTAGTACATTGTCCCTAGCAGTGTAAAATATTTTTTGTATTTCACTCGTTTTGTCTAAGCCTTGTTTTGAAGGGGAAAAAACAGTGATAAATGAAATTCATTAATTATCTGATTTGTGTTAGTACAAAAAGATTGAGGCGTTCTAATCCTATATATATATATATATATATATATATATATATATATATATATATATATATATATATATATATATATATATATATATATAATGTGATACGTTGTCTCGCGAAAAAAATGGAATGTCACAGATCGCTTTCAGCATACCATGTATACGATATAAGCCTGATATTCATTACCATCATTATTATTGTTGTTGTTGCTGTTACTGCTGTTGCTGTTGTTGTTGTTGTTGTTTTGTTTTGTTTTATCCCGTGTTTTATTTTGATCCAATATTCATTCATCCTTGGCATTTCATGCCCAACAGCCAGGTGAACGACCACCCACTCACTGGTCTCACCCAATTGCTATTTTTGGATATGCGAATGACAGGTGGCGTGTCGTTGGGATTATAATATATGGGACAAGTGTAATATAGATAGTTCGAAGATGACGTCTCTCAGGTCTTTGTTATTGTTTTTTTTGCCATCCGCGTTTATGAGTTATGCTCACTGAACTGTATTAACCTGACTATAAACGTTCATGGATACACACAGTTTTGTGTGTTGGTCCGTTATACTTCCGGATGGCAATGTTATGAGCTTCTTAGTCAAGCGCATCTATCTATATAAGAACTCCGCTTTTCTGCACCGAATTTTTTGTTGTTATTTTGTTTGCGTTGTTGTTTGTTTGTTTTTTTTGTTTTTTTTCTTTTGTTGTTTTTTTGTTGTTTTTTTTTTTGTTTTTTTTTTTTTTTTTTTTGGGGGGGGGTATTTATGTTTTTGTTTTTGTTTTTTGTTTGTTTGTTTTTCTTCGTTTTTGTTTTTATTTTGTTGGGGTTTTTTTTTGGTTTTGTTTTTTGTTTTTTTAAATTTAGTTCCTTTCTTTCTTCAGGCTTTTACTGGTGGGGGGTTTTGTTTTTTTTTTGGTTTTTTGTTAGTTTTTTTTTTCATTTTATTATTTTGCTTTTGATTTGTTATTGAATGTTTTGTTTTGTTTTGTTTTTGTTTTTGTTTTGTTTTGTTTTGTTTTGTTTTTGTTTTTGTTTTGTTTTATTTTAGTTTGTTATTTTTCTCTCCTTTTTTAAGCGGGGGTGTTGTTTGTTTTTCTTTTGTGTGTGTGTGTGTGTGTGTGTGTATGTGTGTGTATGTGAATTAGTTACAGGATTTGCTGTCCATTAAAGTGTTTGTATCATCTATTTAATCAAACAAGCATTGAATTTGTTTCAATCATTTATGATTATTTCTTTGGAGTTCAAATGCCTTAGTGAATAAACTATTATTGTGTCTTGAAGTCCCATGTTTGAGAGTAGTTGATAAGATGAGGGTCATTTAAATCAGTCGGTGTTCGAAGGACGAGTTTCTGGCCTAAATATTTAAAATGTGTTTTTCCAGAGTGCGGCAGTATGTGCTCAAAGTACTTTACAGGAGGTTCCAAACCAGAAGGAGGAGACGGGACGCTCATGACAACGCTGGTACCGGACAGGTAATCATTTTACACCTCCATATGATGATGAAATAATGTGAGTAAAGAGCTTTCTCTAAGGAGTCAGCGCTGCGGTGCCAGTAGCACAGCTCGAACCTGGGACACTTTTGTCACAAACCGACTGACTAACCACAAAACTACAATGTTGTTAAATCTGGCGGAAAGTACTTTGCGATAGACTTGCGTCCTATCCAAGGAAGCAAACAATAGACTTCAACAGTCGTGACGTCACTTTCCCTCGTAACTTAGTAACTGGTTCTAAACTATCGGAAGAATTGGCGGACGCCCTTATGAAATACTTCTCCGACAAGCATAAAAGTGTATCCAGAGGAGAAATACATTTAAAAATCTGGTCATGTTTTGACTTTTATACATTCTGATCACATGACATGTGAAAAAGTCAGCATGAAGAATAAAATGTACCGATTTTCTTTGGTTTGAACCAAGCTGCTCGTTGCTGGGCGGACGTGACATCAGACTATTGAATCCTATTGCTATTTCCGTGTCACGCTATAGAAACAGGGATAAACTCCGGCCCCATGGGCCTAAAGCATTGTCTACTATATAAGAAGTCACTGGCCTAAAGACATTGAAGGACTATTAATAAAATGTCAACTTTTTTCAATTTTCCGTTATTACCCTTGCTATCTTCCACTTCAGATTCTGTATCGTATTCACATTACCAATGTCTCCTTTTGAAAAGCAATATTTGATTGTAGTCAACGATTGGCCATTTCAAATTTTGATTTTATTATCTTCTCCGTCCCTAACTGAAATCCTGCCATTATTTATTGCTAGAATCAGACGAGTGATAAAGCATTGTTTTATTATTAATATTTAGACAAACAGTGAAAGAAAAAAATATGTATGGATAATTTGTAATTTCATTGTTGACGTAAACCATATAAAACTTGGGTCATTAAGAATTACGTAACGGAGTTTCATGTATCAATAATTAACCAGCCATTTAGTCCTCCCACTCGCTCAACAAATCCTATTAATTTTTCATATCCAAGGGTTAAATCAACTATTTTTTGTGATACCAAATTTGGACATAATAAACAGTTTCATCCCTTACAGGTGGGATTCGATTTCACTCTACCTGACACCAACTCTTGCGTTATCTGGAAGAAAACAGTAAAAGTATAGTTATACAGGTTGCAATAAACCCGGGGTCTCATCGCAGTGTTTGCTCACGTTGTTTACAGTTACAGTCAGATAAATAATGGCGAGTTAAAGAATGAAAAGAAATCCAGAGGCCGTTAAAGGGTTAATGGATGCATTTATTAGCCACTCCCACGCCTCGTTCTGAAAAAAGTCCGCGAAATTAAAGGGGAGGCAAGAGAAAATCAGCTGATCGTTAAAATAGTAACAGAAAAGTGGAGGTGCTCGGCAATGAATGCAAGAAAGACATTTAAAACGCCGTAAAAATGTTTAAAAATCACTTAATGTTATAATTACCATCCATAACAACCTGTCAAATTCACATATGTAAGATGTCAAGCCAAAATTAATAATAAAATAAAAAAGAACACGATTGACCGGTGGTCCGTTGACTACTCATGCATAAGAGTACCAGAAATATTTTGTAAACAATGTAACACAATATAATGTGTAAGTTTCAAAGCAAATGCAACCACAAATAACATCAAAGAACAATGTGGGACTACTGTTTTAATTTCATAAAACCAAACGTATATTTTCTGCCCCCGATATTGAACGTGTAGTTAGTATGTATCGTACAAACAACATTCGTTTAGACAGGTAGTCGGGATTCTAGCGCCAGTTTTATTTGGGCAACCATGATTGGGATTTCACTCAATGCACTTATTATTATTAATTATTATTATTATTATTATTATTATTATTATTATTATTATTATTATTATTATTATTATTATTATTATTATTATTATTATTATTATTATTATTATCATATAATAATAATAATAATAATAATAATAATAATAATAATAATAATAATAATAATAATAATAATAATAATAATAATAATAATAAGCAGTTGAAAGGATATAGTCTTTGGTGTATAAGTGCATATGTACAATATTTCTTATAATAAATGCTTCAAAACAAAACAAAACTAAAAAAAATAAATAAAGAATAAATGAATAAAAATATCTATTTGGGCATTTACTTACATTAATACTCTTGAAAATCACAATCACAATCCATGAAAATTAAATATCCCAAAATCCGAAGAAGACATGAATTTAATCCAAAATCCAACACAGGAATGTATTTTAATAGGAGACAGATATCCTATTAAAACCATAGCATTACTTGCAAACAACAATACCCCACTCTGTGTTTAACGGGCTTGTGGCCGTCACATTGTAAATTGTGGCCGCATTAGGGTAATCGGTGTCCTAAAGACTGACATACTGACATACAATCAATGAGAACTATAAAGAATCCATTCTAGAATTCAACTACAAACTGAAAAGCATGATAAATATCACTCTCTCAAATAATTTCCTTTGCTCAGGTTCACTCACACTCTCCTTTATTGCAAAACATTGATAAGTGAGATAAAGTTTGTATTTCAATTATAAACTTAATCACATAACCTAAATGATGGAGAATAAAAACAGCTAATTATAAAAATAATTCACAGATCAAATTATCTATTTGAACTCCGCATATTTAGCTTAATTACTCATTGACCATATATTTTTTTTAAATGGCATTGTTTCATTTAAACAAGACCATGACGCTTATGCCTGGACCGGGTATTCACAAATTCTGCTTTTGTGTTCCACTTTTCGAATCGAATATATCTCTATCTTATCCGTTTATTTGCAAATTTTCTGCACTTTATAAATAAGACCATAACGCTTATGTCTGGACCGGTTGTTCGCAAATTCTGCCTTTGTGTTCCACTGTTCGATTAGAATTAATCTCTATTTTTTCCGTTTATTTGCAAAGTTTCTGCACTTTATAAATAAGACCATAGCGCTTATGTCTGGACCGGGCATTCGCAAATTCTGCTTTTGTGTTCCACTTTTCGAATCGAATTAATATCTAGTCTATCCGTTTATTTGCAAAGTTTCTGCATTTTATTAATAAGACCATAACGCTTATGTCTGGACCGGGCATTCGCAAATTCTGCTTTTGTGTTCCACTTTTCGAATCGAATTAATCTCTATTTTATCCGTTTATTTGCAAAGTTTCTAGATTTTATAAATAAGACCATAACGCTTATGTCTGGACCGGTTGTTCGCAGATTCTGCCTTTGTGTTCCACTGTTCGATTAGAATTAATCTCTATTTTTTTCCGTTTATTTGCAAAGTTTCTGCACTTTATAAATAAGACCATAGCGCTTATGTCTGGACCAAGCATTCGCAAATTCTGCTTTTGTGTTCCACTTTTCGAATCGAATTAATCTCTATTTTATCCGTCTATTTGCAAAGATTCTGTACTTTATAAATAGGACTATGACGCTTATGTCTGGACTGGGTATTCGCAAATTTTCCTTTTGTGTTCCACTTTTCGAATCGAAATAACATCTAGTCTATCCGTTTATTTGCAAAGTTTCTGCACTTTATAAATAAGACCATAACGCTTATGTCTGGACCGGGCATTCGCAGATTCTGCTTTTGTGTTCCACTTTTCGAATCGAATGAATCTCTATCTTATCCGTTTATTTGCAAAGTTTCTGCACTTTATAAATAAGACCATAGCGCTTATGTCTGGACCGGGCATTCGCAAATTCTGCTTTTGTGTTCCACTTTTCGAATCGAATTAATCTCTATTTTATCCGTCTATTTGCAAAGATTCTGTACTTTATAAATAGGACTATGACGCTTATGTCTGGACTGGGTATTCGCAAATTTTCCTTTTGTGTTCCACTTTTCGAATCGAAATAACATCTAGTCTATCCGTTTATTTGCAAAGTTTCTGCACTTTATAAATAAGACCATAACGCTTATGTCTGGACCGGGCATTCGCAGATTCTGCTTTTGTGTTCCACTTTTCGAATCGAATGAATCTCTATCTTATCCGTTTATTTGCAAAGTTTCTGCACTTTATAAATAAGACCATAGCGCTTATGTCTGGACCGGGCATTCGCAAATTCTGCTTTTGTGTTCCATTTTCGAATCGAATGAATCTCTATCTTATCCGTTTATTTGCAAAGTTTCTGCATTTTATAAATAAGACCATAACGCTTATGTCTGGACCGGGCATTCGCAAATTCTGCTTTTGTGTTCCACTTTTCGAATCGAATGAATCTCTATCTTATCCGTTTATTTGCAAAGTTTCTGCACTTTATAAATAAGACCATAACGCTTATGTCTGGACCGGGCATTCGCAAATTCTGCTTTTGTGTTCCACTTTTCGAATCGAATGAATCTCTATCTTATCCGTTTATTTGCAAAGTTTCTGCACTTTATAAATAAGACCATAGCGCTTATGTCTGGACCGGGCATTCGCAAATTCTGCTTTTGTGTTCCACTTTTCGAATCAAATGAATCTCTATCTTATCCGTTTATTTGCAAAGTTTCTGCACTTTATAAATAAGACCATAGCGCTTATGTCTGGACCGGGCATTCGCAAATTCTGCTTTTGTGTTCCACTTTTCGAATCGAATGAATCTCTATCTTATCCGTTTATTTGCAAAGTTTCTGCATTTTATAAATAAGACCATAACGCTTATGTCTGGACCGGGCATTCGCAAATTCTGCTTTTGTGTTCCACTTTTCGAATCGAATGAATCTCTATCTTATCCGTTTATTTGCAAAGTTTCTGCACTTTATAAATAAGACCATAACGCTTATGTCTGGACCGGGCATTCGCAAATTCTGCTTTTGTGTTCCACTTTTCGAATCGAATGAATCTCTATCTTGTCCGTTTATTTCAAAGTTTCTAGATTTTATAAATAAGACCATAACACTTATGTCTGGACCGGGCATTCGCAAATTCTGCTTTTGTGTTCCACTTTTCGAATCGAATTAATCTCTATTTTATCCGTTTATTTGCAAAGATTCTGCACTTTATAAATAAGACCATGACGCTTATGTCTGGACCGGGTATTCGCAAATTCTCCTTTTGTGTTTCACTTTTCGAATCGAATTAATATCTAGTCTATCGGTTTATTTGCAAAGTTTCTGCATTTTATAAATAATAATAATTGTTCAAAATTTTACCTTACACCCGATATTACAAGTACAAGTGAGCCAGGTGAAGAAGATTGTCAAACAGTGTGACAGATGAAATAGGAAGAGAGAGAGAGAGGGAGAGAGAGAGAGAGAGAGAGAGAGAGAGAGAGAGAGAGAGAGTGAGAGAGAGAGAGAGGGCAAGAGAGAGAGAGAGAGGGTAAGAGAGAGAGAGAGATATTCGTTTTTTTGTTCAAAATCTCTCTCTCTCTCTATCTCTCATTGCACAAGGTTGTGCTATTTACTACTATTTATCAAGAACAGCCAAGCTGGCAACCCAGTCTCTGTATAAACTAAGCAAGATGGCAACAGGGACCTCGCTCCTTATCCAATGCCGAAGCTTTAGTTTGAGTCAAACGGTTTTGTTAAAAAAACCCACCCAAAATAAGTTCGTGTCGTAAGTGATGGAAGTTGAAGTCGGCTTATTATAAAATCGTTTTTATGGTCTGTTTGGATTACCCTTTTTAAATAGAAAAAGTGAATATATCATAAACTTGAAGAATAGGCAAGCTAAATGAAATTTAAATTGACTGATTAAATGAGTACGCGAGGCTGAGTTGCGAACGACTACTGTGTTCCGACATTTCGATCCCAGTGTCATTCATGTTCACCGTACCGTGTTACTGTCTACACACTACACTGCATTGTTAGTGACTGGTCATGTCTTTTTTGTTTGTATGTTTTACGCAAGTTTAATAAAAATTAAATTGACTGATTAAATGAATACGTGAGGCAGAGTTGCGAACGACTCATGGGTTCCGACATTCCGATCCCAGTGTCAGTCATGTTCACCGTACTGTGTTACTGTCTACACACTACACGGCATTGTTAGTGACTGGTCATGCCTGTTTTGTTTGTATGTTTCTTTTAATATGGGTCAATTTACAAAGAATAATAATAGAAATGTTCAAAACAAAAACTAGATTCACTATTACGTGCCTGTAATGAAGTGCTTTCCACAAACCGTGAGCGAGAATGATGGTGGAGGTAATGGCAACCATGTGGGTTTGTTATTGTTTCCTACCTCCGTCAACCCGCGCATCCGGTTGCGCACCCACGCTGATTCTGACCAATACGGTGACCTTGCGCCGCCTTCTCTGCTGACGACGTACACGTGACAAAGGACTGGCTCCACTCTCTAAAGAACAATCACACACACTGTTGTGTCTTGACGATTCCACCAAAGCTCACGTGCGCGACTCGTTAAACTCAAATAAACACCTACACGATGTCTGGAGTTTCCTCTCACTCGCGTCTCGCCAGCAGTATTAAAACTGATGACTATCTCTCAGAATACTGTTGTGTGGCGGTGAGCGGAGTCCTTGTCGAGGCAAGTGTAACTAATGTCATCTCGTGAATGGAATTGTTGTGACGTTTGGAATGATTCCCCGTGGTTTCTGGCAGGGAATGACAGAGGGGAATCCTCTCCTGGTTTATAAATACAACGATGGGGAGCCTCTTGTGAGCAGTTCAAACGATTTTACAGGCAGATGAGCAAGACGGGAGTTCCATCAATGAGAGGAGATTCGACCTCGGAGAGAGGAAACTCTTTTTATATCATTCTCACTGTGGCTTCTCCTTTTCGTATTTGACTTACTACCTGGTAGGTTTTAGGATATATTATAGAATTTATCTTTATTTAGGGGATGTTGGAATGTTCTTATATGTGATTTATCCTTTCAAAACGATATTATGCCGCAGGAATTTACACACTCAAGATTGAATTCACAGTGAGAAAAAAAGAAACCTGGTTGTAAATCGCAGTCATTCGTGTAGCCCGGGGGTTTATCCCGGTTTATCCCGCTTTCTATAGCGTGAAACTGACAATAGCATTTGCT
>NC_088361.1:39090184-39132684 GCF_034508935.2 Berghia stephanieae
GTTCATCCCGAAATAATACCAGCGGCTATGTGGTCTTGTGGTATGACACTCGCTTTCGGATCGGAAGGTCCTGGGTTCGAGCCTCGCTCGACGCATAGTTGAGTCCTTGGAAAAGGCTCTTTTTTACTCACATTCTCTCACCGTACTCAGGTGTAAAATGAGTACATAGCCGTTAACAGCGTTGTCTCTGTACAGAAAAATTATAATATCGCCTTACTTACAGGCGCCTTACATTTCTTGTCCTAAATGTTAAATGTTGCTAATGGACAGGGACCCCTTTTAAAGCGCTTGGAGCGCTTTGAAAAGGTTTGTGGATAATGCACTATTTAAAAGCTAAATTTTAATTTTTAGATTGACACGATCGATTCCAATGATTACAATGACTCCCGACTTGTCCAAAAACAGAAGCTTATAATCCTAGATTTGAAAGAGCTCTCAGTTTTGTGAAGTTAGGCGAAGTAGTTGCGTTTGTTTGGGGTTGTTATTGTTTTTGGTTTTTTTTTTTTTTTTTTTTTTTTTTGTTTGTTTTTTTTTTTTTGTTGTTTTGTTTTGTTTTGTTTTGTTTTTAACGATTTTACGGCGCTTGCTTGCGACACATTTAGGTTGTTTCAGGGCCAAAGTCTTGGGTTTAAGAAATGTTCACATTTTTGATTGATCGATATGTGTGGCAAGAGTCTTCTAACCAAAAAGTTATAAATGCGTTTTGTCTGGGCATTAATTTCTTACTGTACAGAAAATAACGCGTTTATTTTAAATGTTGGCCAGAAAACTCGTCCATCAAATTTCGTTCCATTTAAATGAACCTCTCCTTGTCAAAAACACTCAAACCTGGAATTTCATTGGGGGCCTAGGGTTGACTGTTTGACAAGGTGAAGGTCGTTTTAATCGATCGATCGATATTCTAAGAAAGTGTTTTCTGGCCAAATTTTTTGAAAACTTGTTGTTTTGGGTTGTTTTGTTTTTTTTTTTCAGAGTACGCAGTCTAGGTCTTGTTGACCTCATTATCAGTACAATCTCACTGTCTACAAGACCTGTCATGTATAGAACATTTTTGCCGCGATTTGGATACAACTTGCCGTCGTCCACGGTCGACACCGGTTAATGTTTATTTACCGCATGCCTTTCGAGGAATTCTGATCACAGCGGTGTTGAGGTGAAGCCTTCTTTAACTTAGAACCTAGGACTTGTATTTTGACTTCATTTTTCGGTTCTTGCACCGCCTAGTGAGTTGTAATTAGTAGTGTTCAAGAGAACAAATGTCCAATTAGTTGAACTATTGCATACAATTCGTGATTTGGAGGTCCCCACCTTGTATTTTGACGTCATTCTTGTGTGTAACCTTTTATAGCCTGACAGTAGCTACGGCCTGACACTGACCAAAAAATGACGTCAAAAGACAAGTCTTTGACCACAAAAGAAAACAAATCGTGAGACGTATTGATTATTTCAACCAATGGGATAATTTAATTCCTTGAGCACTACTTACGCCAACTCACTTAACGATGCATTAATCTATAAATGACGTCAAAAGACAAGTCTTAATGTCAGACTAAAAGTTAATGATGCTACCGTCAGTGTCAGGCCATGGGTTTACGAAGGCTACGGTTGAGAGGTACCGATGTTGATATGTATTTAATATTCTCTCTGTTTCAGTGCAGTGCATTATCTACTCATTTTCAAAATAGTGATTTGGAAGAATTCGTTTATTGGCTTTGATTTAGACATTATATTCATCATTTGAATGTATAACCTATTGACCATGCCAGTTACCGCAAGGTCCCAGTTTTGAGAGTTTTTGACAAGATGAGAGTCAATTAAATCGAGGAATATTGAAGTACGAGTTTCCTGGCTAAATTGTTAAATACATGTTTTTCCAGAGTACGACAGTTAATGGTTTATGTCCATCTCCGGTAGGAAATGTAGGAGGAAATATTATAGGAGTATGTTTAGAAGTATTAGAAGTCGACTCGGTATGGTGTGAAGAGCTAAGGAGTCTAAGGGCTAACCCAATCTGGAGACTGAATCCGACGACCCAACACTGCCGTCCTCTGCCGTCTTCGAGATAAAGACATCGGGCACGGACAAAATACTAAGAAGGAAGTGGTTATTCAGTATCAGATACTGAATAGTGCTTTGCCACTATTCAGTATCCGCAAGGAACTCTTTTTTTATAGAGAGAGTGAAAAGTGCGACAATCTCGGTTGAATGTAAATAAACTGCTGACCGACTTCCAGATTGAACACGTGCAGTAACTGACAGCCCGATTCAAAGTTGCAAAAATATTTTGATCGTAATTTTTTAATTCCTGCTATTAACATAGATCAAAATAACAAAGTAAAAGTGGCAGTCAAATACATTTTTAAATGTCTAAATAGACATGATTAAATGTCACTAAATATTCAGTGCCACCATCGTTGGTGGATATAAGCTGTTTGACTCTGAGCTTAAGGTTCGAGAGTTCAAATCCCAGCAGGGAGAACTTTTTTTTTTTTTCCCCAATATTTTTAAAATTCCTTCTGTCTATTAAAACTTTTGTTTTAATAATTTTATTTGCTTGTAATATACTTTAATGTTGATATTATACTATTGTTCTTTTATTTTTATTATTATTATTGTTGTTATTATTATTATTATTATTATTATTATTATTATTATTATTATTATTATTATTATTATTATTATTATTATTATTATTATTATTATTATTATATTATTATTATTATTATTATTATTAATATTATTATTATTATTTCTACTTACATACTATTATTATTATTATTATTATTTTTGTTGTTGTAATCGTCATCATCATCATTATTATGATTATGATTATTTTTTTAAAAATCAAGTAGTTGGAGTAATTTAATCAGTTATCGATTTATTACGAATATCTTTTATGTGTTATAATCTCGTTGTTGTTTTTCATTGATTTGCTCTTCTATTGTTTATTACTTTTTAAAATCTTGCTTTTTTCTGTTTGTCTCATTTGTTGTTGTTGTTGTTGTTGTTGTTGTTGTTGTTGTTGTTGTTGTTGTTGTTGTTGTTGTTGTTGTGTTTGTTTGTTTGTTTTTTTTTTTTTTGTTTTGTCATCTTAGACAAACCCGATTCATTATAAATATGTGAACAGCCTTTCTGCCATTTTTAATTGAGCGATGTACTTCCGTGAATTAATTGCCGTATTATATTAAAATTTACGTGTAATAATAATAATAATAATAATAATAATAATAATAATAATAATAATAATAATAATAATAATAATAATAATAATAATAACAATAATAATAATAATAATAATAATAATAATAATAATAATAATAATAATAATAATAATAATAGTAATAATAATAATAATAATAATAATAATAATAATAATAATAATAATAATAATAATAATAATAATAATAATAATAATAATAATAATAATAATAATTTAAATAGATACTGAATATTAGACTACAATTGACATCTATTTACTGAATACATGTGGTATTTTTAGGGGTGTTTCTTTTTTTACGAAACACGCCGAAACCCGACAAAGTTATGGGAAGTAGGCAGCAGTGGGGAGTGAACCTGGGACTGGGTTTCGTAAAAAAAAAAGCAATTACTTTTTTTAAGAAACCCGACAATATCCGACAAAGTTATGGAAAGAAAGTAGGCAACAGTGGGGGAGTAAACCCGAGACTCAGAGAACTGTACACTATTGGGGAGTAAACCCGAGACTATGGTTTTTCGACGGGTTTTGGCGGGTTTCGTAAAAAAGGAATTGCTTCATTCTTGTCTGGTACCCAACTCCCATAGTCCGGCTTCATTTCCCACTGGCATCCATCTTCCATAGTCCCAGGTTCATTTCCACTAATATCCTCTTCTCCCAGTCCCAGGTTCACTCCCAACCGGTGTGCACTTCCCTGAGTCCTGGTTCATTGCCCAATGGTGCCCACTTCCCATAACTTTTGACAATTTCGGTAGGTTTCGAAATAAAAGTACATTCTGAGCTCACTGTCCACTGGTATCAGCCTCTCGCAGTCCCAGGTTCAATCCCCATCGGTGTCCGAATCCCAGATTCATTCCCCACTGCTGCCTGCTTCCCATAACTTTGTCGGGTTTTGGCGAGTTTCGTAAAAAAGTAATTCCCCCTCCCCCTTGGTATTGCTTTTTTACAAAATCCAGAGTCCCAGGTTCACTCCCCACAAGTGTACACTTCCCTGAATCTCAGGATCACCCCCCACTGTTGCCTACTTCAATAAGTTTGTCGGATATTGCCAGTTTCGTCGGGTTTCGTAAAAAAGTAATTGCTTTTATATGAAACTCGCTGAAACCCGCCAAAAACCAGAGTCTCAGGTTCACTCCCTACTGGTGTACACTTCCATGAATCTCAAGTTAACCCCCCAATGTTGCTTACTTCCCATAACTTTGTCGGATATTGCCAGGTTTCGTATAAAGGTAATTGCTTTTATGTGAAACTAGCTGAAACCTGCCGAAAACCATAGTCTCAGGTTCACTCCCCACTGGTGTACACTTCCATGAATCTCAGGTTCACTCCCCACTGTTGCCTACTTCCCATAACTTTGTCGGATATTGCTGGGATTCGTAAAAAAGTAATTGCTTTTATGTGAATCGCACTGAAACCCGCCGAAAACCATAGTCTCAGGTTCACTCCCCACTGGTGTACACTTCCCTTAGTCTCAGGTTCACTCCCCATTATTTCCCTACTTTCCATAACTTTGCCCCATTTTGTTGGGATTTGGTGCATTTCGTAAACAAAAAGTGATTGCTTTTGTTTTTTTTTCAAAACCCGCCAAAACCCAGTCCCAGGTTCACTCCCCACTAGTGTACACTTCCCCGAATCTCAGGTTCACGCCCCACTGTTGCCTACTACCCATAACTTTCTCCGATATTGCCAGGTTTTCGTCGGGTTTCGTAAAAAGGCAATTGCTTTTATATGAAACTTGCTGAAACCCACCGAAAACCATAGTCCCAGGTTTACTCCCCACTGGTATACACTTCCATGAATCTCAGGTTCACTCCCCACTGTTGCCCACTTCCCATAACTTTGTCGGATATTGCCGGGTTTCGTAAAAAAGTAATTGCTTTTATGTGAATCGCACTGAAACCCGCCGAAAACCATAGTCTCAGGTTCACTCCCCACTGGTGTACACTTCCCTTAGTCTCAGGTTCACTCCCCATTATTTGCCTACTTTCCATAACTTTGCCCCATTTTGTTGGCAATTCGTAAACAAAAAGTAATTGCTTTTTTTTTACAAAACCCGCCGAAATCCAGACCCAGGTTCACTCCCCACTGGTGTACACTTCCATGAATCTCAAGTTCCCTCCCCACTGTTGCCTACTTCCCATAACTTTGTCGGATATTGCCAGGTTTCGTAAAAAGGTAATTGCTTTTATGTGAAACTAGCTGAAAACCGCCAAAAACCATAGTCTCAGGTTCACTCCCCACTGGTGTGCACTTCCCTTAGTCTCAGGTTCACTCCCCATTATTTGCCTACTTTCCATAACTTTGCCCATTCTGTTGGGATTTGGCGCATTTCGTAAACAAAAAAGTAATTGCTTTTTTTTTTTTACAAAACCCGCCGAAACCCAGACCCAGGTTCACTCCCCACTGGTGTACATTTCCATGGATCTCAGGTTCACTCCCCACTGTTGCCTACTACCCATAACTTTGTCGGATATTGCCAGGTTTCGTTGGGTTTCGTTAAAAAAGTAATTGCTTTTATATGAAATTAGCTGAAGGCCGCCGAAAACCATAGTCTCAGGTTCACTCCCCACTGGTGTACACTTCACTGTCTCAGGTTCAGTCTCCACGCTTTGCCTACTTTCCATAACTTTGCCGCATATTGTCGGGTTTCGTAAAAACGTAACCCCCCCCCCCTCCCCCATTTTGTTATTGCTGTTTTACAAAACCCAGAGTCCCAGGTTCACTCCCCACTGGTGTACACTTCCCTGAATCTCAGGTTCATCCCCTCCTCTCGCCCCCCCCCCCCCCCCCCTTACACACACACACACGCTGCTGCATACCTCCCATAACTTTGCCGGATATTGCCAGGTGTCGTCGGGTTTCGTAAAAAAGTAATTGCTTTTTATTACGAAGCCCGACGAAACCCAGTCCCGGGTTCACTCCCCACAGGTGTACACTTCTCTGAGTCCCAGATTTACTCCCACAGCTGCCCTCTTCCCATAACTTTGTCAGGTTTCAGAAAAAAAACACCGTATTATAGTGCAAAACCACTATTCAGTGTCAGATACTGAATAGTACAAAACCACTATTCAGTATCAGATACTGAATAGTGGAAAACCGCTATTCAGTATCTGATACTGAATAGTGCAAAACCACTATTCAGTATCAGATACTGAATAGTGCTAGCCTACTAAGAATAAAGAGAAGAGCCGCAAGACCTACCCATACCAAGCACCCGACGTCCTCTGCCGTTTTTCTTTTCGAGCTTGGTATGGGTAGGTCCATAGGTAACACAGGACTCCTAGTAGTATGTGTGTAGGTCTAGCGGCTCTTCTCTTTATTATTAGTATTTTGTCCGTGCCCGACGTCTCTATCCGGAAGACGGCAGAGGACGGCAATGGAGGTACGTCGGAGTCAGTCTCCGGTGTGGGTTAGCCCTTAGTCACTGAAGTTTCGGCCTACGAAGGAAGAAAAAGATGGGTAATTATGCAAAATGCTTGTCCTAAGGGTATATTGTTGAGTGCCTTATGGCAGCAGAGTTTAATGGTCTCAAACTATTGTATTATAATGGTCTATCCAGGCGATGAATTCGTTGATGCCTCGTGTGTATACAGTTGCAAACCAGCCCGGTAGCCCGTCACAAAGACAACGCTCGACCAGATGCACCCTGGTTTCAGGTTCATTGGCACAGCGTGTACATATGGGGCCGGTGGAAAGTCCCCATTGATGAAGCGTCGCTGCCGTTCGGCAGATACTCGATCTCAGTCAATGTGCCGCCACTCAGTGTCTCCTCTTGCTGCGATCTCATTCTATTTGCCGCCACCCAGTGTCTCCTCTTGCTGATAACAGAAACCTGGCAACTTCTCTCCCACCTTCGAGGAGTCTACAACCCTACGAGGGACCGAATTTGTCCAAGTCGACTTCCATCTCTTGTTGCCAACTCGAAACCCTTGGGTCTAATGTAGGTCGTGTTGTAAGTACAGGACTGTTATGGCTACTCCACTGCGGCTCACAAATCGCACATGAGCCCAGAAAATAGAAAAATCCGACATAATTGATATTGGAACAGGCATGATTTAATGTTAATCGAATGCTCCAGTGAACGAAATACAAGTTTTTGAAAATTATGTAAGCTATTAATCTACGCCATTGATTAACTTTAAAAAATAGAATAATATTATCCATTTGCAGTTTGTAAGTTATTCTCGAACGCTAAACCTAATGGGTGCGTTCGAACTCTGAGATTCCAAGCTCCGAAGAATTATTGCAATCAACTTAACAAATGCAGCCAACATATCTTTAGGCTGAAAATTCAATCCTCAGCCCTCCCACCACTCCATAATAAGTCCAAAATAATAGAAATTCAAATTCAAATTTCAAGCAAAATACTCGTACAATGGTACCGATTGCCAGTCGATATTTGCAAACACATAATAACAATAATACTAATGATGATAACAATAATGACGATAATAATAATGATGATAATAATAATAATAATAATAATAATAATAATAATAATAATAATAATAATAATAATAATAATAATAATAATAATAATAATAATAATAATAATAATAACGATAATAATAATAATAACAAGAAGAAGAAGAAGAAGAAGAAGAAGAAGAAGAAGAAGAAGAAGAAGAAGAAGAAGAAGAAGAAGAATTTATCATTCACCGTTTTCTCAACCCAAAAGTGTTTGGCAATTGATGGGGGCAAGTCTTGATGATGTAACCATACTTTGATTATACATTTGTTTTCGCAAATAAAAAAGCGGGGAGGCAAAAAAAAAATTCGACTGCCTGCTGCGACCGCTCGTTCAACTTTACTACATTACACCAATGATACTCGTTCATTAAATTTAATTTAACGCTCTCCTTACCAACTATTGTCAGGATTATTCCTGAAATGCCATACCTAACACTAAGATACATTTTTTTTTACACTCGTACTCAGTAGCAATGAGATTTTTGTGCAGCAAAACAAGTTATTCATTAGCAGCATTAAGTTCTTATAAATATATCAGATTTTTTTCTTCAAATTTGGTAATGCACAAATCACATCTGAAAAAGAAATATGTTTGTTGTATCGTAACGATTGTGACGATTTTCTAATCGTTGGTAAGGAGAGGGTTAAACAATACACCTCATTATACAGCAACAGTTACTGTGAGAAGAACCAAAAGATTGATCTCGTTGAAATCCTATGCTGTTAGTTAAGTAAGAAGATGAGTCCGAGTGCGTCATCTCATTTCAACAGCCTAGACAAAATCCTGCCTTAAGTCAATGTAATCTTGCTAATCATATATTGTCACGTATTCGATATATTAAGCCAATTGCAGTATTATACTGTAATGATCAAAAGTAATGTTACAGCTTTGGATTCTGTCATCCTCTTTAAATACAAAATAAATCTACAAGCGTTGTATACCGACTGAAAGAGAAATGGAAGTGGATTCATAAAATCACAGATTTATTGACAGGCAGGACGCCATTGCTGTACTGTAAATAACAACTTTTAAAAACTTAAGATCGCAACTTGGCAGAAATGGTTTCAGTAATCAATGATTTTAAGTGGCCCCTTTAATACCAACCAAGGGCCTTACTCGACGCCTTGTTGACATTGTAAGACTGTAGACAGTTTCGGCAATTATCTTGGTTCAAACTTCAGTTACAAAATTAAAAAGTTCACCGTTGTCTTTTCTTGGAATTGGGCGGTTTTTAAGAGTTTAAATTGGAGACCGCATTTGTTCCACGCAACTTATTTCTGGTGACAGGGCTGGACACATGAAGTGGGGAGGAGGGGAGGCAAGATATAGCCTCCAATCTGCGCTATTCAGCTGGTTTCTAAGAGTTTATCTGCAGAATTTGGAAATGGTCAATAGATGAAATTGAACAGAAAGGTATGATACTCAAGCCATCAAGAGGACAAGATTTGTATTCTTCTGTCTGGAACATAAAATGTACGGATCAATGTTATGACTTTCTTTTTAATTACCAGTGGATAACTCACAATATTTGCGGAGAAATAAAGGGATTCATCAATTCTCTTTATTATACTATTGTTTCTGGGAAATTAGTATAAATGAAGACGAATATTTCGAGCCATTATCGATACATCTGTCCGATGATAAAGTATGCAGGTGTGCGCAAATGAATCTGGCAAGAAGGCGGCCAAGTTCAAGGTTAAATTAAAAGCGACTGATCATTATGCCCTAGCAGATATACTAAATAACAATTTGAGTCAACGGGTGATATAATTACCCTTGAATTAAAATAAAGATTTGCAAATTGCTCGTATATAATCTGCTTTTTTATGATTTTTAAATTTGCCAGTAATTATGTGCTCACTGGGAAAAAAAATTAATATTGGTTGTATGGTACCATGTTTACCCATATCCCTTTTTATAATAGATGTGAATAATTCTTTTAGGAAGGCATGTTAGTTTTCCATAATGGGTTCGAGAAATCATTGGTGGTAATGGTGTCTGCGTGTACAATGGTTTGTATCCGGCTGTACTTCAAGAAAGTCTCCTGTTTAAGAATTCTTGACCAGTTAGGGGTCAATTTAATTGATCAATATACTATGAAGTGCAAGTTTTCTGGACGAAATGTTACAAAAGCATTATGTCATTTTTCGATGGTAGGTCGTGCTAGGAAATATCGTTCTTGTTTTCCATCACACTTTTATCTTAAAGTACCTGGGGTTTTTTTTTTTTTTTTTGGTAACATTTAGACTTTTAGAGAAAATAAAAGAATGACAATCGAAAACGGACTTGAAGAAAAGAGCGTCGACTCTACCTGTAATGAAAAGAAAATATACTGCCATTTTACGGGAAGGGGGAGTCAATAAATCATTGCAAAATACAAGCGGTAAGAGCTGTCCCAGGAGGAATTCTTGAACTTGATAAAACTTAGAGAAGAAAATATTATTTGTTGTATTTTTTAATATTGTAAACATTTTTAACTTATACATAAAAAAGGAAGGAAGTCTTTTAGACACTTGAGCTGGAGGAAGTGACGTCACGGCTTTATAGCTCTATTTAAAGCTACTAAAATAGCTCTATTTAGAGCTGCTAAAAGTAGGGATACATTTCTAAATTCACAAGGTAGTGAGTTCAGTGATAATGTTTCTATGTGTATATAATTCAAGTTCTTGTTTTTTCTCAAGATTATTCATTAGGATTCTGGCACCCCAGATGCATCATCAGGCTATTCAGTTTATGAACATTTATTACAAAGTTTTGACGCAGTGACCCAAATAATTCATCGATTACGTTGAACTAGGCATACCTTTTCAAATCATGTGTGTCACATATTTTAAATAATGTTCAGAATATTGAGAACTGGGTATTTCGGTTAGTCAGTGTTCAAGATAGCTATGATCTAAATAGGGACAAAAAGTGCGACGTCACATTTAACTAACAATGGCCCTTTTGGTTCCACACTCAACGGAAAAGAGTCAGACTGTGGTCTTTATTACGAGCACAATTGCTTTCAAAAATCAAATTAATCGAATTTTCTTTGATAAAATGGTTCAATGTATTGCACCCAATTGTCGACATCGTTCGGAGAGAGAGACCTGTCGGTTTTACTCATTTCCAAGTGTTGTTGTGAGCGTTGTTAAGAGGAATGACGTCACGACTTTGGAACCCTATTCATTGGACGGACAAAGCACGCTATCTCTGAGAGCAACACGTTGTGCTAAAAAGACAACACTATCACACCATGCATTCATATTAATTTTAAAGCACTGTCACTGTCAAAATATTTTTTTTTTTATGTGACCACTGTAACTCAATGTTATTCAAACTCAGAGAGTCAAGGTAGCACCCGATACATCATCAACTCACACAAACCAACGAGTATACGATATCATTGCACAAACTGATATACGTAATTAACATTGGTAGAAATTTGATATCCTGTTTCATAACCATGGAAAAATTATTTGTATAATTTCTAATAGGTCTCCTGACTGTTTTAATTAACAAAATCGTTCCTATTATGATCCTAATCCATGAGTTTACTGTGGTACGGTAATGAATTTAATCTAATAGATAATCGTTCATCAGATATTGATAACAACTTCTCTTACATGAGTATTTATATGGCCCAGGATCCACTAAACGGACTCAGAGCGCTTTACAAGGTGGAGGTGGGGGGAGGGGGGGGCGCCTAGCCACCTGCTACACTTAGCATATAGGTTGAAACTTGACGCCTGTAAGATGATATTAAAACTTTTTCGACAAACATCGCTGTTTCTGGCCAATACTTAATTTACAACTGTAACTGAGCACTGTGAAAAATGTGTGTAAAGAGCCTCTTTCAAGGACACAAACTTCGGACCGCTCGGGACAAGACATTACATATAATAACCCGAGATTTGCCATTCCAAAGGCAAGTGTCATATCACTAAACCACAAAAAGCCGCCGCACAACTAGATAATAGCTCTAATGACCTTCATTAAATATTGATAAAAATTCATATCTCTAATGGTCAAAGATGGCTGTATCACCGAAGACCACCGAAATTTTCATTTCCTTTGTTTTGAGAATAATGGAAGTTAAAAACACACGAGCACCAGTATCGCAATCTTCATTATTACTCAAGTTGTAATGATAAAGACAACTTTGAATTGATTCACTAATCGCAGTCGTATCCATCAGCTTGCTGAACGTATTAGAATTGAAGGACTCCTTAGTTTTTTTTGTTGTTTTTTTTTGTGTGTGTTGTTTTTTTTTTTTGTTTGTTTTTTTTTTTGGGGGGGGGGGGAGCACATCTTAGTCTGAATCACACAATTGTCTTGATTTATTCAACCGCTTTCTACTTGTATTGTATTGTTTTAGAAACACGAGCCTGTCTACTTTTATGTGGTGAAAATGATAGATAGATAAAGAAAAACATTACACTATCCGCCACGGCATCATTAGATATCGTCGCCCATGCATTCCATGCAGGGATAAAGATAATCCATCTAACAAGAAGTCTAATGTCAACAGGAATCACCCATGTTGTCCAAAGTGAGCAAATTGTGGATTAATAATCCTGCCTAAAGAAAAATAAAACGAAAGTGGGTGAAACGGGACCTTCCGGGTCACAGTGCAGTGATTTAACCACTCGGCCACTTCGCCCCACAAGCTGGAGAAATAAACTTATTTGTATATACAGTTATTTATTTATTCATTCATTTATTTAATTGTTCATTCAAGATACACGGATGCGTATTTTGCAATATGACACGCATGGCTCTCTTTCTGTTGGAGCGCCAAAGATCTTTGGAGTCATGAGAATGGTCTTTATTGCTTGTTATGCAGAGTCACAAAAGTGGTAGAGTCATATCGCAGTGTTGCCTCCTTTCAAATAGGAAACAAAAGTCTGATGTTAAAAAACGGGTTTCACTCTCAGAGGACCCGATACATACCTTGTGTAAATGGTCTTCTGGTTTCAGAGTGATGGCTCTTATTTTCTAGTCTAAATATATTATGATGGTCTTAAATACAGATCATCCATCGTTCGTTTACGTTCCGTAATCCTTAAAAACTGCCTTTACGGCCTGCTCTCAAAATAGTTATGCCACATTCTATAAGTAACCTATTCAATATTAGTCATCCAAAGGAAAAGTTACATGAACATGTCCAATGATTTTGAAACCGGAAAATTAGCAGGTGTGACTTTTCTTCCCTATAACTTTTTTTCTTTAAGTCGTAAACTACAACTTTTGAAATGTTTTAATACATAAACATAATTATTACACAATTATTAAATTTAGAAAATAAAAAATAATGTTCAAAAACTGTTGTTTTATTTTCATTCTCTTTAACCAGATTACAAAATAGGGAATACTATTAGTATTATTACAACACGATGAATTTAGAGGAGGAAAGCCGTAATGAAGATGTCGTGAACAGACAGCCCCGTATGGATGACATGTACGAGCAAGGAGGGCCTGTCTACGACTATAACTACAGCATTTCAGACATTCTGACCGCGTATGATGAAGGGATGTTTGCGTCCTCAAACGTTGGTATTTTCCTGTGCCTATGTGGAATCACCTTTAACGTCGTCTTGATTACCTTGATACTAGGATCGGAGACTCTTAGGACGCGATTCATTTATATTCAGGTAATCTTACCCGTTGTGTCAAACTTTAATTATCGTTTTGAGATTTTTCTTTTGCACTTTTAATGAAAATAACATTTTAAAATGATTCTTTATCGCGTTTTGGTCATCAAAAATCAAAAAGTAGTCCATCAAAACCATAAATCCCATAGAGCCGGTATTTATCCCGGTCCCTATAACGTGAAACGGACAACAGTAATTGCTTGCTACTCTTTTGATAAGACGCTAGATCTAACAAACCCAGCGATTCAATCACTGCTAGGTTGACGGGGGTAGGGGGTCAGGAAATAGATCTCTATATAGCTATCAAAACCCCCAATTTGGTTATCAATAAATCACAAATTTTCCTCGTCTCCTTTTGTTTGGGTGAAGTAATTTGCGACATTGCTGTCCTATATTATCTGTGTTTTGCCACAGAGCCAGACAAAGCAACAACAATACTAAAAATCGTGAGAAAATTAATCCAAAATAATGAGCCCTCCTCAACAGAGGGTTTAACCTCAAGAGAGGATCTTCGGCTAATAAAAATTTAAGAAATTGCTGGGGTTTTTTTATCATTTAAGCATAGAGAAAAAGAGTAAAGCGTCCTTTTAAAGTAAATTGAGATAAACAGAAATAGGCTGTAGTTGAATAATAATAGTAATAATAATAATAATAATAATAATAATAATAATAATAATAATAATAATAATAATAATAATAATAATAATAATAATAATAATAATAATAATGATAATAATACTAATAAACTTCATTCATCCTTTTCGGAAATTGTACAAGAGATGTGGCAAAGAAAAGAGATGGATTAAAGTATTGACATTAAAAATATAAATACCTCAAAATAAGTTAGATAAGAATGTATCCATTACCTACAATATAGTGAATATCATCATTACACTTAATGTGTCTTCTATCCCTCCCTCTATAGCTGTCTTCCAATTTACCTTCTGCCTTTGTCTTGGAATGAGATTACTTGTTTTTGTCCTGGCCCTGGCCGGAAAGCGCCGTAAAACCCTTTAAAACAAATACAAAACAAAACAAATTAGGAACTCATCTATCTCAAACTCTGTTCAAATAATATCTCCCTTGTTTCGCACCTTGAGCTTAACTCTCTCCTTACCGATTCTTTTCAGTATTTTCCCCAAATGGCAGGCTTACCCAGCAGAAAAATAGACTTTTTAAAAAATCAAACAAGCTCTCTACAAAACAACTTTATGTTCTGGTTAATTAAACATGGATTATTCTTAAAATTCTGTGATGTACAAAATAATTATGAATAAGAAAAAATGTATATTGTGTCGTAACAAATGTGACGATTTTGCTCTAGGTGGTAAGGAGAGGGTTAACCACTCATCTTCTTGTTTATTTCAGATTGTAAACATTGCCTTCGCCGATTTAGGCTTCGTCATCACGGTCGACTGTTTTAGCGTTTACAACGACTTACACAAATGGACTTTTGGAGCGACATTTTGTAAGGTCAGTAAGTCTTGGATTTCACATTGCAATTTTTTTTTTTAATTTATCACACCCGGTTTGTGACATATGGAGTGAATACGATTGGTAAGAGTCATATATACGAGGCTAGTGTCCCATTATTGAGGCTAATTGTATCGATGATGTTACACATCGATTTATGTGTTGATAAGGTATATCCGGATGGCGGATGTTGTGAGCAATTTAACTAAGCACATAGCATCAATTTTTAAAAATTGTGTAATATGGTGCTTTGTTCATTTGTAGAAATCATCAAGCCTTTAGAAGTATTATATTTATATGAACAGTCCTCATTACAGTAGTATTCACTACATTGGATATAACTAAGGGACACAATCGATGACCATCTCATTCCCATAATTTGTCCCGGGCTAGAGTCACATTTAGGAGATGTAAAGTTGAGTCCTTGAAAAGGGCCTTTTACTTTATTTTCTCACGACATTGTCAGTCGGATAAAAAATGTAATATCGCTTTACAGGCGTTAGCCATATTTTGGCATTTTCATTGCTGTTGGCTTGCGACCCCTTGTAAAGCACTCTGAGCACTTTTCGTAGATGTTTTTAAATAGTCCTTCTGAGCCAATGGGCCCATAAAGCCGGAGTTTATAACGATTTCTATAAAGTGAAACGGACAATAGCAGTTGCTTGCTATCTTTAGGATAGGACGCTAGTCTATCGCAAACTACTTTTCCTGCTGCTGCCAGATCTAACAATCCCAACTACCTGATCACAGCTGGGTGGACATGGGAGTCAGAAAAAAATATCGACTGCACCCTGGATTGACCACTGTCCCTTTGCGGGTCAAGCAAGTGCTCTACCAACTGAGTAATCGGGACCCCTTTTGTAGAGATTGCTCTATATGAGTATGAGTGTTCCCTTTTTTATATATCTATATAAATAAATAAATAAAAATAAATGAATACAATTCGTTGTATTCTTTCCATAAGGGAAATTAGTCTCTAGGGTCTATTCCAAGGGAAGACTGGAATAGCCCAGGCGACAGCCGCAATGCAGCGCCTCAAATTGAGCTAAGGGGAGGTGACTTGCTGAATGCCACACATCGCAGCGGCTGGTGATCGAACTCGGTACCTTTCGGGCAAGAAGCAAAGACCGTACCACTGAGCCACGCTGCCCCTTTCATATTATATTCTGCTCTTGATCTGGAAGATGCGTTAAGGGACACACCTGTGTGATCATCACTGGTGGGTGCTGTGAAAAACAGAATTCCGACAAATTCCGATCCACACTTTCCGACACATATGCTGTTCCGATGGCAATAAGAAAGAATAATCCGTCGTGAGACCTAATGCATGTGCCTAACAATGTCTTCAAAGTGATTTAATTTGCCTTTAACTTTAATTCTTTTTTAACTCTTGTATCAACAGGCATGGATGATTCTAGATGTCGCTCTGCCCACTGTATCGATCATCTCCGTCTTATTTTTGAATGTCGATCGAGTTCTATTCATGTACAAAACGAAGGTGTACGGGATGCTCGTCAAGGGGATTATTGCACGAGCATTCGTATTTCTCTACCCATGGCTTATCAGTAGTATCCTCGTCTGCAGTCTGTGGCTGGGCTTTTCTGAAGTAGAGCCAAAACCCGAGCTGTGTGTTTACGGTATAACGAAAGAAGCCAACACTGCGTCCACTTGGCTAACTGTATTTCTTCCAGCCTTCTTCATCGTTGTGTTAGTCGTTTTTGTATTCATTGGCGCATTTGGAGAAATGCCGAATGACTCAACTTCTGTACGCAATCCACCGAGCCACAGATCTGATTACAACCAAAGCCCAAGAAGTCGAGTAGAATTCACGTTAATTCAAAGTTCACCGGCAAGATCTGGCACCACTACATCAACATCAACAACTGCAACCATCGTTGTCTCTGACCCCAGAAAACAAAGGCGTATGGTGGTCTCCATCTTGATTGTGGACTTTGTCAGCATCTTGCTCAGTCTGCCTTTTACAGCATTGTCTCACGTAAGTCCTGTATGCAACGATAGATCCAGCTGTCAGTCTCTCATCACCTTATTTCAGAGTTTGTCATGGATGAGGTCATCTGTCACTTGCTTCAGACCTCTTCTCTTCATTCTCCTAACCCAAGCTAGATTTGTCTGTGTTCGAGAAGATAAATTCTGCTGTTGCCAGAACAGGTCTTCATCAAATTCACATTCCTCTAATTACCTGTCCAGACCCCGTCATGCTGGAGGAGCGATACCCGCAGATAACACAAGTTCCAGTCAGAACAATCAGCAGATGACGATGACGTCACTGATAGATACACAGAGACCGGCCTCTTCCGGTATTCACACACCAGACGTTGTTTCGACGGGCAGAACTTTAAGCCCACCCAATTCTCCAAACAAAGTGACAAACAGTAAAGAGGTATTGTCTTTTACAGCCAAACCGTCTGTGTCATTAGTTGATGAAACCCAGAAACATGGCGTAACGCTTATATGACACTCGGTAATCACGATTAGTGATGGCACCGGTCTCGTGAAAAGCAAAGACTAATCTAAGAGTACTATAAAAGATACTGTCAAATCATGGGTATAGTAAATTGAATGCTGTTGACGTCACACTTCTGTTTATTGTTTATACTTGCCAGCCACATATCAGTTCGATCAAACAGGCTATGAGTGGTTTAAGATACACCTGAGATGATTTTCAGCTGTTTTTTTTCAGCCACACAAGTGATAATTTGAATGCGACGCACATGTGTAATATCTATGGTGAGATTTTGTCAATGCATTGAACTGTCAAAACTCTTGGAATGGAAGCGTGTCATTTATATTGTCATCGTCTAAGCCAATTGGATCACACCTTAATATGCGCCTTCATTAACAGGATATCTGAACACCGCAAAGATAATAAATAATAAGTACAACGTTGTATTTCATCCCCCGGTGATTGCATATTTCAACTATGTTATACACATCACGTAGCTAAGAGCAAGGTTCGAGAAATGGTTTGTGACCAGAAAACTGTGAATTGTCTGAAGAGTTTCAGCGAGGATTGATTTTCAGGCATGTGTTTTCAAAATTTATGACTGAATCTATAACTCAATCAATATGAAACATTGCATAATTATGCAGATTAGATCAGAAAAGATTAGTACACTATCAAAACGCCATTTTTTTTTTTAGTAAGGCCAAAAGACTTTTGCATCATAGATCAATGGAGAAAATGACTCACACTCTTTCAAAAATCCCTTAAGCGGAGAATTCATGGGGGTTAAACCAAACCGATTGTTATCATCAATCGATATAGCAACGTACATAAACTGGTTTCATGTTGCCTTTTGCCCCAGGAAGACTGTGCCCACCGTGGTGGTGTCGGACCACGCCTTAACAAACCACATTTGATTACTTTGACATCATTGTTGCTATTTAATGTCCTCTAATCCTATTATTACTCATAAGCGGATGTAATAATAGAATTAGAGGGGGGTGGGGGGAATCAGAAGGGATTTTAGAGGAAACTGCTTGAATTTTATCCGTATTATGTTTTACGTGATGTATTGATTTCTGCTATCTATACCAAATCAGTGACATTACTCAAATGTTGTCAAACTGTAACATAAAGGGTAATCCCGAGTATTTTTTTATATTTGGGAGGATGGCGGGGAGATAATATTATTATGTGTTGCGCTTGTATAGTTTTTCTTGTCTTAGTCAACTTGACGTTCGAAACTCGTTCGAAGCTCCAAACGTAAGAGTTCCAGAATACTCTCCTGTCAGATAGTTGCACTGAAAAGTGCCCAAAGTTGCACCAGAAAATCAAGGAAGTTGCACCAAAAGATGCAAAAAAAAAAAATGGCAAAAGTTGCAGTAAATCAAAAACTGCAAAGCGGATAGATAAAAATGAATGTATTCGCATAACAGTAACAGGACAACACCAGGCAACATGATGATCACACTGATGACAGAATTGACTACTAACATACACGAAGACCACACTCAACACAGTTCATTGTCTTTTGTTTATAAAGTTTATTTAAACTAATAAGGAAAAAAATTATAATGATAATAACAATAATAAAAATTATCTATTATTATTATGATTATTATTATTATGATTATTATTTATTATTATTATTATTATTATTATATTATATTATTATATTTTATTATTATTATTATTATTATTATATTATTATTATTATTATATTTATTATTTTATTATTATCATTATTATTATTATTATATATTATTATTATTATTATTATTATTATTATAATATTATTTATAATTATCATTATTATTATTATTATTATCATTACTATTATTATTATTATATTATTATTATTATTATTATTATTAATTATTATTATTATTATTATTATTATTATTATTATTATTATTATTATTAATATTATTATTATTATCAATATTATTATTATTATTATTATTATTATTATTATTATTATTATTATTATTATTATTATTATTATTATTATTATTATTATTATAGAAAATTGTGGAATGAAATGAAAGAAATAGCATTCCTCTGTTGAAATCTTAAGTATTTTTCTCTATAAAGTCTTGGGGCAAATCAGGAAATCGTACTTTCTAGTATTTTTCTCTTTGAACCATTTGGACCCCAAATCGGAAAATCTCAAATTCCAGATGAGCATGTTCAGTGTGAGTAAATTATGAACGTGAGAAGCATGAAATTTGGCATGGTCATGGACCTCATCATTTTAGGAAAAGTCATCAAATTTCAGGTCCCTATGTCAAAAATGGACTGTTTTATGAATAAAGGGTCTTTTTGGCCCCCAAGTATGAAAATAGGGCACCGATACACAATAATTTTACGAGATTTGGAGAAAAATTTATAGCCTTTTTTTTTAGTGGGTTTTCCGCAAAAGTTGCACCAATGTTGCAAAAAAGCATCAAAGTTGCACCATGGTTGCAAAAAGCGGCAAAAGTTGCAAAAAACGCGAATTCGCGTCAAAGTTGAAATCGCGAATACTCTTCAACAGTCATAACGTCACTTCCTTCCTAATGACGCATGGTAACTTAGTAACACTGGCTCTAAACTATCGGAACAATGGCGGACGCCCGTATGAAATATTTCTCCGGCGAGCATAAAAGCGTTTCTAGAGGGGAAAAAAACCATAAATCTGATCATGTTTTGACTTTTACACATTCTGATCAAAAGGCATACGAAAAGGGAATGAAAAGTTCTAGCCAGCATGAAGAATAAAAAGTAATGACTTTCTTTGTTTAGAACCAAGATGGCGGCCGTTGCCGGGCGGCGTGACATCAGACTACTGAATCCAATTTCTGACAGGACAGAAGGGTGAAAATTCGATCCAAATTTAGTTAAGGAGAAAATAACAATAACGTTATGAAGAACTTATGACATCGGTTTCATCTGATACATAGACGTCTATGTAAATATGTGTATTTATTGAGTCATTTAATTCATTTCGCCTTTTGTAATGATTGAGTGATTATTGAGAATGTGTCTAAGGTGACAAATTATAGTGCCTATATTATATCTTATGCTTTACTGATATTGTACTGTACTTTCCTGTATCTTCGTTGTTGTAACATCATGGTAAATCACATTGTAAATATTTATTATTATTATTATCACGATTTTATCCATGGAATAATAAATTGTAAATCTTTATTGATCTTGTTTTTATCTACGGATATTATACTGTAAATCTTTATTATCATGTTTTTATCAATGGAATTACATTATAAATCTTTATTTATTTATTACAATTCTTAATCATTTATATGAAATGTAAATAAAATTATAAACTAAATAACTGAGTACAAGATTATGTTTTCCCTACAATGTATTGTGCGGCTATGTGGTCTAGTGGTATGACACTCGCTTTCGGATCAGAAGGTCCTGGATTCGAGCCTCGCTCGAGGCATAGTTGAGTCCTTGGAAAAGGCTCTTTACTCACATTCTTTTACCGTACTCAGGTGTAAAATGAGTACCTGGCCGTTGACACCGTTGTCACTGTGTGTGGAAAAAAATTGTAATATTACCTTACAGGCGTCATGTCTCGTTCTATATGTTATATGTTACGTATTGCTGTTCGTCAGGGACCCTTTGTTAAGCGCTTTGAGCACGTTAAGTGGATATCGCGCTATATAAAAGCTCAAGTTTTTATATTTTAATGGGTATTTGGATGGCAAGTTCTTCTTCTTCTTCTTCTTCTTCTTCTTCTTCTTCTTCTTCTTCTTCTTCTTCTTCTTCTTCTTCTTCTTCTCCTCCTCCTCCTCCTCCTCCTCCTTCTTCTTCTTCTTCTTCTTCTTCTTCTTCTTCTTCTTCTTCTTCTTCTTCTGCTTCTTCTTCTTCTTCTTCTACAGTTCACATATATGCATTTCACGACACACACACACACATACACACACAAACACACCCATACACACACACAAACACACGCACACATACACATACACACACGCACACATACACATACACACACAAACACACACACACACACACACACACACAAACTCACACACAAATTCACAATACATGTTGTGATCATTTCATTATTTAATTTGATATTTTTTTCCACGCTTCCAAAACCCTTTCAAATCCTGTATTGTTCTTAGTTTCTATCAACTCAAGCGGGAGTTCATTCCATTAACGATCGGCAAAGGGAAAGAAAGAGTGTCAGCGGGAGTCTGTTCTTGGTGTTTGAATTGAGAGTTTGTTGTTATGTCCTCTCGTTAGCCTGTTTTGATTATTTGGTTTTGGTTTTGGTTTTTGTTTATCTGATTTGTTTTTTTTTTTTGTTTTTTTTTTGTTTGTTTGTTTTTTTTTTTGTTTGTTGTCGGTTTTTTGGGGTTTTTTTGGTTTATTTTTTCTTTATTATTTTGGTTTGGTTTTGTTTCTTTGTTTGTGGGTTTTGGGGTTTTTTTTTGTTTTTTTTTTTGTTTTGTTTTGTTTTTTTTTTTGTTTTTTGTTTTTTTTGGGGGGGGGGGGGTTGTTTGTTTTTTTCTTTCCGTTTTGTTGGGGTTTTTGTTTGTTTGTCTGTTGTCTTTTGTTTGTTTGGTTTTTTTTTTGGGGGGGGGGGGGGGCTGTTTGTTTTTTGTTTTTTTTTGTTTTTTTTTTTAAAATTCTTCTTTGTTTTTTTTTTTTTTTTTTTGGTATTTTTTTTTGGTTTTTTTTTTTTTTTTTTGGGGGGGGGGGGGGTATTTGAGGTTTTTGGGGTTTGTTTTTTTTTTTTTTTTTTTTTTTTTTTTGTTTTGGGGGGGGGGGGGGTCGGTCTAATGTAATTGGGGAGTTTAATGATGGTTTTGCCTGTATTGATTTTTTGCAAGGTTAAATTGTGTGTCAGGCAGTGTGTTGTTTTGCTTCTAGTGATAGGAAAGGTGGCAATGGGTTCTCGCTTCACTCAGAGGCAAAATAATAAACTTTATATTAAATTTTCGAGTCAAAAATAAAACACTGAATTGTTTAGTCAACTATCTAGTTTAAATAAAGTATTCGATAACTGACGTAATCTTCAATAGTGCAAGTGATTGAATAACTCGAGACTCATATGATTATATTTTTTTAAAGGCATCTCTATCAATAGCTTGACAGTCATAGCAGTAAGAGGACACGGAGGAACCATCAATCGTATTCAATAGTCTGATGTCACGTCCGCCCAGCAACGAACAGCTTGGTTCTAAACAAAGAAAATCAGTACTTTTTATTCTTCATGCTGGCTAGAACTTTTCATATGTCTTGTGATCAGAATGTGTAAAAGTCAAAAAATGATCAGATTGACTGACTTACTTGACTTAGATGCCTTTCGCGTCTCGACCGAAAGATCGGGTCGCCTTGACTGTTTCCAGTATTTCCTGTGTGAGGTGTCTCCAATATTGCCGGTCCTCTGCTAGGGTTCTCAGATTTTCAAGGTCCCCTGCCGTTATGAGACTAATGCTTTGTCCAAGTGTTGTGAGGTTTTTGTTTAGGATCACAGGGAGTGTTGTGATTGGTCTTCCTCTGAAAAGGATCCCGTGTTTTTGGAAATACCCCGACATGGCTTGGTTAGCTGGTATGTTTTTATCCCTGCGTAGTATGTGACCGAAAAGTTGCCATCGTTGTTGTAAAATGTCAAGGGAGATTGGTCTTTCTTTTGTGATCTTATAGAGTGATTCATTTGAGATCTTTTTTGGGTATTTGATGTCCAGTACCCTTCTTAGCTGTGTGCGATGTAAGGCATCCTGATGTTCTTCGGATTTTGTCAACGCCCAAGTGCCGCAGTTATACAGAAGTACCGGTTTTACAAGAGTACGGTACAGTTTCAGTTTGGTTTTTCTCTTTATTTTGTCACCTCTAATCCATACATTGGTGAGTTTACTGAGTGCGGCGTTTGATAGCTGTTTTCTTCTTTGTACATCCTCGGTGTCTCCAATTAGTGAGCCGACTTTCTTTGTTCTTTTCCATTCCTCTTTGTTCCTCGATATTGTTGTAAATTCGGTTTTATTGGCATTGACTTGGAGGTTATATTTCATGAGGGTATTTTGTATGATGTCTATATTTGCTGGTGTTGATCCAATAAAATCTACATCATCTGCATAGGCAATTTCTCTAGGGATTGCATTCTCAATTGAGTCGTTGGTTTTGGAATGACTTTTCGAACTTCTTTCAGAGCGTGTTCTAAGTATATTGTGAACAGAATCGGGCTCAGACTATCTCCTTGGGGGGTCCCCGATGTTACTTTCGAACTGCGTCTGTTTTGTGGCCCCGTATATCCTTGGTTGTATCTTTGTGTTACTGAGGAGAAATCGGATTATTCGGAGCTCGTCTTCGTCTACTATGTCTGTTAATATCTCCAAAAGTTTTCCTCTGTCGATCGTATCAAAGGCTGCGGACATATCGATTCCGGTTATTGTTATGGATATGTTTTCTTTGAGTGCCTTTGCTGCCAACCATTTATGTGTCCATACAACGTCCGATGTGCTTCGGTCTTGGCGAAACCCGCTTTGGCTATGTGATAGATATTTTTCTATTTTCCGTCTAATTCTGTTGAGGACAATAGTTGACAGTGTTTTTCTTATGGTATTCAGTAACGTTATTGGGCGCAGGTTGTTTACGGGTCCTTTCGTTTTTCCTGGTTTTTGTATTGTAATTAGGACACCGCTGTTTATGTCCCAGTCTTTGTGTGTTGAGAATGTTTTGTTCATTATGTTTGCAATGCTCAGATCCAGGGAGAGGGTACCGCATTTCAGCAATTCAGCGGGAATTTCATCTTCGCCTGGGGATCTGTTATTGTTTAGGCACTTTATGCTATTTCTAACTTCAGTTGTTGTGATGCGGTTGTTTAGGTCTCTAGGGTTTCCTGAGAAGGGCGATATTTGTGAGACTTGTTTGTGAAATTTCTGCTGGAAGTGGTCAGTTACAATGTCAAGGATATCGTTGGGATTTGTTGTCAGATTTGATCAGATTTATAATGGGTTTTTTTTTTCCTCTGGATACGCTTTCATGCTTGTCGCAGAATTATTTCATTAGGCCGTCCGCCATTGTTTCGATAGTTTAGAACCAGTTACTAAGTTACTATGCGTCACTACGAGGGAAGTGACGTTACGACGAAGCGTATTAACTTCAATGTTGTCTGAGATGTGATACTTCTTGGCTTGTCGAGAGTCGTTTTAATCGATCGGTTTTTATTTGGATAAAAGTAAGCTTGCATTTTACAATGGTAAATTGTATTATTGGGAAACATCTCCTAATAATAGATTTTTGCAACAAATCCCAAATTTTAGCATAAGAAACAAGTGTCTGGCAAAAAAACAACAACATTGGTCTGCATTTAACTTTCGATTTTGTGACTTGCATCCGCAATCAAAAAATGAGATGCAATTATTCAGTTCCGATGTCCTAACAGTCGCGAAGAATAATTGAAACCAATCATCGAGAAAGATTGCCCGAAGACATATAAATACAAGCTGCTTTGGAGGGGGGAAAAAACAGAAACAAACTAAAATAAACGAAAAAAAAAAAAAGACGACTGGAGTTACAAAATTGTCGAAAGATGAAAATTGGAATCTCGACAATGGATTCTCTTGTTTTAATGACGTGTCTCCCACGTTTATACTGCCATACTCTGAGAAAACACATTTAAAAAATTATGACCAGAAAACTCGTCCTTCAATAAGTATTGATCAATTAAAATAACACTCATCTTGTGAAAACTCTCAACCTTGGGACTAAGACGTTATTTCAAACTTATTTCAGTGTACGGCAACGTACTGAGATTGCATTTTATATAAAATACAGAATTATTGATTTCAAGTTGTTGTTTTTTTCAAATTTCTTTCGCATTTGTTGTTGTTCCGATAGGTGGTGGTGATTACGTCTCATTATGAACTTTTTGCTTATTAGTGGAATATAGCACTCATCATCGTTTTATCTCTTTGACTTGACTATAGAACAACTATAGATAGTTCGAAGATGACGTCACTCAGGTCTTTGTTATTATATTTTGCCATCCGCGTTTATGAGTAATGCTCACTGAACTGTATTAACCCGACTATAAACGTTCATGGATACACATAGTTTGTGTGTTGGTGCGTTATACTTCCGGATGGCAATGTTATGAGCTTCTTAGCCAAGCGCATACTATCTATAGAAATGTAACGTTAACGTTACTCTGCTTTTTGTTATTGTTTATAGACCGCCAGTTTGATGATAAGTTCTCATTAAAATCCCTCTAACAGTCTTTTCACGTTCAAGGTTAAAGTTTGCGGTGGATGTTGTGAGTATTTTACCTAACCTCATGGCATCAATACAGTTAGTTTGTAGTCGTGAAAAAGTTTCGGACATCACGGCCCATTTGGCTAAGAAAAAATACCGGTGAATCGCTTCAGTCTTATTTTACCTATTTAACCGATGCTATTCGCCATTCCTTGGCTCAAATGACCGATCATTATGCACAATCAGATTTTCTCAATTATCATTTGGGTCAATGGGTGATTAAATTATCCTTAATTTAGAAAAGGATCGCAATTTACTCGAATATCGATCTGTGAACATTATTTTATAATTATTCTATTTTAATTTGCCAGTAATTCTGTGTTTGCTGCCAAAAATTTATCCTTGGCGGTACAGAACAATGTTGGTCCCCATTCCTTTTTTTAAAAGAAAAGATAATATTTAGTTTATGTCCAAGGATTTGGACCTGACTGAAAAGAGAAGAACAAAGAAGGAGCAAGTGAATGCAAGTCTAACAAGAGCTTCAAGACGGGATGCAGAAGAGCAATATCGAGCCACAGCTAAGGAAGTCAAAAGATCTGTGAAGAAAGACAAGGAAGCATTCGTGAACAGACTTGCAGAGAAAGCAGAAGCAGTAGCGACAGGAGGACACATGAGGATCCTTTATCAAACTACCAGTCAAAGACAAAGATGGGAAAACTATTTTTGGAAAAGAGGCTCAATCTAAGCGATGGGGGGAACATAATTTCAACTGCCTTCTGAACAGACCACCACAAGAGACAAGCCGCCGGAAATTTTGCCTGCAATGTATGAGCTACCATTTATCGCCATCGATAGCAGAGTTTGTGGGTGCCATTAACAAGATGAAAAAGCTGTCAAGCTTCCAAAGAAAGGGGACCTCAGTAATTGTAATAATTATAGAGGAATCACTCTTCTCTCTATCCCAGGAAAAGTTTTCAATCGTATTATTCTAGATAGAGAAAATTAAGAATGCAACAGGTGCTAAACTGCGGGACGAACAAGCAGATTTTCGGAAAAACCACTCAACTACCTCTCTGTGAGTCATAGTGGAACAGTCTATAGAATGGAACTTTCCTATTATTGTCAACTTTCTGGATTACGAGAAGGCTTTCGACAGTATTGACAGAGCAACATTATGGACAATTCTGGCACATTATGGACTCCCTGAGAAGTTAGTAAATCTCATTAAGAAAAGGTATGAAGGATCAAGTTGCAGGGTTGTACATGAAGATCAGCTTACTGGCAGCTTTGAAATTAAGACTGGTGTCAAGCAGGGATGCTTGCTCTCACCGTTTCTGTTCATCCTTGCCATTGATTGGCTAATGAAAGAAACCTCCATAGGGCGACGAAATGGGATACAATGGACCCCATGGACACAGTTGAATGATCTGGATTTTGCAGATGATCTGGCTCTTCTGTCCCATGCCCAGGATCAGGTGCAAGCAAACCGCAATTATAAACAGCCTCTCGGAATCGATTGGTTTAAGAATTCACCCTGCAAAGGAAAAGGTCTTAATGATTGGTGCGCGTCACATGGAGCAGATCAAAGTAAAAGATCGGGAACTTGAAGATATAGACACTTTCTGCTATCTCTGGAGTGTAATTGACAATGTTGTAGGCACGGTAGCAGAGGTGAAAGCACGGGTAGGACAGGCACAGGATGCATTCACATCTTTGAACAGAGTTTGGAGAACAAAAGACATCTCCCTTTGACTAAAGCTAAGACTGTTCAACTCAAACCGAGGAAGTGTGGAAAAGAACACAGCAAAATCCAGTGGGAGAGGGACTAGGAAGAAGACGATGGAGGTGGAAAGATTGACTCCACTATAACATCGAAAGTATTGAATGGAACCCTCAGGGCAGATGATCAAGGGGAAGGCCACGGAGTACATGGAGAAGAATTAAAGAAGCTGATATACATAGAAGTGATAAGACATGGAACGAGGTATAAAAAGTTAGCTCAAGATAGAGAAGGATGGAAACTGTTTGTCTGTGATCATAGGGTGACCCAGGGTGAAAAAGGCAATGATGATGATGTCCAAAGATTGCTAGCATCGGATTAATAAATTTGAAGACAATGAAGTAATTTTTAATCTTTAATGCTTTTACCACATCGATATATTTTTCAACGATTTTAAATAATCCAGCTACAGTCATTAATATGACAATTCGATGATTTTCTGAAGGATTGCAACGAACCGGATGTTTTTATCCAAACTAGTCTCCACAGACCAGAGCTCTGTGCCAGTCCCCGAGCTATCTTAAATCTTTATCAGGGAGTATAATGGACATTCAGACAAAACACACACGCACACACACAATAATTTTGGGATTTTCTAAAAGGGCAATTTCGTAAAACGGCGTTTTATTATCTTCTTTGTATTTTGTTGGTTTGCTCGTTTTGGTTTCTTTAAGTTCTGGTTTTGTTCTGCTTTGCTTTAGTTCTTTGTTGTTGTTTTGTTGGAGGGCGGGGTTTGTGATTTGTTTTGTTTTGTTTTTGTTTTTTTTTTTTTTGTTTTTGGGGGGTTTTTTGTTTGTATTGTTTTGTTTTGTTTTGTTTTGGTTTGGTTTTCTTTTCTTTTTTTTTTTTTTTGGTTTGGTTTTTTGTTTATTTGTTGTTGTTGTTGTTGTTGTTGAGGTTGTTGTTGTTGTTGTTGTTGATGTTGTTGTTTTTGGGGGTGGTTGCTGTTTTGTTTTGTTTGTATTATTTTGTCTTGTTTTTGTTTTTGTTTGTTTCATTTTGTTTGTTTTGTTTTTTCCCTGTATTTAAAGATATTGAATTCCAAGCAGTTTTTGACTATCTATAAACTGGCCACGCTACTTTAAACATTCCTCCTTCGGAGCCATTAAGCCTTATGGTGCCGGAGTTTATCTCTGTTTCTACAGCGTGAAACGGACAATAGCAATTGCTTGCTACCCTGTTGATAGGACGCAAGTCTGTTGCAAATTACTTTAAACTCAATTTAATAACTTTTAGAGGCCAAAATTCATAGTGCTCAACTTTTCAAAAGAAGCATACGAATAAGCTACAACAGACTTATTTATACATGAATGGGCTACGACAGTTTGGCTTATTTATACAGAGTCAAAAGTTTGAAATAAAAGTTGGCAGGAGTCCACATGATCCACCGGCGCAAGACAAGGGTAAGAAAGATGAAACGGAAAAATTGGGCTAGCAGTAACATTTAATTTAGCAGGGGCGTGTCTATATTGAGTGATTTGGTGCCTGGCACCACGTTCATCTTTTAAAAATGGATTACAGCATTTAAAATAAAATAAAACTGAGAAATGGTAAATATCCCCTCTTACTTATTTGAGTAAATCCTTTCTGTATATTTTTTCTCTTTCTTTTGTATTTACAAATATAGCATGTTTTAAGTCATTTTCTTCTGATTCTGCTTATACTTATACTGTAAGCATGCCACGCCACTTCAGCATCGAGTAGCCAAAGAAATAAAACAAAGAGGAAAGCACATAGATACCAAACCACAACTTTCAGAAGAATGTTAGAAAACAATACCAGCGAATATTAAAATCACAACCTCCTCAAGTCCTATTCTTCTCAATGTCAATTTCACAAAATGAAATGAAAGAAGCACTGAAGAAAATGTAAAAAATGGGAAAGCTGTGGGTATAGATGGGATCTATCCAGATATTTTCACCCATCTTGGACCCCAAGTAATTAACTGATTGGGAATCACCTTTACAGATATCATGAATAAGGGTAGATATCCACAACTATGGACACATACCAAGATCATTGCCATCCTTAAACCAGGCAAACCAGCTGCAGAACCATCAGCTACAGACCAATATCACAACTGTGTTGCCGGTACAAAGTACTAGAAAGAGCGCTACTAACAAGAATCACCCCTTATATAGACAAATGGATACCAGTGCAGCAGGCAGGTTTTAGACCACAGAGAGGAACTACTGAACTATAGAACCGGGAATTGGACATAAAATGAAGACTGGGGGCGTCCTAATCGACCTCTCTCTGCGGCCTACGATACAGTCTGGACTGGAGGATTAATGTTGAAATTGGCCAGAATAATACGGTGCAAGACATTCCATGTTATTCTAGGAAGGGAGAAAAGCAAAACTAGAAAGATAAAGAATGGTGTACCACAAGGATCAGCCATTGCATCCACATTGTTCAATATCACATCAGTGACATGCCTGCTAGCCAATCTCAATCACTTCAACTGGGCTATGCAGACGAATGAGTATTGACCCATCAATCAAAAGACTTGGAAGAAATAGAAAAGACAGTTAGTGATGAAACATCAAAGCTAAAGGAATATTTCGACCAATGGTATTTGAAGATGAACACAACAAAATATGTGTCCACTACATTTCATTTGAACAACAGACAGGCTACCATAACCCTTAACATTTTAGTTGCTGGAAATATCCTGCCAGCGGACAGAAATCTAAAATACCTAGGTGTCACCCTAGACAGACAGCTTAACTACAAAAAAAAAACATATTGAAGGAACAACAAACTAAATTTCAAAAAGAAACTGCCTATTAGAAAATTAGTGGGGACCACCTGGGGATCAACACAAGTCCTAAGAACGTCGGAGAGTACTGTGCCCCTGTTAGACAAGAAACCCCAACACGGAAATTCTCGACATCAAACTCTGAGAATCCATGCGCATAATAACAGGATGCCTCAAATCAACACCAACCCCTTGACCCCCAATTATAAGCTCAATCGCACCACCAGAATTCAGGCGAGAAGAAGCAACCCAAAAAGTAGCCCACAAACTGAAAGACCTTGCCCTTATTACCCTATTAAAAACCAACATAAATGAAGCTCCCAGAACATCACGACTCAAATCTAGAAAGTCCTTCTACCAGGATCGATGGCAGACTGTCGAAGTGAATGGTGTTCAGTCAGAACAAGTTTTACTAAACTTTTGGAGTGCCACAAGGCTTTGTTCTTGGCCCTGTCCTTTTTACTGTATATATGCAGCCCCTTTCTAGTGTGATATCCAGATTCAATCAGACTTATCATCTCTATGCAGATGATACGCAAATTTATGATTCAATACCCCTAAGTAATTTATAATCCTTAATGCAACGAATTTCGAGCTGTTTTAATGAAATTAAATCTTGGATGTACCACCACAAGTTAAAATTAAATTATAGTAAAACCGAGATTTTAATCTGTGGAAGGCCGAGTATCCTTAAACAGGCAAATAAATCACAACTCTCGGAAATAGCACAACAGAATTTTCAAATAAAGCAAAAAACCTTGGCGTCATCATTGATGAAGATCTTTCCATGACAAGCCACGTGAATAACACCATACAATCTATGTACATAGAAATGAAAAAAATAAGCAAAATTCGTCATTTATTACCAAAGAACTTATAATTAATTCCCTTGTTTTATCTAAATTGGACTATTGTAACTCCCTTTGGGCGAATTTAGCTAAAGACAAAATGGGTAAACTTCGGATTGCTCAAAATAACGCAGCCAGGCTCATTGTGCGCAAGTTTTATCTTTTTACGTCATAATGTTGCATTACTATTATCATTGTTAAATTGAATTCGTATCACTTTTCTATCAAACCTGTCTTACTGTAATATGTTTTGTTTTATATCAATGTAAAACGCTATATAAATGCCATTTATTTCTGTAATTCTACCAAACAATACGTTAAACTAATATGTCTGTAACTTCTAGGCAATGTTCGCAAAATCCCATTCTTCTAGAACTTTAATCAACGATAGAAATGTGTTAAATAAGTGGTGGGCTAATTATTATGTTGGAATTTCCCCGAAGATAAAGATCACCCAGACCAAAGCATTTTGGAGCACCTAGTATTACTAAAAGTCAATAACTTTATTATCCAAAACAGAATTACCATGATATAATCCCTATCTTCTTAATTGTCAACGAATGGGATATAGATAGTATGCAGATGACGTCACTCAGGCCTTTGTTATTGTTTTTGCCATCCGCGTTTGTGAGTTGTTCTCACTAAACTGTATTAACCAGACTATAAAAGTTCATGGTTACACAGAGTTTGTGTGTTGGTCCGTTATACTTCCGGATGGCAATGTTGTGAACTCCTTGGCCAAGCGCATTCTATCTATAAGCGTGGTTCCCATTTACAAATACAATACTAGATATTATTGCTGCGGCGCTTCTGTTATTTTCACAATTATTATAATACTAATAGTAATAATAATAATAATAATAATAATAATTATTATTATTATTATTATTATTATTATTATTATTATTATTATTATTATTATTATTATTATTATTATAATTATTATTATTATTATTATTATTATTATTATTATTATTATTATTATTATTATTATTATTATTATTACTATTATTGTAAGTATTGGTGGTATTACAATGTTGTATTTTTATGATTATTTATGGTATCATTTTATGCTTTGGTTTCATGTACCTTTTTTTCTCACTTTCATGTCTGTTGCCATCAAATTGTATGGATTATTGATTAAAATAAAAGTTATTTTTGTTTGTCTTATTTTGACTATGGAACTGATACTTATCATAGCAGACCTGCCTACTTGAAATAGGAAAATGTAATAAGTAGTTTTCAGGGTAAATAACATCGTAGACATTTTAACTACCCTTAAAAACCACCAGTTTGTCCTTATAATGTGTGGGGAAAAATATTAACTCTATGTGATAGCTCTGGCACCAGAACTTCGTTTTCAAGAAATGACATTTAATTAAAAAACCTTTATTATATCCAGCCCGGGATTTAGCCGTAGTACTACGGGAATTTTCGTGGTAGTGAGGAGGTCTGTTGTGATGGGTATCAATAATTTTTTATTTTTTTAAATTTTTTTTAAATGAGAAAAACTGATTGGAAATGTAAAAGTGATGGTAATAGTGGTAGTGATAATGGTAATGGTGGTGGTGGTAACGGTGATGATTGGGGTGTAAGGATGATGTTAATATTATTATTGTTATTATTATTGATATTCTTGTTGTTGTTGTTGTTGTTGTTCTTCTTCTTCTTCTTCTTCTCCTTCTTCTTCTTCTTCTTCTTCTTCTTCTTCTTCTTCTTCTTCTTCTTCTTCTTCTTCTTCTTCTTCTTCTTCTTCTTCTTCTTCTTCTTCTTCTTCTTCTTATTATTATTATTATTATTATTATTATTATTATTATTATTATTATTACTATTATTATTATTATCATTATTATTATTATCATTATTATTATTATTATTATTATTATTATTATTATTATTATTATTATTATTGAACGTATTGATGTTATTACGATTGTTGTATTTTTGTGTGGTGTATCAGTTTATTTTTTGGTTCCATTTACCTTTTTTTTTTTCCACTTCATGTATGTTGGCATCAAATTGTTGATTTATTGGCGAAAGCCTAAGATTGAATAAACTTTGAAACTTTGAATTATTATTATTATTATTATTATTATTATTATTATTATTATTTATTATTATTATTATTATTATTATTATTATTATTATATATTATTATTATTACTATTATTATTATTATTATTATTATTATTATTACTATTATTATTATTATTATTATTATTATTATTATTATTATTATTATTATTATTATTATTATTATTACCACTCAGAAATGAAAAACTTCGATATTAGGGAAGCCGGGACGGAATATTGGACAAATATCAGGCCCGCGGGAGGTGGAGTAATCAAAGACCCAATGGAATTTATGACAGGCTTCAGGCATGGCCATCGAAACAGTGGTTCGCCTCAAACAGACTACTGACAGGCCACGGCAGAACTGTTGCAAACATGCATCGATCAAGTCTAAGAGAGTCAGCTGACTACCCCACTGTCAGGGAACGCCAGTGACAGCAGACCACACATTCTTACACTGCGCCATAGAGAATACAGTCTGTGCACTGTCCTGCGACGAGATTGGCGGGAGGTTTCGAGGCTGTCCTCAAATGCGGCAACGAATTTAAAGAGGCTAGAGATATCTAGTGTTGAGATGTAGTCATACGCATCGAGTTAAAAGATTATAATAAAACAAATTAAAAAAAAAAAGAGAAGCTTACAACACGTGGTGTTCCCAAGCGGTCACCCATTTTAAGTACTGACCACGCCCGACGTTGCTTTTCTTCGGTGATCGGACGAGAACCGGTATATTCAACGTGGTATGGCCGTAGACACAAGTGCGATAACAGCATTTATTATAATTATTTTACCATTTATCAGAGCATCGAGAATTAAAAAATATTGAGATGTTTATATAGTTGGTATTGTATTTCGTTGTCTGTTTTCTGATTTTCTTTTTCCGCCATTTTTTTTGTAAGAACTGATTATTTTCTCAGACACCTTTATCTCTTCTGCCGCTCTTTCGTTTTCCTCAGCCTGTGGACACTTTTTATACTACTAAGGTCAAAGGTTATGGGTTTCTAGTTCAAAGTGCGTGGAGCAGGCACTTATGTTGGTAACAACAAGATATGAAGTGAGTAGAAAAGTGCCAGAAGACAATAGAGAATAAAAAATTTTTTCGCGGCGGTGGTGGGGTTCGAACCTGCGACCTTATTGGTACGACAACTCCGCCTGGCAGGTGAGAGCGTGGCTCTACCGTGTGAGCTATCCACGAACACAAAAATATTCGTTTCAAACCCAAAGTCATTTCTAGATCCCTCTCTCACCCACTTCTTGAGATCGCCGATTCGTTCACCACCATCGCGAAGTAATTTTGACCAGCAGTTAAGCTTAATAGCCAATATTCTCATCACAAACATATAACATAGAAACGATTGAGACATTGAGTATGCTCCGGTGTATGGGGTGAATTTTTAATTCAGAAAAGTGAGTGGAGCAGGCACTTATGTTGGTAACAACAAGATATGAAGTGAGTAGAAAAGTGCCAGAAGACAATAGAGAATAAAAAATGTTACCAACATAAGTGCCTGCTCCACTCACTTTTCTGAATTAAAAATTCACCCCATACACCGGAGCATACTCAATGTCTCAATCGTTTCTATGTTATATGTTTGTGATGAGAATATTGGCTATTAAGCTTAACTGCTGGTCAAAATTACTTCGCGATGGTGGTGAACGAATCGGCGATCTCAAGAAGTGGGTGAGAGAGGGATCTAGAAATGACTTTGGGTTTGAAACGAATATTTTTGTGTTCGTGGATAGCTCACACGGTAGAGCCACGCTCTCACCTGCCAGGCGGAGTTGTCGTACCAATAAGGTCGCAGGTTCGAACCCCACCACCGCCGCGAAAAAATTTTTTATTCTCTATTGTCTTCTGGCACTTTTCTACTCACTTCATATCTTGTAGTTCAAAGTGCATGTTGTCGTTGTTTTCAACAGCTGCTATCTTTATTAGTCCCTGATCATTGATCATGTTTTCTCTATTTGTGGTGCTTACTTACCTTCACGAAGAATAGTGATGATTGTGTTATGTAATGTTATAGCATATGAGTCTCCCTTTCAAGAATCTGAGTATAGTGTAAGTATCTACAATTGATTGAGATTACTTCCATTATCTTTATCAGAAGAGAACCACAACATCAACAATAAAAAGAGAGTAGACCTAAAGGTACTAAAAGTTACAATTTTAAAGTAATTGAAATTGAATTCTCTCCTCTCCCTGTGTTCTCTAGACTAGAGAGGTTCAGGTACCAAAAGAGTTGAGTTTTTACTATCTAGAGTGGAGAAGACTGATAGATTGAGTTCTTGACTTCAAAATTTAGTCTATCTCCCAACCCCAAAAGCAGACTTTATTATGATGTCAGTGTCAGTCATCAAATTCATCAATCAATATATTTTGTTTAAGCCATATAGCCTGTAGTTTAGTCTAACTAAATAGAAGACATAATTTATTCATATATGCCATGTAATACTACGAAGTGTTGATTATTTCTCAGCTGAAGCTTGTGTGGAATCATTGCCAGATTTGAAAATGCTTCTCTTCTATGTTTAGTTTTATGAAAGTAGGTTAATTCTAAACCCAATCAAGGATAGAAAACTGAATTATCACAAATTGCTATGATTTCTATTATGGCATAAGTTCCCCCCCCCCCCCCCCCCCGCCCCTTGAACCTCCCTCCCACTGTATGTTTTCTTAACTGTCGATGTTCATATGTATAGGCAATCAACAAAATTTGCTCCATTTCCATTAAAAATTGAGAGATCAATGCTCCTCCACACTAACTATTAATTCTCAAAACTCATAAAATATTGGCATCTGTCAGCAAAATTTTTGGCCTGCATCTCTGGTATCTGTGTTCTACTGTAGTATATAGAAGTCAGGTGTAGAACCCGCCACCCCCCCCCCCCCCCCCCTTTTTTTTTTTTTTTTTAAATTAAATCTGTTACCCATGTTTATAGAGAGACATTTTTATAGCTGTGGAATTTCACCGGAATTGTGATTAACAGATCTGATTTTGAATGTATACATGTACCCTTTCATTTTGCAAAAGGTTAATTCATAATTCTTTCGTGCACCCATTTAAATTGTTTGTGACTATTTGATAAATGAATGCCATTTTGAAACTACAAAGGGATCTCTTAAATTTGGAATTTGGAATCTCCACTATAACTATTCTTATTATCTGAGTTCTTGATTTACCACGTATGTGATTATTTCAGTTTTTCAACATGTTTTTGGTAGTTGAGCCCTTTTATCCAGTCAAGGCAATTCCCATAAAGAAAGGGATAGGGCTGTCAACAGTTTGTTAATGAGAGCAGCCATCAAAAGGGCTGGTCTAGTGGCTTTTGCGCACATGATTCACCTTTATATATGTGTGAGGTACACAAATGCGAATGCTACCAATTGTTGTGCCTTGCAAAGAATTTATTATTATTGAGCTCCATGCACAACAATTTTTTGGTTAAGGCAGAATTTGTGAAGAGATCAGAAAGCTAAGATTGCAAATTTAAAAACTTTACTTTTATATAGTGCAATATCCACTAAACATGCTCTAATTACTTAACAAGGGGTCCCTAGTCAACAGCAAGACATAATGTGGAGTACAAGATATGACACCTGTTAGGCGATAGCACAATTTCTTTTCGGATAGAGACAATGATTTAGATGGCTAGATACTCATTTTACACCTGAGTACAATTAAAGAACGTGAGTAAAGAGTCTTTTTCAAGGACTCAACTATGCACCGGTCAGAGCGGGATGATCTGAAAGGGAGTGTCATACCACTAGGCCACATAACCGCACAAGAGGGATGAATTTCAAGCATCAAGTTACAAATGGTGCATGTGTTCACCACAAAGAGAGACATGTGACAAAAGTGAGTTTCTTTGAGGGCTTGGACATGGCATCCAGTGCATCTTGGTCGTGTTCAGGGTGAGGTTTCCTCCAATTAAACTGTCTTGCGACAGCTGCAAAAAGCAATTCAATTTAGACGTTGATCGACCTGTGCTGCTATGTGGTCTTGTGGTATGTCACTCGCTTTCGGATCGTAAGGTCCTGGGTTCGAGCCTCGCTTTGTGCATAGTTGAGTCCTTGGAAAAGACTCTTTACTCACATTCTCTCACCAAACTCATGTGCAAAATGAGAACCTGGCCGTCAACAACGTTGTCTCTGTCTGAAAAAATTGTAATATCGCCTATAACAGGCGTAATGTTTCGTTCTACACGTTACGTGTTGCTGTTAGTCAGGGATACTTTGTAAAGCGCTTTGAGCACATTTAGTGGATATTGCGCTATATAAAAGCTCAATTAGAAATTAGAATTAGACCTATGACTTTGCCACAGATTCTCCCTTGGTCAGCTTTGGAAACACTTACAAAACAACATAAATAATTTACTGACTCTCCTCACACCAACAATTGACGATTGAGATTTAGATAGAACACTGATCTAAATGTAAAGTAGTCCTTCAGAGCCATTAGGCCCATGGAGCCGGAGTTTATCCCAGTTTCTATTGCGTGAAACAGATAATAGCAATTGATGCTACCCTTTGGATAGGACGCTAGTCTATCGCTAAGTACTTTCCACCAGATCTAACAGACCCAGCTACCCAATCACTGCTGGGTGGACAGGGGGGGGGGGGGGGGGGGGGGGGGGGGGAATCAGAAACAATCTCGACTGCACCAGGGATCTATCTTGGTCCCTTTGTGTGTGAAGCGAGTGATCTACCAACTGAGCTTTTGGGACCCCAGATAGAACACTGAGCTTGAGGATAAAGTTGAAAAGAAATTGCCAAAATGGTGCTCGAAGTGCCCCTCAAAGGATCATTATTGAACACGACATGTAGCTAAATGTTAATGCTCTCTTTACAATGAACACTCATTCATTTGATGCCAGACCTGTCGTTCTTAAAACTGGCATTACAGAATTGTCCATTGTCACGGCAATACAGAATTGAAAGCTAATATGCGACTATGTGGTCTAGTGGTATGACATCCGCTTTCCTGGGTTCAAGCCTCGCTCAGCGCATAGTTGAGTCCTTGGAGAAGGCTCTTTACTCCCATTCTCTCAACGTACTCAGGTGTAAAATGTGTACCTGGCCGTTAACAGCGTTGTATCTGTCCGAAAAAAAATGCAATGTCAACGAACAGATGTCATGTCCCGTCTTAAATGTTAAAAATATTGCTGTTGGTCAGGGAACCCTTGAAAAGCACTTTGAGCACATTTAGTGGATATTGGGTTTTTTGTTGTTTTTTAAAATATACAATTAATAAGAAAAAAGGGAGAATGGCAAGCTTGATTATCTATCACTATGGACATGTGTGTGTGTGTGTGTGTATGTGTGTGTGTGAGGGTGGGAGATGTAAAATTGAGTAACATGAAAAACAATATGTAAAAATGTACTGGTAACACTAATTTAAATATTACATTGACATTGTTAAACAATTAAAAGTGTCCAAAATAAAAATTTAAGTAATTCATTGATTTTCCCATAGTAGATAAAAACTTTTAAAAAGAATTAATAAATTGACTTTCCAATAGCAAATGGAAATATAATTAATTTATTGACTTTCTAATTGTAAAAACGGATAGAATTAATTAATTGACTTTCCAATAGTAACATCTCTATATATAAAGATGTACGGGTGTAATCCACCCAGTAGTAAGGGACTGTGAAATAAAAAATGTTCAACTTCCTGCTAAGGGACCGTTCACAATTGATGTCAACCAAAAAGGGGGAAGGGGGGGGGGGGGGGGGGGGGGGTCTCCCAAAAGTTGATGTCAACTATGCTATAATTATTGTATTATTATATAAAATGCGAAAAGTCTCATCAAAAAGTTGAATGATTCACAAGAGTGTTTGTAGTAAGAAAGATGTGTGGGTGACAGTGGATGAGAAAGATGATGATAACGATGAAGATGGTAGTGCTGAAGAAGCAAACTTGATTTTACCACCAAATGGCAGAAATAGTTTTGAGATCATAAATGATACCTTCAATATTTGAATGGAGAAAAATTCTGTAAATATATCGGTGTGAAGATTTTAAACATTTTTTAAAAACATAACTCAGATACTGTTACAAATAGTTTTCTTTCAGTCATGTTTCAAGTTGCACTTTTTTTAAAAAGACATTTCTATTTTAAGGTCCAAAAAGTATCATATATTTTAAAATGTCTAGTCAATGTTTACAAGTTTTATATAGTTTTTGTTTCTCTAGATAAATGTAAGAAACGACTTGTGACTTCTCATTTTACTGCCTCGTTAGCTAAAGTGGTGGAGCGTTTGCTTGTACGCATAAGAATGTTAAAGTTGACATCAACAAGGGGGGGGGGGGGGGGGGGGGGGGGGGGGGGGGGGGGTGGACAAAAATTGACAGGAGTTGACAAGGGGGAGGGGGGAGGGGGATTTTTGCTAATATTTGGTTGACGTCAATAATTGTGAACGGTCCTAAACGTACATTTTTTTTAGTAAAATCAAAATCAGGTCCAGAAGATCATTTAACTCTTTGAGCTAAAGTTCGGAATAAACATTTTTCATGAATACTATGTCAGGGAAGGGTTAACATTAAACAGTGTTTCATTTTATCCCACATTTTGTCATTTCAAGCCAAATTTCCATTTCGTACAGTATGATTCATTCGTTTGCCTTTGTGTGTGTGTGTGTGTGTGTGTGTGTGTGTGTGTGTGTGTGTGTATGTGTGTGTGTCTTTGTGTGTGGATAAGCTTTATTACAATATCCCTCACTGCCTGGGGTTGTAAACGACATCTCCTAAGTACTTATAACACCTATGTTGTAAGCACTTTAATCAAGTGGACTAATGTGTACACACAAACCGAAACAAGAGTTTTGTAATCAATGCCGCCGGTATGCACAACACCTTTTGTCACACGGCACCACCGAGCTTACATACCCCACAGTACAGTGTGAGGTCATGGTAAAAATAGAACCCCATTGTAAAGAGTAAAATCGTGATATTGTGTGTGTATTCAAATGAGAGGGGAAGAGGGTCTTTTCCAGCTTTGTCGTCCTTCCCTTCTCACCAAACCTTTTACATACACGTTATAACGATGAGGCTCAAGGTCTTCTCAACGTATAAGTTACGTTGTGGTCTGTAAGTGACACGACACGCGTTGTAACCTTGTGATTCTCGAGTTTGAATCCCGCTGTGAGCAGTGCAAAGATGAGTCCTCAGAAAAAGCCCTGTACTCACCCCCCCCCCCTTTCCACACACACACACACACACACACACACACACACACACTCACACACCGCGGGTAACAGCGTTGCGTATGTTGAAAAAATATATAAACGCCATATAAGCGTCGTGTCTCGTCATTCATATTATTTTTTTTTTCTCGTCGGCCTGGGCTTTGCTGAGTTCATTGAATGAATATTGGTCTATACAGTGAAATCCTATCAATATCGCTGGACCAGAAATAATGGTTGACTTTATGCAAGGTTGACTTTATCCAATATCAATGGTGGAACACACATAGATAAATAACAGAAACGTTTGGGATTAACAAGAGGTGTTAGCTTTAAGCACAAATTGACTTTAAGCGTGTTGACTTTATACGGATTCCACTGTATAATATCTTATATTTATTTGTGTTCCCTTCTCAAATTTTATAGATGTTAGTATATGTTTATCATTATGTTATTATTTTTGTTTTACTAAAGTTCCATGAATACAAAGTTGAGAGAAATACCTAGTACCACTATTTTTGACTATCACATTCTGACCCGTTTCCAGCTTTGCCAATTACAGTAGTTAATGACTTAATGGGTCCCTATTACTGTCTCCTGTGACGTTCTCCTCTGCCTGAGTAAAGTAAAAACTGGCAAATTACAGATGTATGTGCTTGCTTATATTATGTGTTTATTTATATATACTTTTGTGTGTGAGTATATATTTATATATATATATATATATATATATATATATATATATATATATATATATATATATATATATATATATATATATATATAATATATATATATATATAAACATTTGAAATTAAGATAGTTTGACTTCTACAACGTTGTTATCGAGCGTTGCTCTCATCAGGAAGTGGAAGTGAAAGTAGATTGTTGTGTTTTCGTATTTTTATAGATTCGTGTTTATGGAGGTTCGTAATTACATAAAAGGTGTTTGTTTCTGTCTGCATGAGGAAGTTAGTTCGTTTCTTCTGTTGAGTGTTGCTATGTTCGGTTTAGTGATGATGAAGAATTTTTCTTCCAAGCAGAGGTTGCAAATCTTAGAAGAGGGGGAGTACGACTGTGCTCTGGAGATGATTTTCCATGTGATGCTGTGTTGTATGTTTTTTTCTTTGAGGTTCCAAATGTGTTCGCTTAGTGTAGTGGAATCAGGGACGGCTGGTAATATTGGGCAGGGTGGGCAAATACCAGCCTGTTTTTTTCAAGTTATAAGCTGTATTACCAGGTCCGAAATAATCTAATTTAAATTAGATAATTTTAAAAGTTAGTACTTAAACTTGATACTTCGTACTGAAATCAATTTGTATGTATTTTGATAGATTGCGAATCACCATGCACCCCGTAATGCATAAACCAGGATACGCTCCTGTTCTTTTTTATCACCCCCCCCCCCCCCCCCCCTTTCCCAAACACTCCACTCCGCCCACATCGTCATCTCATCGTCACGTCGCCTGACGGTGATTTTGCTGTCTGGCCTCTCTAGTTCTAGGTCGGGCTAATTCAAATGAGCCCACCTTATAAACCAGTGAGCACTAAATAGAGATTTTGGCAAACGAACTTTTTTTTATTTATTGCCTTACTTGTGCTGGTACCATTGATGTAATAACATTGGGAAGGTTCCAGTATTGAATTAAATGTATCAATTTACTAATATTATATCAAGTTAGTATTAACTTGTGTTGTTTTAATATATTTGTTTATCCATTTAAATTATCTCTTTTTTTCTCGTTTTCTTTAGTGCTTCTCAAAATTCATTTATTTAAATTGTTGTCTTATTTGTTTGTTTGTTTTGTTTTTTTTGTTTTTTTTTTTTTTAAACAAATTAATTTGTTCCTTTTTTAAAAAAATTCTTAAAGTAATTACCGCTGTATTTTTATTGCCAGACTAAATATTTTTGCAAAACAATGTATTTTCTATTGCATTCCCTCTAATAAAACACTTTTATTCAGAAGTCACGACTAAATAAATATATAAAATACAACCCCACCATTTTGGTTTACTCAAAAATTGAATTAGTATACGAGAAATACTCTTCTGAGAAAGGAGAGAGTTGAATTCTAAGTTATAGAGGAAATAAAGACGTTTAAAGGAAGGGTGGGCAGATTCCGTACTTGCCCGTCCTGAAGCTAATACATACACAATAGTTCGCGATGAAGAATCGGGAAGCTAGGGTTGGTTGGGTAAGGAGTAAAGATAACACGGTCGTTATTGTTATAGTCTAACGAATGCATGAGGAGAGATTGGTAGCATTATTTAATTTGTCTTAATTGTATTGTATGAATTATTGGCGAAAGCCTAAGATTAAGTAAACTTTGTTTTTAATTTGTCTTTTTTTGACTATGGAACTGATACTTGTCATAGC
>NC_088361.1:39140184-39152684 GCF_034508935.2 Berghia stephanieae
CTCATTATTTAAAAACCGTTATAGATATTTGCATCTGGTTTTCACCATCATCTGATAGTGGCGTTTTTAAGGCGAATCACCTTAACAACGCCACTATCACATTGTCTCATTCGTCTATTAGTGTTTCATTCATCCTGTTTTGTTGATAAAGGGGAAACCCGAAACGTCCATATTATCTGTTTTATTTTATTAAATTGAAGCTTAAGTTCAATTTCACATTGTTTTTGTGTTGTTGTTATTTTATTTCTTCGAGCTTCGAGCAGCAACATTTGTTACAGTGACTGACATAATCAGTCGGATGGTGAAAAGGTTTGAACTTAGATATTGCCAAGTTTAGTTAGAAGGTCAATTTTTATCAAAAGTGAGTTCTTTTCATAAATGATTAAATCAACCGTTTTTGTACATCTTCGGGAATCATCAAAGCTTAATTTCTTCTAAATATAATTTATCAATTTTGAAAAAAAAAAAATCATAAAAAAGAATGTACAATGCAATGAATTCATAGCCAAATCAAGGGTTCATAGCGTCAATAAAAGCAAATACAGGCAAAGACTTGCACTCCCTCAGACCACGTGGTAGTTCATTCCAAATCTCGGGGCCGAAACAAGCAAACGATCTATCACCAAATTTTGTTTTTGACCTTTTTTCCGAAATTTTCGTTTACATGATCGTAAAGTGTAATTTTCAAATTCACACATGACCACGTGATATTTGAGATAGACCGGTGCTATACCAGTCAAATACTTATAAACAAGACACGCTGCTTTGTAATAGGTGCGCTTTTCAATGAGCAACCAGTGGAGAGAGGCCAACAAAGGAGTTGCATGATCAAACTTTCGTTTGCCAAAAACTAATCTTGCTGCACTGTTTTGCAGTAGTTGTAATTGTTTTGTAGAAGCCTGAGGCAAGTTGACAAGCAGGGAGTTACAATAATCTAATTTCGAAAAAATGAGCATATTATTTCAGAAAATGAAAAAGAATATTTTAAAAATGCAAATCCAAAAATGTTCACCTTCCGACTGATTATGTCATGCACTGACACATTTACATTATTCCGAAATAGAAGAAAGGAAAAATTATGTCTTTTAAGTTCAGGTTGATTTTGCTAATTTTTTTTTTTAATGCAATGGAGATATACGACTAATGAGCATCAGTCTAATGACTTTTCTTTTGAAAATGCCGAAAACCAGATGCAAACTATAACGGTCTTAGAATAACAAAAATTTGAAATGAGGGAAATACTTTAGGACGCCCTACCCTGTAAATCATTATGATATCAGAAAATATAATTGAAGTTCAGGATCCTTGAAATGAGAAGGCAAGTGACATTGACATTCTTCTGGGATTTCTGATAGACGCCAAATTGTGGCTCATAAAAAAGATGCCCCCCCCCCCCCCCCAAAAAAAAAGAAAAGAAAACGTTATTTAATCTCTTGTCTGGGGTTTCTCTCAGCTGTCTCCAAAACATATATTCTCCAAATCCGGTGGTAATCCATTCTCCTCTCTCTCTCTCTCTCTCTCTCTCTCTCTCTCTCTCTCTCTCTCTCTCTCTCTCTCTCTCTCTCTCTCTCTCTCTCTCTCTCTCTCTCTCTCTTTCTTTCTTTCTTTCTCCTTCTATATATATATATATCTCTCTCCCTATTTCTCCATTAACGAGTTATATACGCAAAAATGATGATGATAATTATGATAAATAACTTTTAAAATAATAATGATATCAATAATAATAATAATAATAATAATAATAATAATAATAATAATAATAATAATAATGATAAGAAGAAGAAGAAGAAGAAGAAGAAAGAAGAAGAAGAAGAAGAAGAAGAAGAAGAAGAAGAATGATAAATAATAATAAATAATAATAATAATAATAATAATGATATAATAATAATAATAATAATAATAATAATAATAATAATAATAATGATAATGATAATGATAATAATAATAATAATAATAATAATAATAATAATAATAATAATAATAATAATGATGATGATGATGATGATGATAATAATAATAATTATAAACAAGGAACTTACGTTCCAGATACGTTATAGTCGTTATCTAATTTCTAGGGATTCTAGGGATTTTGTTTACGTCTTTCTAATAGACTGCAGTGTCTTTGGACAAGGAAAGATGTCTGGTTCCATCTTCGCTCTCTTTTTCAATCGGATTTTATGATTTTATCACGATTTTCATTAATTAAAAAAGCTTAGGTTATTCGTCGTGTGAGATATTGTAACCTTGAATGTCTGAGCTGAATTTTCCTTAAACGATGATATGTCTTATGATTTACAAAGAGAGTAGCCATGGTAAGACCTCAACAGTAAGCCAGCGCTTGTACATTAAAAACTTGAGCTTTTATATCGTGCAATATCCTCCAAACGTACTCAAACCGCTTTACAAAAGAATCCTTAGCCAACTGCATTATGTAGGCCGAGACATGGATGCCAGTCAGGCGATATTACATTTTTCCCCGATAGATGCCAGGTACTCATTTTAAACCTGAGTAAGGTGAGAGAATGTGAGTAAAGAACCTTTTTCAAGGACTCAACTATGCGCCGCTCAGGGCGAAACTCGAACCCGCTCCTCACAACACACCACTTTAGAAAGAAAAACGTCCATTCTTCTTATGACTCACAACTCAGCCGTTTCTATTCTTTTTACTATATGTCTGCTCAGCGTTCATCTTTCACACGAGTAATGGCAATATTATGGGTTCAGTATAGCATTACAGTTAAATTAAGTATTTTCACAACACATCATCATAATAATAAGGTGATGATGACACCTTAGAACAAGACACGCTCTGCCACATTGTACCAAATGGTTGATTTGAGACTGAGACTCAAGATGGCGGCCATGTGAGTCTGGGACCTCCCTGAAAAAGGAAGCCTACAACACGTGGTGTTCCCAAGCGGTCACCAATCTAAGTACTGACCACGCCCGACGTTGCTTGACTTCGGTGATCGGACGAGAACTGGTATTTTCAACGTGGTATGGTCGTAGACCATCATCATCAAAGCCTGACTTTTTGTGTTGGACATAATATTTCTGTCTCAAAATTGTGGTCATGTTTTGGAAGGCTGCTTTCGCTGGTCCAATCCGGCATTTTATCAATCTCGGTTTCTCATCTTCCATCGGCTGTTATGATTGATGTTGCCAAGATATTTATATTGCCTAACTTGTTTCAAGACTTCACCGTGTGTGTTTATGGATCAAGGTGGTATGGTTTTCTTATAGCTAATTACCATTGTTTCTTTTTTTTTTTTCACTTCAGGAGTGAGAGACATCCAACGTTTGTCGTCACTTTGCCAGTTTATTTTTATCTTCTTATATATTATACATACACACTAAACATAGGCATGTGGGTATTGACCTCAAAGTTGGCAAAAATAAATAAATAAATAATAAAAATAAGTAAATAGATCAAATTTTTAAAGATCATAATTTTTTTTTTTTATTTGATTAGTTATTTTGTTTTGTATTTACTTGTTAGTGAATTTTTATATACAAGGATTAAGAAGGGCGGTTATTAAAGGTCACCAGTTGGTTAACGTTTTGCGTCCTCCGTACAATGATAAAATGTACTATGTGTTAAATGTTCTTAAACCCGAAGAGAAACTCCGGGTGTAGAATTTGTTTACAAGTTTTGGGTCGTGTTAACCAGTTAACATGCTGTACTATGGAAAAACTCGTATTTAAAAATTTGGTTACAAAATTCGTCCTTCAAATATCGATCGATTTCAATGACCCTCATCAAACCTTTGGACTTCGCGAATGATGACGTACTGTGGTTGATCGTCTTTACTCTATGGGGAGCGATGGGCTTAAATCAATGTGTGTGCCCTGGCTCAAATTGATAACCGCGTTTCAAGTTCAACGTCTTTATCTGCAAAGGGCGGATTGCCCATCACTGCAGATTTTATACATTTATATGGTGACTTTCTCCATTATTGTGTTATTGAGTTGAAAGATAAATGTTTAATAGTTGACCAAATTTGTTGTTGTTGGTAATATCTAGGATTTCTGGTGGGAGAGTGTTCCATTCCTTAATGCTTCTTGGAAAGAAATTGTTTTTATATTTGTTGGTTCTGTGTGTTGGGGTTGTGAATTACTGCTATGATAATATCTTGTGGATGTACAGTGTTGTTTTGTGAAATACTGTGGTTGATTTACTGCTGTTTTGTTGGAATGTACTGTTCTGTGTAGAAGTTGGAGGCGTTTTTCTTTCCGCCTACTTTCCAGTGTTTTCCACCGCAACAGTTTCAGGGCCTCAGGAACGCAATTGTTGGTGACAAACCTCGAAGCTGCCCTTTGAACTTGTTCGATTTTCAGGTGCACCAAATATTTTTTCCTCTACACAGGCTGTAAAAAGATTAGAAATACAGTTGCTTTCTCTATGCTTTCAGGGCATCGGCGGCTAAATAACAACAAAGTATTCTTAGACTAATATGATGGTAAAACACGATGGGGGTCGTAATAAATTAATTTTCGAAATTGAGTGAAACCATCCAAGATATCATGATTTTTTAAAATGTAAACAAACCTAGGAACGGCTTCAAGACTGAATGTTGTCCAGTAACTTTTGGAGGATGTCTATTGAAGCAAATTGTTTAGTTATACCAGAGATTGGAGAAATTATAATGAGGACATGGAAAGTGGAGGGGGTTAACAATTAAGAGAGAAGGCGTGCAGAGAGAGAGAGAGAGAGAGAGAGAGAGAGAGAGAGAGAGAGAGAGAGAGAGAGAGAGAGAGAGAGAGAGAGATGGATAAATGGTGTTAGTAGGGATGAGAAAGATTAAGATAGAAAGGGTGGAAGAAGAGGGGGCCAAATTATGATATTGGACAATATGTACATTTAGGCTACTATAAAACGAGTATTACGAAATCATGGTTCCGTACTCAATGAGCGGGAGGTAGTTCTAAAACCACAGCATACACAAAACCCAAGTTACATCTGAAATCTTTGAGTTGCGGACTGCACTGCAGCTTTTCGATGTTGCAACCCTCGAATATCTTCGATACTGATTCTACGGTCTTGGAGACAAATAATTAATTTTCGTGAAATTTGACAAACAATTTTGATTATCAAATTTCCATTTTATATGGATGAATAAAGTATATTATTATTATTATTATTATTATTATTATTATTATTATTATTATTATTATTATTATTATTATTATTATTATTATTGTTATTATTATTATTATTATTATTATTATTATTATTATTATTATTATTATTATTGTTATTTTTATTATTATTATTATTATTATTATTATTATTATTATTATTATTGTTATTATTATTATTATTATTATTATTATTATTGTTATTATTATTATTATTATTATTATTATTATTATTATTATTATTATTATTTACTATTATTATTATTATTATTATTATTATTATTATTATTATTATTATTATTATTATTATTATTATTATTATTACATACTATTATAAAATATAAAAATGGATACCGTCTTCGTGTCCATTGTAAATGCATCATGCACAATTTTCTAATGATTGGTTCAGTGGGTAAGGGACTGTCGTGTCACCAAAAAAAATCCGATTGTGTTTAATGTTCGATTATTACAATGTTAGTTATTATTTCTGACTCTTGACTATAGCTTCCTGATTAGAATCCAATTTGAAATAAATTTTATAACCTAGCCATTAGCGGAGGTGGAGAGGGTGATATTGACTGTGGAGGAGGAGGAGTAGGTGGAGGATTACTGACATCTCCAGGCACCTCTCAGTATTGGTTTAGTTCGGAATTGCCCTCAAGCATGGATAGACGTAACTTTGAACCAGTTTACACTTTGGCAGCATTATCCCTATTATCTACATTTTACATAATAATAGCCCCATAAAGATTGCCGCAGATTTCGTTTGGTCTTCTGTATCTATTTTTAAAGTTTCCTGGTGTCTGGGTGACCGTCCTTTTTTATGTTCAATAATAACGAAACCCTGCTCGGATTCTGTCTTTTCTGTCGTCTGTGAAATTAAAGTCCCCACGAGAAAATGGTTACGTACTTCCGGAAATCTATTTGTGTATCCAAGGGCAGCAGCTTCTTATGGTTCACACTATTATGTTATGACGATCGACCCAATCAGCAAAGTCCGGTCCGCATTCGTGCACCGTCGCGAACCCGCCCGGTAGCATCGTCACAACACACCTTTCGACTAGATGCTCTGCCGTTTCGGGTTCTTGCCCACAGCGTGGACATAAAGGACAGGAAGTTAGACCCACTGATGTAACGCACCGGCCGTTAGGCAGCTCCTCGACCGAAGCCGATTCGCAGCTACCCAGTGTCTCCTCTTACTGGTATCAAAGCCTGGCAACTTCTCACCAAGCTTAGAGGAGTGTAGGTCCCCGCCCCCACGAGGGATTGAATTCGTCCAAACCGACTTCCATCTCGTATGTGCAGCTCTGTCCGTAGTCAGGGATTCTGCGTACAAGGGTTGCCGGGACTTATTTCGGCTCGAAACGGGGGCACCGTTCATTATGCGCATGAGAGGGGTATCCCCATTCCCTCTCTCTTTGATCTTACTCAGCCAGTTTCCCGTAATGGTCTCTCTCCGGACATCGGGGGGTTGGATCGCTGCCATCACCGGGCCCCATTCTCTAGGGGTTGTTGCTAGCGTTCCCGACACTATGTGCATCGACTTGCGAAGTTTTACATCCACCTTCTCAGCGTTTCTGCTTCTACCCCACACTGGAGCGCAATACTCCGCGGTGGAATAGCATAGTGCCAGGGCGGATGTTCTCAGGAGCGCTTGGCTAGCGCCCCAAGTCGATCCCGCCAGCTTCCTCAGAAGACTATTCCGCTTCTCTATCTTCCGGGCAACCCTTCGAGATGAACCCGATAGGTAAGGCTGCGATCCAGCGTCACCCCTAGGTATTTTGGAGGCGGCTCATATGGGAGTGGCTGGTCCCGACTAGGACATTCAGTTTACGGGTGTGCCAACCACTGCATAGGTGAAATGCAGTGGCCACGGTTTTTGAAGTGTTCATCTTCAGGTACCACTTGTCAAAGTAGGATTTGAGTCTGGTGACGTCCTCGCTGAGTACGCTCTCGAGACGGGTCCACACTTTACTCTGAGTAACGAGTGCCCAGTCGTCTGCGTATCCCAGCCTCAGGGAGGAAGTGTTCGGCATATCGCTAATGTAAACGTTAAACAACATTGGCGCAAGTACCGACCCCTGAGGGACCCCATTCTTCAATTTCCTAACTTTGCTCGTGGCGTCTCCCAGCGCGACGTGGAATTGCCTTTCCCCTAAGATCGAAGAGAACAACTTCAAGGTCTTTTTGCACCTTATGATTTTTGCAAGTTTGAGCATTAACCCATCGCACCAGACCGTATCGTACGCCGCTGATAGGTCTATAAACACAGCACCTGTTTGCTGTTTTCTCTCGAACCCGTGCTCAATATGCTCTGTAAGGGCAATGACCTGCTCCGTGGTGCACCTCCCTTCCCTGAAGCCTGCCTGCTCAGGTGGCAGGGCAGCGTCTAGGACCGGCCCCCATCGGTTTAATAGAACACGCTCCAACAGTTTGTAAAGACAGCTCAGCAGCGATATGGGTCTGTAACTGTCTGCCTCCTTCGCCGGCTTCCCTGGCTTCAGGATGGCAACTATCTTCGCATGCTTCCACACTTGTGGAAGCTTTCCGTTTGCAAGGATGTCAGACATTGCCTCTGCTAGCCAGGCCCGTGCCCTGGGGCCCAGATGCGTCACCATATCGGGATATACACCATCTATCCCAGCTGCTTTGCCGTTCTTCACTTCGCTAATGGCTGCACCCACTTCTCGGGGACTGAACGGGGCCGTCCAGTCCGACTCCTCCGCAGGTAGCGAGTCCAAAATCGTACGGTACGCCTTGCGGACACCGCGCTCAAAAGCCTGATTAGGGACCCGCTTGCTACGGTTCTTAATATTCTTGGCAATTGTGTCTGCCTCGCATTCCGGTGCAGCCTTCGCGAAATTCCGATCTGGGTCCAATTTCTTTATCAAACGCCAAGCGTGGCGGCTGGAGTGTGTAAAGTCGAGACTTTCCACGGTCTCCTGCCACCGTTGCTTCCTTCCCTCTGCCAGAGACTGGAGTAGTCTATCGGCTGTGTCCTGGGACTGGGTCTGCTGGTACTCTCGGTACAGCTCTTCCGACTCTGCTGTCCAGCAAGGGGTGTAGAATTTCCGTTTGCCCCGTGGAATAGAGCGTTGAGCGCTCTTAACCAGTAGCCTACTAAATCTGGTTATATTCTTGGACTTGGAAGGAATGGCAGGGCAGACCTGCTCGATATAGGAACTGAATTCCTCCCAGTCAGCCTTCCTGAAATTCCATCTGCAAAGTGGGAGAGACTGCACCCTCGGTATTGTCACCCCAGCTGTGACAAGAACCGGCCTGTGCTGGCTATGCGGAAAGTCCCCGAGGACTGTCCGCTTCACCTGCAATGGTTCACCGTTGGGCGATAAATATCTCACAAATACTCTGTTAAGAATATTACGAGAATTCCATTTAACTCTAACCGTTCTTCGGAGAGAGTCCTTATTTATGAGGTAGAAAATGTATAGAATATACCGGTGTATCTATAGAGAGGAGACGGTTAAGTTTTTTGTGAGGTTATCGATTCGCAATTTAGTTTCAAATGACCCGCGGATGTTTGTTAGGCGAAAATGATCCATTTTCTATTTCTATTTTAATTTCTATAATGATATGAAAATGACATTAGGAAGAAACAACATCCGACACGTGCGTCGCTAATCACGTGAGATAAACGCGAACATTCTCGTGGGTGGTCTTGTAAATAAAGTCAAGTGTAAACTATATTATTTGATCATGGTGTACGATAGATCACAATAATAATAAGGATAGCTCGATAATGATCATAAAGTTACGATAATGCTTCAGTAACCTGGAGGAAAAAAAATATAAAACAAAACACGTAGAATCTGCTCTCCAAATGTTAAGAATATTACGAGAATTCCATTTAATTTTAACCGCTCTTCGGAGAAAGTCCTTATTTATGACGTAATGTAAATGTTGCTGCTCGAAGCTCGAAGAAATAAATAACAATATGAAATCTGATGATTCGTCTGTACTGTTTCATTCTGTTTTGTTGATAAAGGGGAAACCCGAAATGTCCGTTTTGTCTGTTTTCGTATATTAAATTGAGGCTTACATTCAATTTCACATTATTAATAATGTATCTATGACGTAGAAAATTTATCATACCGGTGTGTCTAACCTATCGTTAACTTATAGACTGACACAAGAGCCATGTAGGACTTATTGTTTGACGTAATTTTTTAAATTTTGTGCACCGTCTAGTGAGTTGTCATTAGTAGAGCTCAAGGAAATATGTGATTCCATTGGTTGACTGATTGAATACAACTCACGATTTGTTTCCTTTTGAGGCCAAAGACTTGTCTTTTGACGTCATTTTTGGTCAGTGTCAGGCTATAAGTTACCGATGGCTATTGTGAAACCTGGATGGCCCAGTAATAAGGCTTTTTAGACTTTTAGATTGTAAGGTCACGGAACTAATCACGATGCTGACCAAGATTTTGTTCATGTGACCTCGGATTGTATATTATATTATATTATATTATATTATATTATATTATATTATATTATATTATATTATATTATATTATATTATTATATTATATTATATTATATTATAGTATGGCTCTATCCTAAATAGATCAACCGGAGATGGCTTTAAAAACGGAAGTACCGCCTTCTAAATATGTAACTTAAAATGTGTTTGAAATACAAGGACATTAGAATTAAACTTTAGACATCACGCACATGGATTTTTAAAAGTTAATTTTTTAAGTCGTTGGCGACAATAGGGATTTTTACTCCTACAAGTACAGCGTGAGTTTTATTTCACATTCAGTAATTTACAGTTATGGGATTCATGAGGTTTTTAAAAATCTTTTTCATTTTCATTGGCGGCCATAAAGAACCGTTGTACAGCCACGTAATTTTTTTGTTTGTTGTTGTTGTTTTTGTTTTTTATCTTGTTTTGTTTGTGTTTTGTTTTTGTTTTGTTTTTGTTTTGGTTTGTTTTGTTTTGTTTTTTTGTTGGTTTTTATTTTATTTTTATTTTATTTTTTTTTAATTTTTTTTTTGGTATTTTACAATTCCGACATGAGATTGAATTTTACAATGGCGTAGAGCGACACAAACGACATGTTGGCATGTTGTCGAGATAGCACATATGGGCCCCATGACCCTCCTTTGTGAATAGTTTTTTTTACTCCGCGTATGTATAGAAGGAACGAAATTGACGTCACTCAACTCGTTGTTATTGTTTTTGACAGCCATTTTAATTAGTTCTCACTAAATTGTATCAATCAGACTGTACACGTTCAAAGTTACACCCGAGAAAATAAAATCATCTCTGGTGACACATACTTTGTTTGTTGGAACGTTATATCCAGCTGGCGGATGTTTTGAGTATTTAACCTAAAACATAGCATCAATTGAGCGCTTGGATCTTGCTCTTCGTCCACAGACATTCGCAAGGGAAATAGGAAATTACTCTTTTTCGTTTCCTGAGATCTAATCACCAGTGTATTTTATATTAGTTTAATTTGATTGGATTGCCTTTGTCTTCTACTATTAAATCAGGTTTATCTAACTACCGCTTAAAGCCTGGTGAATAAGCGCGGGAGTTGCTTGTATTTGGATTGGGGTATAAAATGTAAAATAAAAACAAAGAAAAAAAAACAAACACTTGAGCTGTTATAGGGCGAAATATCTAGCGCTTCACAAGATGTCCCAAGCCAAGGGATACTCATCATAAGACGCCGTTACAACATAATTTCGATAGATACAACGGTGTTTCCAGTCAGTTACTCAATTAACACCTGAGTTTGGTGAGAGAATGTGAGTAAAAAGCCTTTTCCAAGGACTCAACTTTGCGCCGCTCACAGCGGGGCTCGAAATGACCTATAGGTTGGAAGGCGAGTATCAAACCACAAGACCACAAAGCCGTACATGTAGCGAGTACTGGTCCTAGTGGAGACCTGCCTGCAGTGTTAGAGCGTTGCCATCGTACACCAGAACCGTAGCCATTGTTAAGTTACAACGTGGCCTTAACCGTCGCCTGACACTGAAACCCAAAAAGACTGGTCTTTTGACGTCATTATTTGGGTTTTTTGCACCGCCTAGTGACTTGTCGTTAGTAGTGCTCATGGAAATAAGTGGTCTCATTGGTTGAACTACTGAATACAACTCACGATTTCTTTTCTTTTGTGGCCAAAGACTTGTCTTTTGGCGTAATTTTTTTGGTCAGTGTCAGGCGATAAGTTAACGATGGCTATGGTAGAACCCACTAGGACTTATAGTTTGACATTATTTATATTTTTGTACCGTCTAGTGAGTTGTCGTTAGTAGAGCTCAAGGCAGCAAGTGATTTCATTGGTTGAACTATTGAATACAACTCACGTATTTGCTTTTTTTTGTGGCCAAAGACTTGTCTTTTGACGTAATTTTTTGGTCAGTGTCAGGCGATAAGTTAACGATGGTGACTGTCAGAGGGTGCAGTTGACCATGATAGCCTCAACTGGTTTCATCGCCATGTTTTGGCGTTCCTTCACTTTGAATAATAGATCTATGTCTTTTTGTTTGTCATCATTGTTGTTTTGAAAGGCGGTTGAATTGACAATATTTTCTTATAACAAACTTAGATAATGAATTGGTTGTGTCGTGATGTTTTACTAGAGTGTTTGATTGCGAATTTAGAAAAATCACCAGCCATAATATGTTGTTAACTTAGCTCTCTCCTTGACTCAGTCCTATTCTCATTACCGAAAATGGAATAACAATTCCTAGACGAAGTAGAAGCGCTGAAAATGGAATGAAACTCCTGGACAAAGTTGGCAGGGGGCATATTCTCATCGCTGAAAATAGAATAATAAGTCCTAGGCAAGGGGGTGGGGTGCATATTGTTATTACTGAAAATGGAATAACTCCTAGACCAAGGTGTGTGTGTGTGGGAGGGGGGGGGGGGGTGCATATTCTCAACGATGAAAATATAAATCCTAGACCAAGGTGTGTGTGTGGGGGGGGGGGGGGGGGGGGTGCATATTCTCATCGATGAAAATATAACTCCTAGACCAAGGTGGAGGGGGGGGGGGGGGGGTACATTTGGTTTTGCTTTTTCTGCAAACAACCCAATTCACAACTTTATTTCTCGTATTTCGTTTTAAACGCTCAATTTGTACATATTATAATAGACACCTTGTGGAGGGAAAATAGCCACGCCCCTCGGACAGTCGCCCGAATATAAACAATGGCAGTTAGTGAGTGCTGAACGATGACCAAACTGCACGGTCTTACCATAGATGATGTGTATTTAAGTAAATACTCACTAGTTCTACATGTCCGCTCAATCGTACCATCAAAGAAAAATATATATTCCCTTTTACGTATGTATAGTCTGAGCGAATTTAATGAGTACTAATCAC
>NC_088361.1:39157684-39312684 GCF_034508935.2 Berghia stephanieae
ATTAGCTTGTTTAAGCCCTTGCCCCAGCACGTTTGGCAGATAGATGCTGTCATATGGCAAACCCTTGCAAATTTCAGCTGCTTTTCCGGATTGGCATTTTTCAACCGATCTGTTCGTAATTTGCTCTTGGAGATAATATGGTTTTTTTACTATAATTTCTCTTGTTCTTCCGCATGCTGATGTGTGCCTGCAGGCAAAAGTAGATAGAATTATTAGAGTAGTAAGAATGATGTAATGGCTGTCCGATGCGATTAAACGTTTTGTTGACATGATGCAGCAATGCGATTTCTTTTTTCGGTGTGTAAGTACATCCAGCTACTGCATGTTATAGTAATAGGAATAATTAATTTATACAACGCACAGTATCCACAGAGTATTCTAAGGAGCCATTATAAAAAGACAATAGGTAGCACTAAACACAAATACTATTACTACTCAAAACCGTCAACATCCATAGAAATCATAGAAGTGTCTACACATGTCATTGTCATCGAAACAGTAATAACTTCAAATACTGTTTCGCAGCATCCTAAACAGTCACGTATTCAATCAATCGCCAGCACCTATGTGGGAAAGAATTGACACTAATAATATCACTTGTTGCCGTGCGCTCTATCCATTTTCACAAAATATGTCTTGGTTTATTAAATTATAATATCACTTGTTGCCGTGCGCTCTATCCATTTTCACAAAATATGTCTTGGTTTATTAAATTATAATATCACTTGTTGCCGTGCGCTCTATCCATTTTCACAAAATATGTCCTGGTTAATTAAATTAAATAACAGCCATTAACTTGACAATGTTTTAATGTGTAGCAATGAGCTGGGACGATTTGATTATATTATGTATTTGTATTGTTACCAAATGAGATAAGAAGGGATGAATTGCTTTCCTCTCAACGGATGCTAGCAATAAAGAAACACTCAACTTAATTGAAAGGATTGTGATATGGTGTGAAAAGAACAACAGAAAACAATCTACCGTAGTAATGTTAATTTTTTACAGACGGCGTTTGATGTTAATCTTACCAGAAATAACAATTTGACTTTTTCACGAGGAAAAAGCAAAACGGTGCGGGGAGTGTTTTATTGCATTCTTGTGCGGCTATGTAGTCTACTGACTGGTATGATTGTCGCTTTCGAACCTGTAGGTCCCTGGTTCGAACCCGATGTGGGCTGCTCGAAGTTGAGTCCTCTCACCGTATTGAAGTTTAAAATGAGTACCTGACAGTTTAAAAGCTGTATATGACAGCGTCGTCGAAAAAAAATTGTAACAGCGTCTTACAGGCCTGATATCACGACCTTCATAATGTTATATGTTGCAGTTGGCTTGGGATCCTTTGCAAGCGCTTTGAGAACATTTATTGGATATATGCACTTTATGAATGTTCAAGGTTTATAATGTGCCCATAGCCTGCAAAATGCAGTAAAATAGTTGCGCTTAACAAATGTGCATTATTATTATTATTATTATTATTATTATTATTATTATTATTATTATTATTATTATTATTTATTATTATTATTATTATTATTATTATTATTATTATTATTATTATTATTATTATTATTATAAAGATAAGAAGAAGAAGAACGCAGCGATTGGGTAACTGGATTTTTTTTCTGGTCTGATGGATAAACTTCGATTAACTAGCGTCCTGTCCAAAGGGTAACATGCAACTGTTACTTTTCGTTAAACGCTTAAGAAACCGGATAAATACATGCTCCATATGCCTTATTGCTCTGAAATACTACTTTTTCGTGATTTGCAAGAAATTCAGTCTTGCAGTATCGGGATAACGAATAGGATTCAAGTGGTATTTATAGGTTTCATGATTTATACTTAACAATGTAGGGAAATGAGTAAACGTGTTAAGTTATACTACGTTTGGCTGTGTCATCGGTTTTTATGCAAAAGAAAAAGAATGGGGAGGCGGAAGAGAAGAAGGAGGAGGAGGAGGAGGAGGGGGAGAAGGAGGAGGAAGATGAGAACCAAATGCTTGTAAACGAACCTTAATCAATAAGATGATAATGATGGTGATGATGATGGTAGTGGCGATGGTGGTGGTGATTGATTGTACTGGTGGTTGAGGTGGTAGTGGCGGTAGTGATGGTGGTCATGGTGGTGGTGAATGGTGGTGATTGAATGTACTGGTGGTTGAGGTGGAAGTTGCGGTAGTGATGGTGGTTGTGGTGGTGAATGGTGGTGATTGAATGTACTGGTGGTTAAGGTGGTAGTGGCGGTAGTGATGGTGGTGGTGAATGGTGGTGATTGAATGTACTGGTGGTTGAGGTGGTAGTGGCGGTAGTGATGGTGGTTGTGGTGGGGAAAGTGAAAGGACGACGACCTTCACGGTTCCCGATAATTGAATGCTTCCCATTTACTTTGACAGGTGCTAGTTCATTGGGCAGTGTGTTCCGTAACACCGATGATGAAGAATCGTTGGACGTCGTTCGCCTTGCCTTGACCCATGGAATAAATTATGTTGACACTGCACCCTGGTATGGACAGGGAAAGTCGGAGGCTGTTCTTGGAAAGGTGTGTGATTGTTTTGTGAATGTGTGTATGTGGGAGGGCTTGTCTGTGTGCGTCTGTATAGTATTATAACTAAAGTAAATTTCACAGCTGCCTAATAGAAAAAAATACTAATAGGAAAGATTTGGGGCTCAATAGAAAATCCCTCTTTAGCTAACAAAAACAAAATTACAGTTTGAACAAAATGAATATACCAGCCTCAGAAGATAATTATGGTTTACATTAGTGCGGGGCGGTCCTTGGCAAGCTTAAGGACCACGGTCCTACGGTCCTTGGGAAATGAAGACCGCAAGGACCGGTCCTTTTCGACATTGAACATTCCTGAGAGACTGTTGGAAATTCGAACCGGTTTGACCTTTGAGACCATGGGATCGTTCATTCTTGAACCGTTAAAGACCGCTACACGATGAAAACCGTGGTCTACAGGAGTAAAACACACGGAGTAGTCACACTCATTTCAAATTGTAACCTAATTAGAGAAGAGGGGTGATGCCTTCTTTATTTGCTCACCGTACTTCATTGTTACTTCGATAATTTAATAAAATTTGAAATTTATCCCCATTAACGGAGATAATGGCATCGCCCAAGGCGTTGATCGAGTTGTTCGTGGCGTTGATACACAACGCACTCCCCCCCCCCCCCCCCCCCCCCCCCCCCCACACACACACACATTAGAGGGCAGCGAGCATTGAAGAGTAAGAGAGAGACGTGAAGTTATAAGATGGGGTGGATGAGGTAATAAGAGGGGTCGATGGTGACTTTTCGCCAGATCTAACAAACTCAGCTACCCATTCATTGCTGAGTAGACAGGGATTCAGAAAAAAATCGACTGCACCCGGGATCGATCTCTGGCCCTTTGCGTATAAAGAGAGTGCTCTATCAACTGAGCTATCGGGGTCCCCAAATATTCTATTGGACTTTTTTAAAATTCAGACGTTATAACTGGGTTTTTTGGAAGGAAGAAACTAATGAAACTCATATTATTTGATTAGTAAAAACACCAACGAAATTTTAATATTATTGTATTATTTTAAATGACAACACTGCGATAGAAAGGAGTGGTGACAAGAGATGGACAAAAGAAAACAAAAAATCGGATTTGCTACTTGCTAGGTTCGACACACACACACACACACACACACACACACAAACACACACATCTTTAGTAGTCACATACATTTCAAACAATAACCCATTAGAGAAGAGGGGTCATGCCTTCACCATAGATCATTGTCATTGCGATCATTATGGTGTAGTAAATTTTGAAATTTACCCCGATATATGGAATCGTCCAAGGCGTGCGCCTCCTGTTCCCCCCATCTCACACACGAAAGGGCGGTTTGCGGAGTGGAGGTTGGTGGTCGTCTGCCTGTATGGTCGTCTGTGTCGTTTAGTGTATGGCAAAGGGGGGGTGGGTGCGATTAATTAAGTGGGATGGGTGGTGATTGGTGGAAGATAGGCAACCGAAGCAACGAATCGCTGGGGCAGGGTTGCCAGTTTGGCATTTTAAATGCCAGATTCCAAAAATCTGGCATTTTTGAAAACCGTTTGGCATTAGAAAAATCATTTGGCATTTGGCATTTTCTTTTCTTGTATATTATACTTCAAATGACACCTTTTCTTAATTATTTCTAAACGCGTAAAAACAAACATCTTCACATTTCTTTTTCATTCTTAAAATCCAACCGTGGTGTAGTGGTTTAGCACTCCACTTAGTAGTCAGTAGGTAAATAATTACCCCAACAGGAAATTTAGTATAATTCAAAAAAATAAAAAATAAAAAAATAAAAAATAAAAGAAAAAGAAAAGAAAACACGCAAGCCACCAGGATATGATAGTAAATTGTCTATCAAAAGTGAGTAGTTTTCTTAGTGGGGGTGGGAGTCAACAGACTTTGGCATCTTTTTGAGTGTTTTGGCATTTTTTGAGTCTTCCCCTGGCATTTTGTTGAAAAATAATCTGGCAACCCTGCGCTGGGGAAGTTGTAGGCTATGGCGCGAGACCGTAGGACCGTGGTCCTTGCAAGGACCGCCCCGCACTAGTTGAAAGGTGATAAGAAGTGAGGACCGCCGCCGATCTTCCCCTATGGGACCGGTCTTCGGTTCACAGCTAAAAGACCGTCGGACCGCGGTCTAGACCGGTCTTCAGCGCGGCACTAGTTTACATGGAACATTTCGCGCTCAAAACCCATCTTTTGGTATCCACGTTGATTTGTTTTTGAGGTAGGTTTGAGAGTTTTTGCCAAGATTAGAGTCATTTTAATCGATCACTATTTGAAGAATGAGTTTTCTGGCCAAAATTTTGAATACGTGTTTTTGTTTGTTTTTTTTTTTGGTTTTTTTTTTTTTTTTTTTTTTTTTTTTTTTTTTTTTGTTTTTTTCAAAGCACGGCATTACTCTTCATTTACATGCCAGATCCTACCCTCACTGCCACGAGAAAGTTTCTACCTTGCAACAAAAGTTGGCCGCTACGAGAAAGAAGTGTCCAAAATGTTTGACTTCAGTGCTGAAAGGGTTTTACGGAGTATTGATGAAAGTTTGGCAAGATTGAATCTGTCCTATGTTGATATTTTACAGGTAGGTTTGCTTTGTTGTTTAGTTCGTTTTGTTTTGTCTTATGTTTTTATTTTATTTGTTTGGGGTTTTATTTTTGTTTTTATGTTGCGGTTTTGTTTGTCAATTTGTTTGTTTTGTTTGGGGTGGGGGGGGGGGGGGGGGTGTTATTTTGTTTTTATTCTATTATTTATTTTTGTTTTAGTTTTTGCTTTGCTTTTTCTTTTTGTTGTTGTTTGGGTGGGGGTCTCTATTGTATTTTTTAAAATTATACTTTTTTATTCCTTGTTTGGTTGTTTCTTTTTTTTTTTTTTTTGTCTTTTTAATTGTTTTTATATGTTTTGTTGTTATTCTTCGTTTTATTATTTTGTCGGGTTTTTTGTTGTTTTTATTTTATTTTTTTTTTGTTAAATTGTTATTGTGTTTTTGTTTTTTTGTTTTTGTTGTAATCTTTTTCTATACTTTTATATTTTTTGTTTGTTGTTTTTTTGGTTTTATTATTTTGTTTGATTTATTGTTGTTTTTTGTTTTGTTTTTTGTTGTTGTTTTTATTGGGTTGTTTAATGCTATTTACTGATTAGCAATTCAAATGAAAATTTCATGCACTTTGAGCTGGAAATTCATCATTTAGCCCTTGTCCTCTCAAGAGATCCATCTTACTTGAAAAGAAAAGATTTTGTAAATATGATTTAACTGAATAATATAGCTTTTCACCCGCTGTTTAAAAAAAAATGATAGATATTCTTTTTTTTTTTATTATGTAAAGCGCCGCAGAGCACGATTAACGTGGATGTTTTGGCACTATTTAAATTGATTATTTACTATTTTACTAATTACTATATACACAATTATCGAAAAAAATAATTCATACCATGGTAATTATCAAAGTTCGTATCTCAATTATACAATATTTTGCAATTAGGAAAATAAGCAAAACACCCCAATGTTTATAAGTACATCATACAAATATGTTTGGTACTCTCATGCAGTGGTACAAAGTACGCTGTAGGTTTGAAAATCATGAGGTAACGCAGCGGCTATGTGGTCTTGTGGTATGACACTCGCTTTCAGATCGGAAGGTCCTGGGTTCGAGTCTCGCTCAGTGCATAGTTGAGTCCTTGGAAAAGGCTCTTTACTCACATTCTCTCATCATACTCATGTGTAAAATGAGTACCTGGCCGTGAACAGCATTGTCTCTGTCCGAAAAATATGTAATAGCGCCTAACAGGCGTCATGTCACGTCCTATATGTTACGTGTTGTTGTTGGCTAGGGAGCATGTTTAGTGGATATTGCTCTATATAAAAGCACAAGTTTTGTATTTAAAAAAGCTCAAGAGGTAACGCATTGAAACTGCAAGTGTTCATTACTTGAAATTAAGGTTGGAAGAAAATAGGCTATTTATGAGATGCGGGCAACCGACATATGCTCGGCAGGATTGTCACTTAATCAGCTATTTAAACAGCATTGTTGATAGAAAAGGCCATTGACCAAAATGTGTGGCACCGGATTTTAAAGGCAGCATCCGGCAACTCCCCTCGACAGCCATCTGGTCATGGGAATGAGTGAGTGAGAGAGTGAGTTAAACAATCATTCACAGCCCGTGGCCAATGGGTTTCCCAATACTTTATTTATCCCACCAGTAAGCCATATGAAACCAAATGTGTTTTTCATACAGGACGACATAATACAGTTTTTATTAGCACTCATACAATATCCATCACTAACTGTAGTCAGGCACTCATTCACATAATATGAGTCAAATAGAATTATTATGTAAAGCGTCATACAATTCTGCAATCATTGTTTCTCAGTATAAAATCGTTTGACTTTGAAACAAATTAATACAAGACGTGACTGTTTTGCTCGCCACCAATGCTGAAATATTTGTCTAAGTAAACGTACATGGGAGTAGATTTTTTGAAAAAAAATTTTTTTTTATTTATTTAGGTTTTATTCTATGACTTGCAGATCCATGACATGGAGTTCGCCCCAAATATAGATATCATTATCAACGAAACTCTTCCAGCTCTTCAGAAAGTGAAAGATTCTGGGAAGGCAACGTTTATTGGGATCACTGGTTATCCTCTGGACAATTTCAAGTATGTCAATTCACTTTTTTTTTTTTTTTAAGGATCAGAACGAGCAAAATATATTGGGTATCTCTGAATTCTAAAGACGATTCCTACCAATTTGATATACATGTACTTTTTGTGGATTTGGTCTTATCCTATCAGATTATTTTCATTTTTCTTATTTTCTTTACACTATATTGTTATGATCCCTGAAAAGCTGTTGTAACTCAATTTAATTATCTCCTTGCCAGACATCTTCAGAATGTTGCCGATCTCACATCTGAAGTCCAAAATGTTTTCCAGCATTACAAACCTCCTAAGTCACATTTTACGCACTTTTCAGAACAACTTACATCATCTAAAAGTGACACAGTTGTTTTTAAAATCCATCTATGATAAGAAAATATGAAAAAAGAATCATAAGAAACTCCAGAAGAAGTTATCCAAATAATATCGTGAACAAGAAGCCATCCTATTCAAGATTGAGTGACATCAGCTCGCTCACTCATTACAGCCTTTTTAGAATGTATAGTAATTTAAATTGAGCTGCTTCCAAGACTCCTGAGAGCAATATACATAAAATCAATAAATTCATAAATATAATTATATTTCACTTTTCTTTACCCACTAGGACAGTGTTAGATAGGAGTACAGTGAAAATTGACACAATTTTGACATACTGTCGTGGATCAATGAATGACAATGCTCTCAAAGACTGGCTACCATACTTCAAGGTAAAGTCAATTGTTGGAACGAAATGGGCACAGAACAATACGGATTCAATATAAGTATCACAAGTTTTAGATCACATCTGTATTTGGCACCATTTAGGGGGAATATGCATCACTTATATACGTTATTATTATTATTATTATTATTATTATTATTATTATTATTATTATTATTATTATTATTATTATTATTATTATTATTATTATTATTATTATTATTATTCCTACTACTACTACTACTACTACTACTACTAGTACTACTACTACTACTACTACTACTACTACTACTACTACTACTACTACTACTACTACCTCTACCACTGTTATTATTATCGTTGGTGGTAAATTCACAACCGTTTTTAGTTAGTAGTTGTATGTTATTGACTACCGTTTTTGATGAAACACTCTACGGTTCTATTTTTTATTTCTTCTTTTTCTTTCTTATCATTTCAGGAAAAGGGAGTTGGTGTTGTGAATGCATCTCCCATTTCCATGGGGCTACTCTCTACAAGAGGTCCTCCAGCATGGCACCCTGCCACTGACCACATCAAGGAGGCGTGTGCTCAGGCCTCTCAGTATTGCTCGGTATGTATCAAGTGTTTATCTTTTTTTTGTATTCATTGAAGGGTCACTTGTCCAATGACGTTAGAAAAACTCAGACATGTTTCATGGATATATCAAAAAATCTCTATATTATATTTATCACACAAATTAAATTAAATGTTAATGAATCCGATCCTTGTACGAGGATCCATTGGACTGTCCTGATTTGGAAACGGGAGGAAAAGAAAGAAAAAAAAGAAAGATTGGTCTATTTTTTATGTATGGAAACGACTCTAGCATGTCCCAGGATTATGATTTTTTGACCAGTGAATTAAAACAAGGAACAATAAATATAGAGTATTTAATGTTTACCAATCTCAATCTAGATTATATTTCATAGCAGTCCAAACATGCTGCCATTTTGGGTCATGACATTAGCTCGTGTTAGGATTTCCACTTATTTGAAAAGTTGGCCATTTTATAAATGTGATAAAGAAAAACGAGATGGTGTTTTTATATAAGTTCACTTGTCAGGATTTCAAACTCAAAATAAAAAAAATAGACCTTGATCGTCCTCATGTTAGTCAGAGAAAATCAAATTTCAGTCTCCAATCTCATGCATCACTCTAATGTTAACAAGCCACACGAGTGGGCATCACTATGACATGATGAAGAAAATGGGAAATGTTGTTACTCTGCGTTTTTGAAGATACAATTGTGAATGTGTACACGGCTATAGTTTAGTGACGGATGTTGTAAGAGACGAGAACAGGAAGCACAAGTAGTGTTTTGTCTAACCTGAAATGGAAATCTGTTTCCAAATGGCTGGTTGGGAAAATATATGAAGAATTATGAAGTGCTGTGAGCACGATGGATCCATAGAAATGTGTTCTATAAATGTTGATTAATTTGTTTAAATATGATTATGAAGACTATGACAAGGATAATGATGATGGTAAGGAGGGGGAGGAGAGAGAGATAATTATAATAAATTCCAAAATATTGTCCTTTACACAGGAAAAAGGTGTTGACATCTCCAGACTTGGCTTGAAATTCTCTGTTGACCAAGAAGATATTCCCACGTGTCTTGTCAGTACAGCCAGGTTGGTATGACAATTTTCTGTTTCAAACATGATTCCATGCGTGATTGGTCTTCTACTGATGATAGTGATGATGATGATGACGATGATGTTGACATCTCCAGTTTTCCTTTAAGCTCCTCTCTGTTCTTTTTTTTTTTTTTAGTATGGTTTTCATTTTAGTTTTTCTTGTTTTCTTTTTTTTTTTTTTTTTTTTTTTTTTTTTTTGTCTTTTAAAATATAATTTTATGTATTTAAAAAAAAAATTGGGGGGGGGGGGGGGGGCGGGGGGTATTTTATTTGGATATGAGACCATGGGGTGTATTTCCTTGTCGTCTTTTAAAGACATAACTCTATGAAATAAAGTTAAGTGACAACATAGGTATGCAACTTGTGATTCTTCTAAGACTGATGTGATTCAATTAATGTCAACCTCAGTATGTGTTTTAAAAGTTTATTTGCCTTAACATTGTTGCTACATTGATAATGGATAATTTATACTTAGTTCTGTTTAAATATTCAGTTTGATATTTGGAAATTAACTTTTACTTTTACATTGATTGTTGTGAGAAGAATGATTTGGTACTTGAAAACTTTTTGATAACTAATATTGGTCGATAACCAAAGTTCTAATGTATTTGTTTCGTTGATGAAATCAGAGAGTTCGAATAAAGTTCCTTTTTATGTTTTTATGTATTTAAAATTTTGAATAAAGAGTACAATGGACCCAGCTTTTCCTAAGTTTTGTTAAAAAATAGATACCTACTCAATCACCGTTTTTGGTGGACAGCGATGTCAGTAAAAAGTTTAGGCGTAAAGTCAAATACAGTCCATTTTCATGGTGTACAAAGACATGACTGATTGAGTTTCCTGTTCCTATACTACTCGTACTACCTGTTTGAGTTGTCATTCCTTGTTTTGTTTTTGTTTTGTTTTTTTGTTGTTTTTTTTTTCCTCAACCACCCTCTCTATTTCCACTACAGCCGTGAGAATATCAAGAAAAACATAGACTCAGCTACTAAACCTTTGGACGAGACAGAGAGACGAGTCATGGGAGAGGTCATGGAAAGGTAGAAACTTTTGTTTTGGCAATGTCAAATAATTTTCACTTTCTTAGATAATTTACAGTTTTTGATTATTTTTTTCTAATTTTTGTATAACCATTTCAAAACTTTTAATATTGTCTATAATAGGACTAACGCCGAGGACCTACGTGTGCTTTTTTGAAGGTCTGATTACCCAAATCATTAGGGGTTCATTGTATGGAAATACTCGCAAACTAGTGCAAAATATTGTTCTATATACTATGATCAATCAAGCCCACAATTGTGTTCGGACCTCCTAATATGTACTTGTATTCAAGGACTAACTAAACAGACAGGGCTTAGTTTTTATTGGGGTTCTCAATAGCTCAGTTGGTAGAGCATTTGCTTCACAAGCAAAGGGACCGAGATCGATCCTGGGTGAAGTCAAGATTTTTTTCCGCCCCTCCCCCCTGTCCACCCAGCAGTGATTGCATAGCTGGTCTATTAGTTCAGGCAGAAAGCTCTTTGGGATAGACTAGCGAACATCCAAGGGTAGCGAGCAATTGCTACTGTCCTTTTCAAGCTATATAAATCAGGATAAACTTCTGATCCATGGGCTTAATAGCTCTGAAGGACTACTTTTTTTTTAATCAGTTCAGTAAACAATCTAAGACTTGTCATCAGGTGATGGAAATCATAATGAGAGTTGAGTCTTATCAGTGTTGTAATGGGGTGGAATGGCATTATCTGTCAATATGTCTCTATCGTTTTCATTGTCAGTAGCATTATTGACTTATTCTTTGCTTATTTTTGTTGTTTTGTTTTGTTTTATTGATTTTGTTTTTTATATAAGTTATATATTCACATAACAGTTAAAAATCTTCAAGATTAATATAGATAATTTTCTATTTATTTAACATTCCAGATTTATGCTGCCCCTGAAGAATGCCAACTGGGAAGGTAGAGAAGTGGCAGCGTATCGCCAGAATTTGGAACAAATCCAAACAAAGCAATAATAATTTCAATCATTTGTCATAAAAGTTTCAAGTTTTCTTTTCAAGGTTGAAAATTTGGGAGATTTTTTTTTATCATCATCTAATTCCCTTTTCTTAAAAGGTGATGCAAAGCTTTTTTAAATCATGGTTCGAATGCAATTAGATTTTATTAAAATCTGTCTTACAATTATTTTATAAAAAGCCAAATACTTACCAGAATTTGGAAAATAAAACTTAAGAGTATCATCCACCACCGTGTCTCATTATTTGAATGAGAGAAAAAAAAAACGTGTGGAGTGGGTAATTATATCAGTAATGATGAGAAATAAAGGGTCACACAATAGTCACTCAGTTTGAAAGCCACTTTTTTGAGTGGCCAGATGGCTCAGTGCTAGTGAATTCACTTTCTGAACTGTGTCCGCCAGGCGGTGGGTGTCATATTGATTGGCTAGGGTTTGGGCCCTAACACGGTGATACTTTCATTCTTTATTTTCTTGCATTTCTCCATACACGTTATTTCTTAAGAATATTTATATTACTCATTACTAGCTTAACAATTACAAAGGGAGTAGTTTTATAATAATGATGTATGGTTATGATTTGTCATGATTACGTTTTCTTTCATTAATTGTTTTCATGTATTGTTTTATGTCACTGTATTTTAAATACTCTGAACAATACAAAACAATACAATTACAATGCAAACATTTGATAACTCCACTTTAATGTTGATATCCAATCTTAATAAATGATTATCTATTATTACATTTATGCTCTTTTTGAGCTCACATAGAAAATAGTGCAATATGAAATAATGCCATATTATGAAAAGATGCCATGCTTTTAAATACAGGGGTTTTTGGTTCTACAATATTTTGTCACTCAATGGGATTGAAAATATTTACTCCATGACTTTTTCATTGACAACTTGTTTTTTATCTATGTCTTTTCAATTGTCTTGCAGCATGGCATATTGAAATGGTTTAATGAAACTGTAGATTTTTCCCTATTTATTGTTGCAATCAAAAATGAATTCTCTAGCCTGAAAGAGGGACATTTCTAAAGGGTTACATAGGCTCATTCAGCAATCCCTAACAAAGGTTGATTAACTAAACAATACGCATAATATATGATTTTCACAGCCTTTATTTTTTCATCTCTGAAAGAGAACTTGACTTGATTTTAAAATCATAGAGAAAGACTTCATTTTTTTATATTATCAAGAGTGATTGGGTGAGAAAATGGAAAACCTCAAAGTCAAAAGCCTTCTTTTGACTTCTTCCTTTTTGGTCTATAACTTCAATTTTGAAGATTCCTCAGACCACTGACCACAATGTTTTTTGTTTTTTTATTAAGATTGTAACACATTTAGGTGAGTAACTGTTCAGATGCTGCAAAATATACAAAACCCCTACTTAGTTTTTAAATCAACCAATCTATCTCAACCATTGTCAATGATCATCACTTGTCTACTGATACTTAATGTTATGGCGCTTTTATTCCAAAAAAAATCTCAGTATTATGAGAATTCGGTGCTCAATTGTTTTAACCCTCGCGTCCGACCCAGTGAATACTGTTGTGAAGAAAAATCATATATGAATAATCTTTCTAAAGTCTCAAATAAATCATTTTGAATGTTATATTTATTGTTATGTCACAATCCAAGGGACTGAAACTAGTCGTAAATCCATTCCTTCAGTATGGGTGCTTTCCCTTTATTATAACATGGAGCTCTATATCGTTGTGACATAAAATCAAACATCACATTTTTTTTTTAATTTCCGGGTTAATTTTATAAACTGATTAACACTTTTGGAGGTTAATCACTGTAATATGTGTGCGGCTATGCAGTCTAGTGATATGACACTTGCCTTCAGATCAGAAGATCCAGGGTTTCGATCCCTGCTGTGAGTGGCGCATAGTTGAGTCTTTGGAAAAGGCTCTTTACTCATATTCTCTCGCTGTAAAATGAATACATGGCCGTTAATGGCATTGTCTCTGTTGAGAATATTGTAATATCGATTAAGGAGGCACCATGTCTTGTCCTACATGTGTTGCTATTGGCTACAGACCCCTTGTAACGCACTTTGAGCATGTTTAGTGGATATTGCGCAGTATAAATGATAAGTAATAATAAGTTTTTAATGTGATGATCCATCAAGAATGTTTAAACTGCAGACTCATCCCTTGATATAAATCTTTAAAATTGTCAATATTTCACTCCCATAAATTCATATTTGCGTATTCTAAATTGTTACTCTTGATATTGTGCCTTTTTTTGGGTTTAAAAACCGTTCATGATGCCATTGTTTTGAGAAGATCTTTCATGATTTAAATGATGGTTTCCCAACTAGTCAGTTTTTCTTTATTTCAGTCTTCCTGAATTCCTTACCCTAGACGCACAACCAGTGCTTGTGATATTAAACCGTTGTAATTTTTAATGACGCTTTTAATAAAATTTTCTCTATTCTTGCCATTTAAAGTGCATTTCTCTGTGAAATTATATTGTGCTGATATGAACAAGGCTGCCTGTCAACCTAAAAACATTGAACAAAAGAGAATGTAATAGCTGTTATAACTGAACTTAGTTAAATTAAATATGAAACAAAAAACGCAGGTTCTGTTGACCAATTAAAAAAATTAATCGCCAAAAATGTAAATTCATCAGATACGAAAATGATTAAAACATAATCCAGAACATGTGATTTATAAGATATTTTCAATAATGTGTTATGTATAAGGCATTGCAATTGAAAGGATACATTTTACTGGTTAGCCTTTTAGTTTTAGAAGATAATATAAGAACTAACTAAATACTTATTTATTTATTTTTTTTTTGGGGGGGGGGGGGGGGGAGCTCTTAAGCCATCAAAGTCAAAATTAAGCTTTTACATATAGTGCTCGATTTTACTCTGATCTGAAATTGTATTGTATCTTGCTGGCCTGTTTTCACCGGGAGGGCAACCACAACTCAGTTGAATTGCTGTTACTGCTGTCTTCCTTAAAACAGTTACAGTTGCAATGTATTCAAAGAGTAATGGGGAGAAATTATTATTTGAAAGTGATCCAGTCTTGCTGTCACTTGGTTAGCCGATATTACAAGTAATGCAAATCCAATCCAATAAATTCCATACTGTTGCATCTTCGATACTGGAGATAGACGTGACATTCGTGTGAAGTGGGATGGTGTTAGGTTATGGCTCTGTATCACAATTAATTAATTATGTCCTCCTGTGACAGACATATTTACTAATCGACAAGTAACTTTATTTTCATAACAGTCAGAATTTCTTAAATTGGCGGAGAGGAACAAAAGGAGAGGGCCACAAGATTCCAAACCTATATAGATTTAACCAGTATGATATACAGATTTTTTTACGCTAGACTAGGTCATATTCTGATTTTTAGTTTTTTTCATTGAATTTACAGATTTCTTTTTTGTTTGTTGCCTATGGAAGGTCTGAGCGTCGGCTATAAATTGAGCAAGTCGATAAGCAGTCACGTTGGGTTTTATTTAATGATAAATGACTTTTTATTGTGATATATGAACATGATATTTATATCATACTTTATGTCAATCTGTTATATAATACAACTCAAATACGACAAAGAAGTACCTACATCGAAAAGAGATATGACAAAGGCCCATTTTGAATAAATAATGTTATTGATAATAACCATTTGTGATGTCAATCCACATTCAAGCGGGTGGTTGGATGGGAGCATCACCCTTGAATCATATACCTATGATGTTCGCATGGGTGTACGATCCGATAGTGATGTCGTTTCTTCTTCTCTTTACTAGCCTATCCTGCTTCTTTGGTTTGTGATTGTATTTTTGACAGGGGATATTTTTTTTCCTGTAAATCCTCTGCCTGTTTGTTCTTGGTTATTTATAATTTAGCTTATGATATCTTTAGGTTATGATTTTGATTGACATTTGTACTATTTTTGTTAGATTGCTTGTTTTTTTGTTTCAGCGGTCTCTCATATAACCTCAATTGTGTTGGAAGAGACCTAAAGCAACAAACAAACAAAAAAAAATCCACATTCAACAAGAACTATTGTATTATTTTTTGTTTAATACTGTATCTAAAAGCATATTAATTTTTTAAAACATTAGTCTTGAAAAAAATTGTGATTTTTCTTATTGTTGTCTTTCAAAATGGTTCTGATTAAGTCGAGAGTTTAGTGGATATTTAAATGTATGAATTATATGTAGTAGTATTGGTAAAACGTCTCTTAGTGACATGAATGTCAGATGATGGCTAAATCAGTTCTTTAACTATAACAATACCAGAGATCCCAATAGCTCAGTTGGTAGGGCACTCGCTTCACACGTAAAGGTATTAAGATCGATCCCAGGTGCAGATGAGATTTTTTCCGACCTCCCTTTTTACCCAGCAGTAGATAGGTAGCTGAGACTGTTAGATACTTTGTGATAGACTGGAGTCCTATACAAAGGGTAGCAATTAATTGCTATTGTCCACTTCATATTATAGAAATCGGGATAAACTCCAGCTCCATGGGGCTTAAAGTGCTAAAGGACTTTTTTTCTTTTATAACAATGCTTTGTTTGCTTCAATCTCTAATTCAAGTTATTCAAGCTTAACAACCTGTACTGGAAATTTGGCTTTAAATCCTTGGGACAGATATTTTACTCATGCTTTCTCGGGTCTTATCATAGAAGGTATTTGATTACGTCGACTTTGTCATAAAACAGTACAGGATCAGTTTAAACTGCTTGTATCATCCTATATCTTGACTTACATTGTCATTCTTTCCATCAGACATATGGCACCCATAGCCTGGGTTTTATCCTGGTTTCATTGTGTTGTTAACCAATAAGAATACTTTATAGACAGATGTTAGTACTTTCTGCCACATCTAACTGACCCAGATACTCAATTCTGGGTTGACAAATCGGTCAGAAGAAAAAAACAAAACTTAAGCTAACACCTGGATTTAAGAAAAGTGATTCCTTTTCGTGTGAAGAGATTGCATCTTTAAGAAAATGACAGGGGAAATAAAATCTTTAAGTACGTTGAGCATAATAATAAAACCAAATAAAGTGTTATGAAAAATAATTTTTTATACCTTATACCTGCCAGACATTTTTGTATCCCATCAAATGCAGATTTCAGTTTTTCTACACCTCATCTTGTAACCATGTTATCGAGGCAATGTCTCATCAGTGCCAGAGATTTTAAGGCAGGGTGCCTTCGTTGGATCCCAAAAGGGAAGGCAAGAAAATTTGTCCTGAGAAAAAATAAACATTGTATCCAAAAAGCCATATTGATTTGCCAAGAACCTTATTTTGGCCAGAAAATTCACAAAATAATCTTCTTCCACAATATTTTCCCAGTGATGAAGTTCTTGATTACTACTTAATCCTTAAAAATTAGAATAGAAGCCTCCACTACTTTAAAGTATGCTAAATACTTACTCTTCTTACCAATTTCACAAGTATATGTGTCTGTATATATATATATATACTCGTCCCCCATCCAATCTAATCACTTCAATGAGTAATCCTCACCGTTCCTTGTCAAATGTCAACACTGTCCGTGACAGTCAGTATGAAATTAACGACCACCATGACAACAACTCGCAGCAACAGCACCGTCTTGAGCAACAACAACAACAACAACAACAACAACAACAACAAGCTGCACGTAGTGATCATACCAGTTTAAAAATTGGATTACTAAATGTTAGATCGTGTCGTAATAAAACTCAAGACATAATCGACATTATTGAAGATCATAAAATTAATATTTTTGTCATCTTGGAAACATGGCTTAATCATTCATATGATGATCCAATTATGAAAGCAATTACACCCGAAGGCTTTTGTATTAAATCATTTCCACGCATTGGGAGGAAAGGAGGTGGTATTGCAATTATTTACAACTTGTCACTCTTTGACAAGATATCATTTCACCATGATAATTTTAGAAGTTTTGAATACGCTGGATTTGCCATTCATGAAAATAATTTTAAAAAGTCGTTTCACTGTGTCTACCGCCCACCACCAAGCCAACAAAACAAAATATCAACAATTGATTTTTTATCTGAGTTCGGAGAATTTATGTCAATGCAATCCATTAACAAAAAGCATAATATTTTTATGGGTGATTTTAACATTGATTATTTCGGAAACAAAAATGAATCGAAAGTATTTCGGGAGATTATTGACACAAACAACAATATTCAACTTGTAAGCGGTCCTACAAACAACCATGGCCACACAATAGATCATGTCATTACAGACATTGAACATTCTCTCTCTTCATCTGTCTCAAATATTGATAAATTAATCTCTGACCATCATTTAATTGTGTTTTGCGTTTTATTTCCAATGAAGCACGAAGTAAAAAAGATGATAACATCTCGTAATTTGAAGAATATAAACATGAACATTTTTAAACAAGACCTTGACCATAACGTTAAAAATAAACATGATGCGAATGGTCTCCACGAGTCAATTGTTGGTACGGTGGACAAGCATGCTCCCTTAACAACTAGAGCAGTAAAAGTGAGACGTCAAGCACCCTGGTATAATACCGAAATAAAATTGAATGGATTAGCCAGGAGGCGGGCAGAAAGAAAATGGCTCAAGTCCAGAGATGCTGTCGATAAGAAGCGATACATCGCGGCTAGAAATGATGCAAAAGCCGTCAATTTCAGGGCCAAAAAGAAATTCTATGAAGAAAGCCTCAAAAACGTGGGACGTTCGAGACAATTCTTTGCCTTGACCAAGGAACTGCTGGGACAACAGACGCAACCAGCTCTCCCATCTTTAATCGATCGTGCAGATCTACCAACTCGCTTTGGTCAATATTTTAAAGAAAAAACGGATACCATCAGGAAGGAACTCTCGTCTGAATCGACCCCTACAACATTTGACAAGTTTCATGGTGATTCGTTAACACATTTTTCAAAGATTACTGAAGCTGACTTACGTGATTGCATTATGTCGTCTCCAACTAAAAGTTGTGATTTAGACCCCTTAAATACTGCCATTTTAAAAAAATGCATTGATGTAATTTTAACACCATTTACATGTATTGTTAATAATTCGTTGCAGTCAGGTGCTGTACCAGACATTTACAAAGTTGCTCATGTCAAACCCCTTTTGAAAAAACCTGATCTCGATAAAGAGAACTTAAAAAACTATCGCCCTGTCTCTAATCTTCCTTTTCTCTCTAAGATCTTAGAAAAGCTTGTTTTGAAACAATTACTGTCTCATCTTAAAAATAATTGTCTTGAAGAAAAATTTCAGTCTGCTTATAGGCAACATCATTCGACGGAAACCGCACTTGTTAGGGTTGTTAATGATCTCCTCTCTGTTATAGACAATGGTTCATTTTCTTTGCTGAATTTGCTTGACCTATCGTCTGCTTTTGATACTATTGATCACAATCTTCTTCTCAAACGTCTTGAAATTACTCATGGCGTGTCTGGTGCAGCGCTTGATTGGTTTAGGTCATATTTGTTTAATCGTAAACAGATTATTACGGTGGATGAATATAGATCGGAGGAAATCTTTCTTGATTGTGGGGTTCCCCAGGGTTCAGTACTTGGACCCGTTCTTTTTGTTTTGTACGTTGGCCCTCTGTCTAAAATCATCAGAAGTTTTGGTCTGTCTTACCATCAATACGCTGATGATACGCAATTGTACTGCGTTTCCAATATGAGAAATTTACAAGAAGTATCAGCCAATAGTAAAAATTGTATCCAAAGTGTTAAGAAATGGATGAATGAGAACAGACTGAAACTGAATGATGATAAGACGGAGGTGCTGTATGTGGGGAACAGGAAGTGGAAAAGTGAAACAGATTTGAAGTTGGGGGATGCCTCTATTCAAATTGTTGACAAAGTGAAAAACCTTGGCACATTCTTAGACTCTGGACTGTCGATGGAGCATCAGGTTAATAATTTGGTTAGATCTCTCTTTTTCCAACTAAAAAAGATTGCTTCCATTAGACGGTTCATATCTGAGGATGTGACCAAGCACCTGGTTGTGTCCCTCGTACTATCGAAATTGGATTATTGTAATGCTCTGTTGTTTGGCGTTTCGCAATACAATCTGAAACGTCTTCAGATTGTCCAAAACAGCGCTGCCAGACTAGTATTTATGAAGCGTAGGTGCGACTCTGCCGGACCTCTACTTCATGACCTGCATTGGCTGCCTGTTGAGAAAAGAATTAAATTCAAAGCTTGTGTTTTAGTGTATCGTTGTCTTGAAGGTACTGCCCCTTCCTACCTTTCAGAACTAATTGAAAGATATTCAAAACCCCGCCCTTACGTTCGGCCAGTGATTCCACAAAACTAGTTGTCCCTCGAATTCGGAAAAATGCTGGAATGAGATCCTTTTCTCATTTCGGACCCTCTATCTGGAACGCCTTACCGCAGAGCATTCGTGAAAAAGAATCTTTGTCTATTTTTAAACGTTCGCTTAAAACATATTTGTTTCGATTTTAGTAGATGGTATGAGAAGCAAGATAGGTTTGGTTTGTGTTGTGTGTTGTGTTGTGTGTGTGTATGTGTGTGTGTGTGTGTGTGCTTGTGTGTGTGAATGAGTATGTTTCAGCCAAAGTAATTTGTAATTTAAGCGCTTAGAGTCTGGTGTCTCGGAGTTATAGCGCTATATAAGTTTTCAGCATTATTATTATTTTTATTATATATATATATATATATATATGTGTGTGTGTGTGTGTGTGTGTGTGTGTTTGTGTATTATGATGTTTGCGTATTGTACAATGTATATTAATATGATAAAGATTTCAGTTCTATTTTTGAAATATGAAATTAGGATCAAATGGCGTAATGTTTTATGCCACGCATACCTGTATAATACAGATTTTAAACTGGGAACATTCCGGGGGTTTTACCAACGAAGTGAGATTTATTAAGTGTAAAATCTACCTAGATCGTCCATAGAAATAATTTTGCTCAGGTTTGTGGTCCTTCATAATAAAATCAACAAACTTTATAGATGCAAAAAAGGAAATTAAAAATGTTGGGAGCTCTCTTGACAGAATATGTATGTAGCTTCCATTGCAGGCCTGCTATCAGTCAATAATAAAATCGGAGTAGGATGATAAGAGTGGGGGATTTCGATAGCTCTGTTGGTAGAACACTCACTTTACATGCAAAGAGACTGAGCCTATCCCGAGTGAAATCCATATTTTTTCTAACCCCCCCCCCCCCCCCCCCCCCTTCTCTCTCTCCCTGACCACCCAGAAGTGATAGGGTAGCTGGGTCTATATATTAGAATAGGTAGAAAGTACTTTGTGGTCCCATCAAAAGGGTATCAAGCAATTGCTAATGCCCATTGCACGTTGTGGGTACGGAGATAAACTCTTGCAGGCTCCTAATGGCTCTGAAAGACTACTTTTTTATGATAAGAGTAATCGGATATGATAATGTGAGAAGAAAGAATACCAAAAATTTGTTTTCATGAATGTGTTAGTGTTTCGGTTAATATATAGGTAACATATAATATATAAGTATAAGCTGTATACAAAAAGCTCAAGTTTCTTTTGACAGATGAAACTAATGATTGCATTAACCCTCTCCTTACCACCTATTGGAAATCGTCACATTGTTACGATGTAACCATCACTTTTCTCATCCAGATTTCATGTCTTTTTGCTATAGCTATAAAAACTTGACATTCTGTAACAGGCAGGGTTCATATTGTCGAACAGTGTTATGTATAGAATGTGCTTGTTGCTTCTCTGTTTGAGTAAGAAATGTCTGTTTTTGTGTTGGGTGGGTTGAAGTTTTGGGGAAAATTCTGAAAATGGATGGTAGGGAGAGGGTTAAGGGGGAACATGTCCTCTAGGCTGACAAATAGGTGGAGGGTAATCCATCTTTGCTGTCTTAGTGACTTATGTACACTAACAGTTGTTTTATTCATTAGATTGAAAGCAGTATAAACATTTTATTATTATTATTATTATTATTATTATTATTATTATTATTATTATTATTATTATCTTTCATGAACGAAATATAACAAAACTTATAACTATTCCATGTCATTCCCCTACTTTATCATTTGTCGTGTCTTTATGGCTTTGTGTTCATGTCTTGCTCTGCAATGAAACCCTTTGATTTTTACGGGGCCTACAAAAGGTCTTTTAATGAAAGCGAGGCAGTCAGGCGGGTTTATGTTGGTGGCAATTTTGTTTGGGTCCTATTTATGATTATTTATTTTACTTTTTTGCTTATAAATCATCTATGCTGAATTGTTAGCAATTGTGTATTGGCTTTTTTTTTACCGCCCATAGTGGGCAGGAAGGTCACTTGCTATATTATCTATTTTCCAACTTGCTTTCTGTTTTTTGTCTTGGACATGGGTTTAACTTAGTTTAGTCCTGGCCCTGGCCGGAGTCCTTGGCTGAGAGGGAAATAGTCAAATGTGTAGTTATAGTTTTGGGAGATTAGAGAGTACGATCCTGGGATTATGCCTGGGTGAGACTTTTGGGTGATCTCAAACTGAGTACACCGATAGTATGTTTTTCGAATCTATATCTGTTCCTTTGTTTTTAACCATTTCCCTTTGACTTACTATTCTTGTTTGCTTTTAATTGTAAATCTATAGAGTTTTTTAACTACCCCATTTTCTTTCATGTTACTTATGCTGAAATGATCGTAAAACCTTTAAAAGCAAACAGGACCAAGAAAAAGTAAGACAAAGGAGAATTGGATCAAATAGGGAACAGATGTAGATTCCAAGAGCACACTATCGAAGTACTTAGGTCTGATATCACCTAAAAGTCTTATCCAGTCACAAGCACAGGTCCCCACTAAGAGGAATACACTCAAATGTTTACAAATCATATATAATATGTAAACAAAACAATACATTACATAACAGAGAGATGATTTACAAGGAAAAAAATATCATCTCCCAAAACGAACTATACATTTGAATGTTTCCCTCTCACCAAGGGTATCCGGTCAGGGCCAGGACAAAACCAAGTAATCTCATTCCAAGACAAAGACAGAAAGCTAGTTGGAAAACAGATATAGGGGGATAGAAGACAGTAAGTATCTCCCTGCCTACTTTGGGAGAAAGATACAGCGTGACCTCCTGCCCACCGTGGGAGGTCAAAGACCCCGCCCAGACCCTGGAAAGGGAAAACAGATATTGTGGATAGAAGACACAGCAAGTGACCTCCTGCCCACCATTGGAGGTCAGAAGACCCAACCCGGAAAGTCATAATGTAGGGGTCTGTTTTTGTTTTTTGTTTTTAAGGGTTTTACGGTGCTTGCAACACATTTAGGTTATATCAGCGCCAGTAAAAAGGAAGAAAATGGGATAGTAAAAAGTTCTAGAATTACAATTAAAGCACCCTAGAGAAAGTAAGACAAAGGGGAACTGGGAACAAATAGGGATCAGATGTAGATTCCAAGAGCATACCACCAATGTACTTAGTTTGGGATCACCTATAAGTCTCATCCGGACACAAACACAAAATCCAACAAAGAGGAATACACTCAAATGCTTACATTATACATTGAAGATAACAAATATAATAATACATAACAGAGAGATGATTTACAAGGAAAAAATATCATCTCCCAAAACAATAACTATGCATTTGACTGTTTCCCTCCCAGCCAGGGCCAGGACAAAACCAAATAATCTTATTCCAAGACAAAGACAGAAAGCATGTTGGAAAACAGATATAAGGGGATAGAAGACACAGTATGTACCTCCCTGCCATCTGTGGGAGGTCAGGAACCCCACCCAGATTGTAGGGGTCAACAGACATAGAGAAAATTTGGGTGGTCCCTACTAAGGCTTATGACAATTATTATTTTAAATAAACAAAATAAAATATTTAGGCATTTTTGTTTTGAGTTTGTTTTAGAGTTTTATTCATTACAAATTGGATAAAAAATGTGACAACATTAATAAACACATGGTGTAATGTTTGATTATTACAGAAATGCAATAAATAATAATAATAATAATAATAATAATAATAATAATAATAATAATAATAATAATAGAAATAACAATCAGAACTGGAAACACAATAACAATAACATGACATTTATTATCGTGAAATTGCCATTTTCAATTTATTGTTCATGATTTAAAAAACAGTGAACAAGGTGAAACCTCAAGCGACCATAAAGCCTCCCCCTCCTGCTGACAATAAATTTCATGGTTAAACTGACACATAAGTAAATGGATCAAGGAAAAAATAAATATATAAATAAATAATTAAAACAAAAAAATAGGAAAGAAAGAAAAAAATAGTAATATTTGCATTGGATAATAAACGAGGTGGAACACTTCATTTATTTACGGCGTGCTTCTTTTTCAAGTGGTCCATAGCAAAAAGAGAGTTTTGGTCTTATCTTTTGAAAGGTGGTTCAACAGAATTAAATCAAAAGCGATTATTTAAACTTCACTTTTTTTTAAAAGCACAAAAAAGGAATGTTCCCAAATCATTCAATTCTTCAGCCGCACAATAAACATAAAAATAAATAAGTATACAAAATAGTTTTGCGGTATTGTTTATATTTATGCTCATCGTTGAATGAAAAGGGGGATCAACTGGATATATTTCCTTTTGTGGATAAACAAATAAAATACCTTAGTAAAAGTAGATATTAAGTCCTTCAAAGTCATAAGGCCCACATCACCGGTGGATATCCCAGTTTCTGATGCGTTGTTTGTTCTTGTTTGTTTTTTAGGGTTTTACGGTGCTTGCAACACATTAAGGTCAAATCAGCGCCAGTAAAAAGGAAGGAAATGGGAAAGTAAAAAGTTCTAGAACTACATTTAAAGCACACAAGAAAAAAGGAGACAAAGGGGAATTAGTTCAAATAGGGAACAGGTGTAGATTCCAAGAGCACTCTATCAGTGTACTTAGTTTGAGATCACCAAAATTTCTCATTCTGACACAAGCACATGTCCTCACTAAGGGGAACAAATTCAAATGGTTACGTAAAACAAAAATAATACAGTGCACAACAGAGATGATTTACAAGACAAAAAATATTATCTCCCATCCCAAAACTCTTAACTTGACTGTTTCCCTCCTAGCCAGGGTTATCCAGCCAGGGCCACGACAAAACCAAGTAATCTCATTCCAAGACAAAGACAGAAAGCGTATTGAAAAACAGAGATTATAGGGGGATAGAAGACACAGTAAGTGCCTTCCTGCCAATTATGTGAAGTCAGTCTGATGCATTAACTGACAGTTACAATACTTCAACATCTGTGTAAAAATGCATGTTGATTTAAAACAAATAACCAACAATACAACAGTAAGCACACACATTACATAAAGCACACAATAGAGAGGAAACAGGTTGTCCATTATATGATACATATTTAATTTGTAAAGCAATGAATACATTTTCCAGCGATATTAAAATACAATATTCATTTTCAGTGATATAATTCATATTGTTAATATTATCGAAGTACTGGCTGGCTAGTGGATTGTCTTCTATTTTTAATAACTGAACCTTATGAATTTTTTTTTCTTTGATAGAAGTAGGTTTTTGTATCAAAACACCAGAATTTTTTGGGAAGATTTTTAAAAGACTTTTTACAATATTTCAGTGGAAAGGGAGGGGGGTAGGGGAAGGGAAGTGGAGGCATTGTTTTGGAACTTTTTTTCTTTCCAAAGACATCCCCACCTGTAACACTTTTAGTGGACTTGTACAATATGACGCAATCTTTTAGGAAGTAGGTACTTTGTTTTGTTTTTAATAGTTTTATGGTGCTAGCGACATATAGATAATTTTAGCACCAGAAAAAAGGAAGAAAATGGGAAACTCAAAAATTTTAGATTTACAATTAAAAACACACAGGTAAAAATAAGACAAAGGGGAGTTGTTCAAATAGGGAATATATCTATATTCCAATTGCATACTATCAGTGCACTAAGTTTGAGATCACCTAAAAGTCTCATGAAAACATAACCACAGGATCCCACAAAGAAGAGAGGAATACACTCAAATGTTTACAAACCATTAATATATTCAAAACAATAAACATAACAATTCATAAGTGAGAGCTGATTGTTTGTTTTTAAGGGTTTTACAGCGCGATTGCGACACAATAGGTCATATCAGCGCCAGTAAACAGGAAGAAAATGGGATAGTAAAAAGTTCTAGAATCACAATTAAAGCACCCAAGAAAAGGGAAGACAAAGGGGAATTAGTTCAAATAGGAAACAGGTGTAGATTCCAAGAGCACACTATTAAAGTACTTAGTTTGAGATCACCTAGAAGTCTTTATTTTTAAGGGTTTTACGGTACTTGCAACACATTAAGGTCATATCAGCGCCAGTAAATAGGAAGAAAATGGGATAGTAAAAAGTTCTAGAATTACAATTAAAGCATCCAAGAATAAGGCAGACAAAGGGGAATTGGTTCAAATAGGGAACAGACGTAGATTCCAAGAGCTCACTATCAGTGTACTTAGTTTGAGATCACCTAAAAATCTTAACCATACATTTGACTTCCCTCTCAGCCAGGGTATCCGGCCATGGCCAGGTCAAAACCAAGTAATCTCATTCCAGGACAAAGACAGAAACCATGTTGGAAAACAGATATAGGGGGATAGAAGACACAGTAAGTAACTCCCTGCTCACAATGGGAGGTCAAAAATCCCACCCAGGAGGACTGATTAACAAGGAGAAAATATATCATCTCCCAAAAAATTACTACACATTTAACCGTTTCCCTCTCAACCAAGGACTCCGGCAAGGATCAGGACAAAACTAAGGGATCCCATTCCAAAACAAAGACAGAAAGCAGCTCAGAAAACAGATAAAGGGAGGTAGAAGACACAACAAGGACCTTCTGCCCACCATGGGAGGTCGAAAGGAAGTTAGGAAGTATTGTTGACTTTTAAAAATAAGGCTTATAGAAATTCATAGAATTAACACCAAGATCATTGTTTACATCAAATTCTGTACATCAATCATATTAACAAGACCAAAAAGATGATTTAAGAGTAAAGGAATAACAAGAAACAAACAGAAATAGATTCAATGACTAGCAAACCAGTGGTATGAAAAAGAAAGAAAAAATCATCTCTGATTTGAAAATTTTAGCAGGGTTAACGAAATATAAAATAGGGTTTTACTGTGAGGCACAGTTTATAATAAAGATTTATTAACAACAGAAACATAGATCACCTTATAGCTCCACAATACTTTACAACAGTATATTTGGGTTGAACTTTCAAAAAGACTCACTTATTTGCAGATTTCACACAATTATGTGAAAGTTTCATCATAATATATTTTTTTGTTTTGTTTTACTTTTTTTATAACTGAGTTATCAGCATTTGTGACACTTCGTTTTGTTTTTGGTTTTAAGGGTTCTACATGGCTTGCGATAGATTTAGGTCACCAGTAAAAAGAAAGATAATGGGATAGTCAAAAAATTCTACATTTGTGACACTTTCAAGCCATTTCAGCACCAATTAAAAGGAAGATGGTTCAAAAGATGTTTGCTTTGTTTTTAAGGGTTATATGGCGCTTGCAGCACATTTAGGTCATATCAGTGCCAGTGAAAAGAAAGAAAATGGGATAGTAAAAAGTTCTAGAATTACAATTAAAGCACCCAAGAAAAGGGAAGACAATGGGGAATTGGTTCAAATAGGAAACATATGTAGATTCCAACAGCACACTGTCAAAGTACTTAGTTTGAGATCACCTAAAATTCTCACCTAGACACCAGCACAGTTCCCCACTAATGTTGTTTTTTGTTTTTGAGGGTTTTACGGCGCTTGCAACACATTAAGGTCATATCAGCGCCAGTAGAAAGGGAAAAATGGGATAGTAAAAAGTTCTAGAATTACAATTAAAGCATCCAATAATAAGCAAACAAAGGGGAATTGGTTCAAAAGGGAACAGATGTAGATTCCAAGTGCACACTATCAGTGTACTTAAATTGAGATCACCTAAAAGTCTCATCCAGACACAAGCACAGGTCCCCACTAAGAGGAGCACACTCAAATGTTTACAAATCATATATAATACATTAATAAAACATAATAGAGTGCATAACATAGAGATGATTTACAAGGAAAAAAATATCATCTCCCAAAACTAACTATACATTTGACTGTTTCCCTCCCAGCCAAGGTAATCTCACTCCAAGACAAAGACAGAAAGCATGTTGGAAAACAGACATGGGGGATAGAAGACATAGTATGTACCTCCCTGCCCGCTATGGGAGGTCAGGATCCCCACCCAGAGTTCCCCACTAAGAGGAATACACTCAAATGTTTACAATCATATATAATACGTAAACAAAACATAATAGAGTGCATAACAGAGAGATGATTTACAAGGGAAAAAAATATAATCTCCCAAAACTCTCGCTATACATTTGAATGGTTCCATACCAGCAAGGGTATCCGGTCACGGCTAGGACAAAACCAAGTAATCTCATTCCAAGACAAAGACAGAAAGTGTGTTGGAAAACAGATATCGGAAGATAGAAGACACAGTAAGTGCCTCCCTGTCCACTATGTTTTTGTTTTGTTTGTTTTTAAGGGTTTTACGGCGCTTGCAACACATTTAGGTTATATCAGCGCCAGTAAAAAGGAAGAAAATGGGATTGGAAAAAGTTATAGAATTACAATTAAAGCACCCAAGAAAAGGTAAGACATAGGGGAACTGGGAACAAATAGGGATCAGATGTAGATTCCAAGAGCATACCACCAATGTACTTAGTTTGAGATCACCTATAAGTCTCATCCGGACACAAGAACAAAATCCAACAGAGAGGGATACACTCAAATGCTTACATTATATACTAAAAATAACAAATATAATAATACATAAGAGAGAGATGATTTACAAGGAAAAAAATATCATCTCCCAAAACGATAACTATGCATTTGACTGTTTCCCTCCCAGCCAAGACTCCAACCAGGGCCAGGACAAAAGCAAGTAACCTCATTCCAAGACAAAGACAGAAAGCATGTTGGAAAACAGATATAAGGGGATAGAAGACACAGTATGGACCTCCCTGCCCGCTATGGGAGGTCAGGTACCCCACCCAGGAATAAGAATAATATACACATGTGATACAAAGAAAAAAAAATTCATCTTACTGTGTAGAGAAATAGGGGCCCAACTTAAACTCTATTATGGTCTAATTCTGGACCCAGGAGACAAAACCTTGGAAGGGAGAAATGATAAAGGGGAAAGAAGAGCCAGCAAGTGGAACCTTTATACCCCCACCTCCTTCATTTCCATGAATGGTAATGTGTGATGAATATTAACTGATGTGAAAAGAAAAATGGTTAGCCTTTGGGACTGCTTTAAATGACCAAGTAGATTATTTTTATTTAGGTCATATCAGCTCCAGTCAAAAGGAAGAAAATTGGAAAGTAAAAACATCCTAGATTTACAATTAAAAGAAATTGAGGAAAAAGAAGACCCAGGGGAAATGGTTCAAATAGGGGACAGATGTAGATTCCAAGAGCACACTATCAGAGTACTCAGTTTGAGAACACCTATAAGTCTTTGTTTTTTTTGTTTTTTTAAGGATTTTACGGCGCTTGCAACACATTAAGGTCATATCAGCGCCAGTAAAAAGGAAGAAAATGGGATAGTAAAAAGTTCTAGAATTCCAATTAAAGCAGCCAAGAGAAAGTAAGACAAAGGGGAACTGGGAACAAATAGGGATCAGATGTAGAATCCAAGAGCATACCACGAATGTACTTAGTTTGAGATCACCTATAAGTCTCATCCTGACACATGCAAAAATCCAACAAAGAGGAATACACTCAAATGCTTACATTATTCATTAAAAATAACAAATATAATAATGCATAACAGAGAGATGATTTACAAGGAAAAAAATATAATCTCCCAAAACAATAACTATGCATTTGACTGTTTCCCTCCCAGCCAGGACTCCGACCAGGGCCAGGAAAAAACCAAGTAATCTCATTCCAAGACAAAGACAGAAAGCATGTTGGAAAACAGATATAAGGGGATAGAAGACACAGTATGTACCTCCCTGCCCGCTATGGGAGGTCAGGATCCCCACCCAGACCTATAAGTCTCACACAGACACAAGCACAAGATCCCACAAAGAGGAATACACTCAATTGTTTACAAATCATATATTTTATAAAAATAAATAAATAACAGTTGATAACATATAGATGATTTAAAAGGAAAAAAATATCATCTCCCAAAACTATATCTATACATTCGACTGTTTCCCTCCCAGCCAAGGACTGCGGCCAGAATCGGGACAAAACTAAGTAATCTGTTTTGTTAGTTTTTGAGGGTTTTACGGCGCTTGCAACACATTAAGGTCATATCAGCGCCAGTAAAAAGGAAGAAATGGGATAGTAAAAAGTTATAGAATTCAATTAAAGCACCCAAGAAAAGGTAAGACAAAGGGGAATTTGTTCAAATAGGAAACAGATGTAGATTCCAAGAGCACACCATCAAAGTACTTAGTTTGAGATCACCTAAAAGTCTCATCCAGACACAAGCACAGGTCCCCACTAAGAGGAATACACTCAAATGTGTACAAATCAAATATAACCTGTAAATAAAACATAATACAGTACATAACAGAGAGATGATTTACAAGGAAAAAAATATCATCTCCCAAGGCAATAACTATACATTCGACTGTTTCCCTCTCAGCCAAGGACTCCGACCAAGGTCAGGACAAAACCAAGCAATCTCACTCCAAGACAAAGACAGAAGGCTATTGGAAAACAGATAACAGGGGATAGAAGACACAGCAAGTACCTCCCCGGCCACTATGGAACCCCACCCAGTAGGAACATAGTTAATTACAGAAGAATACATTTGTATTGTGTGTATCACTTTAACTATAGTGGAGTGTCTTATTACAATTTTCCCTGACAAAATTCCCAGGCATAAAATGTATACAACCAGTAAGTTAGTAAATAAATAAATCAAACTAATAGAGAATGGATACATTAGACATCCTCCATCTCATTAATGATTACTAAGCAGCAAACTGTTCAGAGAGCAAATTCATACCTAAGCAATGCATCTTATCTTACTTAATGGTTGACAATTCTGTTGTACTCCAAAGAAGTAAAAAACAACTATTTGAAAATTTGGCCAGAAAACTCGTCCTTCAAATATATATGGATCGATTAAAATAACTCTCATCTTGCCAAAAACTCATAAACTTGGAAATTTTTGGCAAGATGAGTATCATTTTAATCAATCGATATTTGAAAGATGAGTTTTCTGGCTAAATCTTTTAATGTTTGTTTTTTGGGTTTTTTAAAAAAGTACAGCATAGTTAATATATATATAATTATAGATTCTAAAAAGCATTGATAACAATTATTTCACAAGTTTCTCCTCAAGTTAATGGTTGTTCTACTTAATGTTAATTTTGTCACAGTTTTTGTCTTTTTAAGACAGTCTATGCAAGTTAGTTTTGCTTCTTTTTTTACCCAGATTATCAACTATAAACAAAATATCATTTAATTCAAAGCTGGACCAAATCAAAATCAAATGGCCAAATTCCAGAAAAGGACACAAAGCTAAATAAATGAAAGGGCACCAATTACATGAAAATACAACAAGTGATCTCTCCTGCTCCCTCTTTTGTTTTATTAGTCATAGTTTTAGGTTATACTTGTATCAGTGCAGATGACAGTAAAGACAAATAAGACACAGAGGGGAAAAATTGTGGAGAAAGATCTTGATATTATACGACAATGGCAAAAGAAGTGAAATTTCATACAGATAAATGCCACATTTTACAATGCTTGTGACATTTCTGTTTTGTTTGTTTTTGTTTTTGAGGGTTGTTTGTTGGTTTGTTTTTAAGGGTTTTACGGCGCTTGCAACACGTTTAGGTTATATCAGCGCCAGTAAAAAGGAAGAAAATGGGATAGTAAAAAGTTCTAGAATTACAAATAAAGCACCCAAGAAAAAGTAAGACATAGGGGAACAGATGTAGATTCCAAGAGCACACTATCAAAGTACTTAGTTTGAGACCACCTATAAGTCTCATCTGGACACAAGTACAAAATCCAACAAAGAGGAATACACTCAAATGCTTACATTATAAATTCAAAATAACAAATATAATAATACATAACAGAGAGATGATTTACAAGGAAAAAAATATCATCTCCCAAAACAATAACTATGCATTTGACTGTTTCCCTCCCAGCTAGGACTCCGGCCAGGGCAAGGACAAAACCAAATAATCTCATTCCAAGACAAAGACGAAAGCATGTTGGAAAACAGATATAAGGGGATAGAAGATACAGTATGTACCCCCCTGCCCACTATGGGAGGTCAGGAAAGTGTGACATTTCTTAAAATCATATCAGCACCAAAAGAAAAGGAAGACTATGCATTCTTAAATGATTTTAGGTTTGATCTTTATGTGCGTTAACAAGTGGCCCCCAAAATAATAGAGACACTAGTTCCGACAGAGAACAGAAATGAAGTCAGTTAAGTATTTTTAAGAATCGAAAATAAAATTATAATTATAGCTGTTTGATGCATGCAACCATGATGAATTTTTACTTCAAAATTAACTTCACCTTTCAGAGATTTTCTACAAACCGATATAGGATATTATGTTTATAATTTATAAGCTGATCAAGATCATAAAATTAAGCTGCTTTGATGCAACCAAAAAGTGCAACAATTTTGACTTTCATTGGAATGGCATGAATCAATAAACTACAAATTGCATTTACATTGTGCTTAAATGTCAAAAAATATAAATCATAGCATGTATTACGATAAAAAAAAAAAGTAAACATTTTCAAAAAACCCTGAGAAAAATATGATAACATTGTTAAATAGTTATGGAGCTGAATTTCACATGAGGTTAAGGCTTCAATCTTACAACAGTCCACTTCTACTTTCAGACAGAACAATTAAAAGGTGGAGTGCCATGTTTAGGGAGGTCTATTGTAAACATAAAAGCTGTGTGATCAAGAACTTTAAAAAATCTACACTTTCCGTATCACCCTACTACACTTGAATGCTTGATTTGTGCTGGGAATGGTGCCAAATTTTAAAGTGGATGAATCAAACTGAGCTCATGGTATCAAATTTAGAATTTTCACTTTCATACTATGCCAGATGCACGTCAGCTCTCGTCTGCCTTAGATTATTTTCATTGTGATATTTTGAAAGATGGCATTTTTTTCTCTTCACAAAAATAACAACCTTTTAAAATTGAAGAAAAGTCTCTCATTTATTTAATTGGTTAGTCTGACAATAATCTGATGATGTATCAAGGAAAAAATTCAAAATATTTAAATAAAGAAAATACTAAGACAAAGGGCACGAGATATCAGAAGTAGAAAAAAAGCAATAGAGTGCAGGCCGGTTAATTGGAACACCACCGTAACGAGGGAATAGTTCCAATTAAGCGGTGTTCCACTTACCCAATTCCATGAGTGCTTTCATAATCAGTACAATCGATCAAGACCACATGCATGTCTATTGTGAAAAATGAAACAATAGCAAGAGCATACTATCAGTGTACTTAGTTTGAGATCACCTAAAAGTCTCATCCAGATCCCACTAAGAGGAATACACTCAAATGTTAACAAACCATTATATATTTATTTTTTTAAATTATCATCTCCCAAAACCAATACTACACATTTGACTGTTTCCCTCTCAGCCAAGGATTCCGGCAAGGACAAAACTAAGAGATCTCATTCCAAATCAAAGACAAAAAGCAACTCAGACAACATATATAGAGGAAAGAAGACAGCAAGTGACCTCCTGCCCACCAAGGGAGATCAATAGACTCCACCCAGTAAAGGGAGATAGTAAAGACAACAGGACTGTGGACTAAGGAAAAATCTACTGCCCCAGAGGTGACCAACAAAGAAATGTTCACGGACAGACAGTAAAGGAGGACCCTTGAAAGCTGATTTCACATTCCTTACCACAAACTTCAAAACATATTGCCCACCTTTTACAACAATAATGGAGTCTTTGGGGAAATTATTTCATCAACCACATAGCAGTGTGGTGTCAAACAATTTTTAATAAAAAATTATCTCATTTCAAACTTCAATAGCCTTCACGATTACAATATAAGATACCAACATTTCCAAAGACACACAAATTAACTGTTAAATAAAATGAAATATGATTTGGTGTATTATATACTATTTACACAACAAAACTAAAACAATGAACAGGTTAAGATTTGATACAAGTGATGGCAATATGATAAAAAAAAGCTAATAATAAAATGTTAAACACCCATCCCTTTCTATAATATCATTTATTTTTTTGGAGACTTGATATGTGCTACCCTGAATCAGATCGAATAACAAAAAACTATAATAATAATAATAATAATAATAATAATAATAATAATAATAATAATAATAATAATAATAATAATAATAATAATAAAAATAATAATTTAAAAAAAAAATAATAATAATAATAATAATAATAATAATATTAATAATAATACTAATACTAATAATAATAATACTAATAATAATAATAATAATAATAATAATATAATAATAATAATAATAATAATAATAATAATAATAATAATATTAATAATAATAATAATAATAATAATAATAATAATAATAATAATAATAATTACAAAGAAATTTTGTGGTGGCTTTGATTAGTTATGCCCTTAAATTACAAAATCACACTAAAGTGAATGTCTCAACATAGTTTTCTCAATAAATAAAACATCTCAACAAAAATATCATTAATAACATAATATAAAGTGTAGAAACCAATTAAAATCCTTATTTTAAATAATTGCAAGTATTTAAGACAAAATAATATTACATGCTTTATGTAAAACAGTAAAATATATATTAAAAGGTAATAACTTCAAAATTATAACTTAGTGATAATGGTAGTAATTTAAGGTTATGTATTTGTGTCATAAAATTTATTTTTTTTAAAACAACAACAAAAACATTCAGGTATCAAAATTGAATAAGAGATATATCAGCAGTTGTTTTGACCTAAAGAAACCATGATGAAAGTGGTATAATTTTACTTTCATTTATACTTTGAAAAATTTATTTTACATCCATGCCCTTCTAAAGCATAAACTCTCACATCTCAACAGTAATTGAATCGTTTAAACACCAGAGTGACCGTTGCCATAGTTACACAAACAATGTTTTAATTTTATCTTTATGATTATTTTTCAAAACTAAATGAATGTAAACATGAGAGGGAGTACGAAAATGTTATTCAAAATATATCTAAATATTGATATAAATATATTTATTCTAAATAAACCTCAAGGATCCTGATCAAATAATAAGAACATTTCTACAGCACTTTACACCAAGGCTTCAAATCACTTTACATCATAAAGCTTATACAATGTAGGTAAAATTCGACTAATAATAATGAACTGACAGCTCGATAAATACCAAATCCACTGACTGAACAACAGAAAACGGAGAGGGTAAGATATGCTTACATTTAATTGGGAACGTTAGGACCTCATAGCTATTACAACTTATATCATTAATATCGACTTATTGCAAATCTGATATCGCCTGATTAAGCCATATTTATTAAATTGTATCCTAAACAAAAACAAAACAAACAAAAAAAAATGCACCACTTGTGGACAAACACCAACAAACTAGCCAGTCAATATTTCAGACCTAAAAAGGGTATTTTTATTTCCTCCACAAATGTGGTGTCCTTTTGTAATGGGAAAAATTACTTTTGTTTTTTTCTTATTTTCTTCTATTATGATATAATACTAAGTTAAAAAGAACTTTATTGTTGATGCGAATAAAAAAATAAATAAATAAATAAATGAAAATTATTTTTAAAAACTTAAGATACTGTACTCATCATTGAAGTCAATCATGACTTTTAAAGGTCTTAATATTGCTCAATATTTTGATACCAGTAAGTAGTTCATTCAATAATCATAATGTATTTGGGGAGAAAAAATAGTAAACATAACTATCAGTGAAGTGAAAAAAAATTGTTACATTACGAAAAGAAAAAGTTCATCAAAATTTGGTATTGTAGTGTGAGAAGATTATCTAAAGAAATATAATATTGCCTAAAAAATATTATAAATCATATTGTACATGTGTATCTCATGTCTTATCATATTAACACGATAAAAGAATAACAATAACTAAGAATAATTGCAAACCCAGAGAATACCACTTGTGGTGTTGTAATTCAAAATTACACAAAATTGCTTAACGCTTACAAGCTAAGACCTTGCAAGTGACATGCAACTCATAAAGAGGCAAATAAAATGATTGTGAACACATTAAATTTTGAATCATTAAAAAGAATACAATAAATGTCCGTTTGATTTCAGTCATGTAGCCATCATCAGACATGATTTTCAAAGACACGATTCTCAAGTGAAACACAATATAACAGGTGGCAACGGATTCTTCCTATTAGTCACAACGTTTTGAAGTATATGAAAAATTGGTATATCATCCTCCCGAGCCATTGGGCCCATGGAGCCACAGTTTATCTCACTCAGTCTCTATAGCATGAAACGGACAATAGCAATTGCTTGCTATCCTTTGGATAGGACACTAGTCTATCGCAAAGTACTTTTCACCAAATCTAACAGACATTCACAGCTGGGTGTGGACAGGAGGGGGGGGGGGGGGGGGAATCAGAAGAAAAAAAACCTCTACTGCACCTGGGATCAATCTTGGTCCCTTTGCGTATGAAGCTAGTGCTCTACCAATTGAGCTACTGGGACCCCCTGGTAAAGCATCAGCACCAAATTAAAAGATTAAAAACCAGTTGCCTGGGATTCAAACTAAACTCTTTAGCTTTCCCAATAAGCTTGTGATTGATGACACTATGTTGGCACGGCACCCCATCTTTACCAGATGATTCAACTTTAAGATTCTTTACGTAGGTTTTACGGCGCTTGCAACACATCTAGGTCATATCAGCGCAAGTAAAAAGGAAGAAAATTGTACAGTGAAAACATCCTAAGGGTACAATTAAAAGGACTTGAGGAAAAAGTAGACAAAGGGGAATGATTCAAATAGGGTACTAGATTCCAAGAGCACACTATCAGTGTACTTAGTTTGATATCACCTGAAAGTCTCACCCAGACACCAGCACAAGATTCCACTACGAGGAATATACTCATATATTTACAAATCAAATGTTAAAAATTAAAAAATAACATTACATAACAGAGAGATGATTTACAATGAAAAAAATTTCATCTCCCAAAACAATAACTATCCATTCGGCTGTTTCCCTCCCAGCCAAGGATTGCGGCCAGGATCAGGACAAAACTAAGTAATCTCATTCCAAGACAAAGACAGAAAGCAATTGGAAAACAGGTATAGGGGGATAGAAGTCACAGCAAGTACCTCCCTGCCCACTATGGGAGGTCGGGAACCTCACCCAGTTGGAGATTGTTGTAAACAAGCTCCCTTATAGGGCTTTGAGAGGAGTCATGCTATATTTTAAGCCTTGAACGTTGTTCATAATCAACAAATATAAATTGAGAAAGACTGGTCAAGTCTTCAATCTATAAATATGTAAATATGTAACAAGTCCACCAATATCTTTTTTTTTTTTTTTTTTTGCTCTTCACAACTACATTGGTCAAAGAACCTGTGAAAAACACTGATAAAGATGAAGATGAAACTCAATATGTGCTTCATATACTTATCAATCATTTACCTATGTAATTCATTGCTGTTATGTAATTAATGAAATCCCATAATAAGTACATTAAAATGCATCAAAATTGTATTGTCTACCATACTTTTAACATTCATTAACAAGAGCATACTTAAGTCACAAAACAAAAAGATAAAACACTATTCGGAACCAAGATCTGACTAAGACAGGCATTTTTATAAGTCCCCTTGTAGTATTAAGCCCTTCAACCACCAACTATTCAAATAACAAAATACAATAAGGAATAGTAATCACAATACAGATGATGAAAATAACAACAGTAACCACACTAACAACAAAATATGATAGTAATAATAATAATAATAATAATAATAATAATAATAATAATAATAATAATAATAATAATAATAATAATAATAATAATAATAAAAACAATAACAACAACAATAATAATAATAATAATAATAATAATAATAATAATAATAATAATAATAATAATAATAATAATAATAATAATAATAATAATAATAATAATAATAATAAAACTGATGATGATGATGATGATGATGATGATGATGATGATGATGATGATTATGATCCATCACCATCATCATGATCATCTATATTATTATTATCATCATCATCATCATCATCATCATCATCATCATCATCATCATCATCATCATTATTATTACTATTATCATTGTGAACAACAAGAAGTACAAAAATCACTTATAAATCACTATCACTGTCATCGTCCTCCAGGGTGAGACTATCCAGCCCATTCAGCAGCCCCATCCTCTCTGCATGTTCGAGAACTGCCTGATGACAGAACACATACTGATCAGGCATCTGTATGGAGAAGGCCCTCTGAGAGCGTACCCGTAGCACAGTCTCTCGAATGTCAACGGTCCCACAATGTTCTAATCTACGCAGACAGATGTCCACAGTTATAAATGTACCTGGGTTAAAATATAGACAAAATACATTAATAAGATATAAGTAAGGTGAAATTCAAATAGAGGAGATTGAATAGAGGGTTCTTAGTGGAAAAACGCAAATGACATGATGGAATCATTCATTTTAAAATCCCAATCATTGAATGTTCTATTGATATTGGTTTCATTCCCAACACTCTCATGATATGAATACATCATTAAAACCATTTGACGCATCTATTTTACAATATTAAGCCACATGGGGGGGGGGGGGGGGGCAGAGTAGCTCAGGAGTACAGTCTTTGCTTTGTATCCAGTTCTAATACCTGCTGCACTGTCTGGCCTCGAGCAAGTAACCTTGCCCTAACTGAGTTTCCAGCGTTGCACTTAAGATTTGAAAAGGAATTGTTTATAATTTGTACAGATTATTGTTTCTTTGTAACCTGAAAAAAAGCTTAGAAAATCTAAGTACGTAAAATATTTTTTCTGATGAAATTTAGAATAGGTTTTTGTTTTTAATGTTTTTAAGGGTTTTACAGGGCTTTCAACGCATTTAGGCCATATCACCTGATGCCTGGATTGTTCCAGTCTTCCCTTTGAATAGACCCTAAAAACAAATTTATATTTTATTTCATCACTTTTCCAATATTACATTTTGTCTGAGTTTTATTATTTGCCTTCATCAAACATATTAATGTTTAAAAAATGAATTTGACTGGCACCATACCTGTTCTGCCAATACCTGCACTACAATGCACAAGAACAGGGGGACCCAATGGATGGCCTGACCAGGCCTTATCCAATTTGGAGACTGCAGATGCCTGGACCTCCCTGACATGAAAGAGGAAGTCAAGGAAGGCAGTGGCTGGTGGCACACCATAGTCAGGCCAGCTGGTGAACTGAAGATGGGTCACTTCCCTTGATTCCCCGGTCTGTAAAAAAAAAAACAAGGGTAAACCTTGAGCTTTTAAATAGTGCAATATCCACTAAACATGCTCAAAAGACTTTACAAAAGGTCCTGAGCCAACAGTAACACTTATTGTAATATAGTTATAAAATGAGTATACAATACAGGATAGTTGGATTTAATGCAGCTCTTTATTTTCAAGCTAGCTGGTTACAAAACGAAAAATAATAAACGGAAAAAAAACAAGGGAGATAAAAAGTTCTTATTATTATGCGAAATGGTTCTTATCAAAAGGGTTGGTATGGACGTATTATTTACACTACTGTTACAAATATGAAGGACGAGACACAATGCCTGTTAGGAGATAATACAATTTTTTGGACTCAGAAAACTCTGTTAATGACCAGGTACTCATTTTACTTTTTATACTTTAGTGACTTTGGCGACTGAGGTAGTTAAATAAATGGGAGAAATTGCAGTATTTTCAGAGAAATAAAGGCTATTACGAACATACATTCATCTATTTTAATTATCGTACTACTATGTTGAAGAAATTTACATAGATCAAGACTGATGTGCAATGATTTGCATATATTTTCAAGTCGATTGAGATGAATCTTTTGAGCAATCAGATTTGATCTGTCCAGCAAAAGGGCACGAAATGATGACAAATCCAAAGGCCAAGATCAATTCTCATAATTACGCCCTTGCAGATATTCTAAATAACCATTGGAATCAACGGGCAATAGTTAATTAAATCAATAAATGTAAGAAAGGTTTGCAAGTTATCCTTATATCAATCTGTGAAAAATAGTTTTATAATTTTTAGATTTGCCAGTAATTGTGCTCAATGATAAAAAATTAACCTTGGTTGTAGGGAACAATGTTGATCCCCAACCCTATTTTTTTTTTAAAGAATAGACTGGCATCATCATCATCATCATCACCATCATCACCACCACCACCATCATTATCATCATCATCATCATCATCATCATCATCATCATCATCATCATCATCATCATCATCATCATCATCATCATCATCATCACCATCATCACCACCACCACCATCATCATCATCACCATCACCATCATTATCATTATTATTATCATCATCATCATCATCATCAGCAGCAGCAGCAGCAGCAGCAGCATCATCATATCATCATCATCATCAATTATTATTATTATTATAAATATTATTATTATTATTATTATTATTATTATTATTATTATTATTATTATTATTATTATTATTATTATTATTATTATTATTATTATTATTATTAGACTAACAACAGAAATAATGAGAAATTATTGTATGGGCACAAGTGGTTAAATGTCATGAACCCAATATAAATGTGAATGTAGATATATCAAAATCTTACCTGTGTGTTGTGTAACAATAATCTAGTTTGTCTGTAATCCCTGTACTGCATCACCCCATCATTATAAATGATAAAATGATCCGATTCTTCATCCGTCTCTTCCTCTAAGGGCCAATACTGGCCACACTTCATGCGAGACCTCTCCACTACCCTGAAATAATTCAAATTTACATGCTGTAATGTTAAAAAAAAACAATAGGAGACGGAATAGTAAGTTTAGTAATATTCATCAAAATCAGCATCCTATTTCTGACAAAAAGCAGAAAATTTGAGAATTTTTAAACATGTGGGTAAAAAATTAAAATCTACTACTTAGTATTTTACAAGAATAGTGGTATATGTATAAAATCGATCTTACATGAGACCTTCACAATTTCAGATGTCCTGGGGTGCATCCTTTAAACCTAACAATACTTGGACATGTATTTTTGTCATTGCTAAAAAGTGACTTATTGTCATTTGTAACTTAATATTAGTATTTCATTGAATGCAAACGTCAAAATTAAGGAATTGAATTTTAATTTTCATATATATTGCTTAAGATTTGAAAAGGAATTGTTTACAATGTGTACAGATTATTGTTTCTTTGTAACCTGAAGAAAGCTTAGAAAATCTAAGTACGTAAAATATTTTTCCTGATGAAATTGCAAATATGTTTTTGTTTTTAAGTAAGTGCCTCCCTGCCCACCACGGGAGGTCAGTAACCCCACCCATACATTTGGAATACATACATTTAATTTCCTTAAAATCTAAAAAAGAAATAAAATAAAAGAGATAATGATTTTCTCTAACAAACCTGGTTGTCATGACGATAACACACACTTGGTAATTCCACACCATACGCCAGAAATCAACAAATGTTTTTGGCAAGGGACCTAGATCAAAGCCAAATACACAAAGAGATATCAAAATTACACCATACTGCTTTCCCATAAAGTATACAGCAATAAATATGTTTATTACTCACTCGTAGATCTTCATCAATCATTGATCACCTACTTTTCATGGAAAGCTGAAAATATGTGCATGTTGAAAAAATGTTTGTGTAAATCTGAGTGGTCTTTGGTTTTTTTGTTGTTTTTTTTTGAAGGGGGGGGGGGGGGGGGGTTGTGTGTGTGTGTGTTTTTTGTTTTTTTTTTAAATTTCACTTCTCTTGTTGCTATTGCTGTTGCTGTTCCCATGTGAACTTGCTATATATTTGAACTTATTGGCACAATGCAAACTGTAATTGAACAAGATCACATTACTATGTGGGAAGGGAGTGACTATTCTCATCCCCCTAGTCTAGGATGCTAGTCTTCATAATAGTAGTCCACAATTGTTGTATGTTTAATCCAAAGGTTGTAATGCAGTAATTTGTTAAGTTTCTTGTCACAAGTTGCATAAGTTTTTTAAAAAATCAATCAAATCCAAATCGCAAAAAGCCGGCGACGTTTTTTTTCGGTAATCCAATCGGCCGGGGGGGGGGGGGGGGGGGGGATGACTTTTCTAAACAAAAATAATTATATATCTACTATCTGATTATAGTGTCAAAATAGTTACTGGTAAAAAAAAATTGCTGTCATACTTGATGATGTCTAAAATAAGATTCGGACCTAGTGTGTGTGTAAACAGGGATATGATGATCAGATGAGAGTTGTAAAGCTCATAACACACAGCACCAGATTAGTTTGACCAAAGAACGAAAAAAGAAAAAATTCAGAAAAATTATTTACACTAGCCTGCTATGGACGGATAGATTAACCCTCGTGCCATTTTTCGACGGGACCACTATAGGGAAGAAAAGTGTGATGTCAAGAAACTGGTTCCTGTTTCAGTGGAAGTGTAAAACCACTCTTCCGGATAACTGAGTACATACCTTGTGTAATTCACCTTCTGGTTTCAGAGTGATGGTATCTAGTCTAAATATATGCTGGTTGTCAATAAAGATCATTCATCCTCGCTCTTTTACATCCCACAATCCTAAGAATCTGCCTGTATATCCTGCTACTAAAATAGTTATGCCATCTTATGATTCAATATGTAACCTATTCATCATTAGAACTCAGAAGGACTGGTTACATACACACTACCAAGGATTTAGGAACCAAAAGAGTAGAGGGTTTGGTATCATGACTTTTCTTCTCTGTTGACAACAAATAATGCACTACTTTTCAGATCATCGTCAATGACTGCTTCTAAATTTTAAACAATAACTTCTATATTTGGATCACTCGCAGTCTTAGCTTTATTTAACATACATTTCACAAAATTGAAGTAAGGAGGATAAGTAATTAAAAAAGCGTATTATAAACAAATATCTTTTCATATTTCTATTCATGCTCACTTCCATTTTCTACGAAAATAGTCGCTGTTTTCAATATTTTTTTTTTGTTTTTTAGAAAATAATTTAAAAATTATACCTTGAGTTGAGATGAAAGCATTCTTCTGCATGTATCCATCAACAAAGTTTGCATTGATGTAGTCTGAACCCTCTTCATTCTCCAGAGATGGTAAGACTACACGGGAATGGTCGTAGCACAAAACATCTGTGTAACGATTCTTTGGTACATTGATTTTGTTTCTGGGAAAGAAAATATTATTTCAAATATGATATATGACTTTGATAAATTTTAAAGTCAAATTAAGGGACATAGAATCTCAAATGAAGTCTGCAGCCAAAATTGTCAGCTGTTGCTAAGCTCAACCTCAAAGAGAATGCTTTTCAATTCACCTGACAACACACATCTGTTTAAGTGCTGATAACTACTCAAGTGTTTTGGAAAAAAGCTAAGATGGTGACCTGAGATAAAAACAAGAAAAATGGAAAGAGAAGAGAAGAGCCAGAAGACAAAAGAGAGTAAAAACTCTGCAGAGATGGGAGGTGAGCCCGAGATCCGTCTGATGCACCCTTCGCCTGGCTGTGAGAGGCATGCTCTGCAATTGACACCATCCACTTCTCATAAGCTATGAGATCTATTCTCAACTCAAACATGTAACACAGAGACGACTGAGGCATTGAGTAAGTTTCTCTACTCTTTCCATTTCTTGTTATCATTGACATAAATGCCTGCTCCACTCAATTTGACTGTCAAACCAGAACTGATCGCAAAGATATTTCATTATTCTCAGTGTGAAAGTGCAGGTGATAGGGGTCTGAAAAAGTGTGTATGACACAGTACCAGACAAAGCGAGAAAGAAAAATACAAGAAAGAAACAATCCCAAAAAATCAGTCTTCCTTGCCTGGGGATAGAACTTCAGACCTCCTGATTACTGGTCAGACATGCTTTGCAGGTCTTTATAATAATAATATAATATAATAATATAATGAACTTATATAGCGCCTAGTTCCAAGTTAGAATTGCTCACTGGCGCTTGACATCAACATATCATGTATGATATAAAAATATAGAACTGGCATGTTAAAAACCACACAAATTCGATGACAACATAATATATTATAATACAATACATACTAAGAGTCGAAATTATATGCCCTACAGAAAAGCTCAGTTTTTAACCGTTTTCTAAAGATAAGTGGATTTTCACCATTTTTAGTTTCAATATTGATGGAGTTCCACAGTCGGGGGGCATGGTGGTCAAAGGATTTCTCATGAAAAACTAACGATTTTGGGGGTTCCCTTAGGATATTTAAATTAGCAGATCTTAAATTTCGACTGGGTTCATAAAGGTGAATAAGTTCCTGAAGGTAAACAGGAGCAGAATTGTTTAAGCAATTGAAAACATGGGTGAGTATTTTAAATTCAATTCTAAACTTTACAGGTAGCCAGTGTAGGTCCTCCAAAATCGGGGTTATATGCTCGCGCTTTTTTGATAACGTTACCAATCGAGCTGCTTTGTTCTGTATCTTTTGGAGTCGATTAATGACATTATTATCACAACCATAGAGCAAGCTATTGCAATAATCAAGGCGGGTAAGAATCAAAGAGACCACAAGAAGTTTAGTAGTATCAATATCAAGAAGCCTTCTAATAGCACCAATAGATCTAAGATAAAGATTGCAGGATCTAGTTACATTAGTGACATGGGCAGACATGTTTAATTTGGTATCGAATAAAACTCCTAAGTTTCTCACAGGTTCTTTAGTGATGGGAATTAAACAATCAAATAGATTCAGGTTAAGCGTGGAAAGGTCCACGAGGCCCCGTCTTGTAATTTGCAACACCTCTCTGTTTTGTTTTCATTTAACCTGAGTTTATTGCAACACATCCAGTCACTAATCTCAGAGATACAATTTTCTATATCCGTTATAACATTGAGATGATTGTCGATATTAATAGGAAACAGTAATTGGGTGTCGTCTGCGTAAAAATGGTACTTAATAAAATATTTTGAGATGATGTCACCTAATGGTCTGATATAGAGGGTGAATAAAGAGGGTCCCAGAACTGAACCCTGTGGTACACCAAAAGATAGGGGACAAGGAGAAGAGAAGTCATGTCGATTTACAGACACTGATTGAATTCTGTCAGAGAGGTAAGAAGAAAACCAGTCAAGAACAGTACCCCCAAATCAATATAGTGTCTTAAGTTTGTCAATTAAAAGAGTATGGTCTATTGTATCAAAAGCAGCACTAAGGTTGAGTAGTATGATAATAACATCATCATTTTTCCGACATAAATGATTTACGATATCATTGTGGATTTTAATAAGAGCAGTTTCAGTACTGTGAAAGGGGCGATAAGCAGACTGAAATTTAGAGAACAAATTGTGTTCATTCAAAAACGTGTTAAGCCTGAAAGCAACAATTTTCTCAATTAGTTTAGACACGAGGGTGAGATTCGAGACTGGTCGATAATTATTTGGATCTTCTTTGTCAAGGCTAGATTTCTTTAATATGGGAGTGACAATAGCATGTTTAAGATTATTAGATACCTCACCAATAAACAAACTAGCATTTACAATATGAGTAAGAACGGGAACCAAAATATTAGCACTAGAAAGAACAAGCCATGAAGGAATGGGATCTATTGGGCTGGTTGTTTTGGAGCATTGTCTCAGCGCAGACAGTACTTCTGTTTCAGTGGCGGGTTCAAATTCGTCGAATGCTGCTCCGGGTGGAAGTGCATTAGTTTCAGATATTTGTGCTTTCATTGTCTCTTCTTTGTCCAACCTATTCCGAATACCTGATATTTTATCTCTAAAGTGTAGAGAGAAACTATTTGCGGTAGCAATAGGGTCCTCGAAATTATTTGAAGGGTGATCATTCATCCGTTTGTTCAGGGTGGCGAACAGTTCACGTGAGTTTCGTTTGGCACTTGTTATTTTATTTTGAATGTATGTTTTTTTTACATGATAGAATTAATTTGTTCCGTTGGTGTTTTAGTCTTAAATAAATTTGATTATGAATTTCTAATTTGGATCGACGCCAAATCCGTTCGGCAGATCTGAGTTGATGTTTTAGTGTTTGTAACTTGTTGCAATACCACTCGGTGTTTGGTCGAAGAATAATTTCTTTCGTGACCAATGGGCACAGCTCATCGAACACAGTTTTCAGTGAATTATTATATGTGTTTACCATATCGTGAACATTATCACAACTCTTAACAGAGGCGAGTAAATCCAAAGACCTGATGGATTCTTGAAATGTTTCTTTATTTAGTGATTTTGTTTTCCGGTATGTGATCGTTTTCTTGACGGTTGTTTTGCATTCGATTTTTAGATTTAAAGCAATCAGGTTATGATCTGAAATTGTGCGATCCAAAACGTCAACGTTATCAATTATTTTGTTATCTTTCCTGGAAATTATTAAGTCTAAGATGTGCCCCGCCTTGTGAGTTCCGTCCTTTACATATTGTCTTAAATTGTGACTATCTAAAATGTCCTTTAACTTCAAACATTTTGTATCCGTTAGATCGTCCATGTGAACATTGAAATCGCCCAGTATAAGAATTTCACCTCTGGTTGTGCTAGTTTCTAACGCGAGCGTATCGATTTCATCATAGAATTGGTTATGTGTGAGTTAATTCCTTGTAGATGGAGGAGGTCTAGAAATTACAACAACATGGTACTTCTCATTCCTTTCTGATGTTAATGTCATATCTAGAGATTTTATCTTACACCAGTGCCTGCTCCCTAAGTTGTCACAGGTGATAAGGGGAGGGTAACTTTAAATTTATTTACTGGGATATGCTAAAGTCAATTAAGGTATCCGACTACCATTATTTCATTAAATATTCACGAAAAAAAATGTTTCAAAACAAATGGAAAATGAGATTTAGATTGTTGCATAGTCTGTGCTTTATAAGTATAATCAAGTGTGAAAAATAAATAATTTAACCTCTTCACTAATGGTATAAGGACTTAATTTCAGACATGAATATCGTGACTGCAACCACACTGAAATAAGTAAGAAACTTACCTTGCATTCTGGAACGTTCCAGTAGGAGCTTCCATTTTGATTGAACCATATTGCTGAAACAGTCCCCTGCGTTTCAAACTATTAACCTCTGTTAACAATGTTGTGACATCCACTCCAGGGCTAGAATCTGGCATGTGCAGGGAATCATCCAATATATTTGAACCCGACGATGGTGGTCGCTTCTTTCTAGGTGTGTTTTCTGTGCCAATGTCCTGTGCATCATCTTCCCCTACAAAACTCCCATCAGTATCACTTTTAACATTTGAAGTCTTTCTTTTTCTAGTCCTTACACCATCAACATCATTATCTTTTGATATCTGAGATTCTGTGTGTTCTTCAAAGTCATCCTCTTCATCATCTTCTTTCTCCTTCTCTCTATCCTCTGTTGTATGTTTTTCATTGATTGTGTCTTTAGAGCTCTCTGATTCAAAACTGCTGGAGGGACTCCGGTATGACCTGCTACGTACACAAGCTGGCAGAAAGTACAAAGTTAGATCTGGGGCCTGGTTAGTCGCCATTTGGTAACAGGTTTCAACCCACATTGAATGGCAGGAGGCTTGAGAGCCGCCTAAATATTGAGGTAAGGTACTGTCTGGGAAATAACTTTTCAATTCAGGTATACTGACTGTTGACACCTAGCGAGATGAAGGATAAAACATATTCAAGATAATCAATTGACATTATTTTTCTTTATTCTTTTTAGTTTCCCCTTTCCCATTGAAAACTTCATGAAAAGGGGCGTTAATAGGGACACCAAAAGAATTAATATTTTTTAAAAATTTATTGAGCTTTATCGAACCCAATATTCACAAAATATATTTGAGGGGTCCCAAGTCAACAGCAACACTTTGCATGAAAGACATGACACCTGTACTGAAAGGCGCTTTCAATCTTTTTTTTTTTTTCTTGACAGAGACAACTCTGTTATTGTTCAGGTCTTAATTTTACATATGAACATGGTGACAGAATTTGAGTGCCTTTTCCAAGGACTCAACCTTGCACTATCTACATCTGGACTCAAACTACGGATGATACATTTTAATTGACCATTAAAGAATACGCTCTTTAACAGAAATTAGAAATAGGTTATACCACTTAAATCAGACCAAAAGAGAAAGAAAAAGAAGAAAAAATATCAGACTTACTCTGTCTCGCAGTTTTTCCTTAACAAAAAGGCGAAGTATTTTGAATGGAGCTTTGAACCACAGAGGTGCTGTGACTATTAATACACGTTTCAACTTAGCTGGGTAGGCGCCCTGTAAAGAAATAAAGAGCAGTAAAAAGATTAACATCCAGAGTATAGAGTAAAAAAAAAGATAGCTCCTACAGGAAAGGCAAAATAAATTGCACAATTAACTTATATTTAACTGATCTTTGTAAACATTTATTCCCTTAATGAATGCATTATAATCAAATAATATTGACAATCAAATTCAAATAGATGGTATTAAATAGAAAGTGGACAAAAAAAATGAAAAGAAAAAAAAAAGAAAAAAGAATAATGGAGAAAAGAGTTGGGTTTGGAGGGGGGAGGTTAACATAAAAATGAATCGAGCACATTCTATTTTGTTTAATTATTAACACCCCTTGTGACTATGAACTTTACTCTGAAATTGGGCTCAAAAAGTTTCCTACTATAAATACTTGACATTGACAATGCTTCGTTCACATTACCTTTTTTTTTATATTTTCATTTATCCTTCAATTCAATTGTTTTACAGTTCCTAGTAAAAGGTCTTGTTTTAATTCAGATGTTACCTACTACATATTGCCAACACCTTAAATGAAAGACATAGACTCCCAGAAAAAGACAATACACGAATACCCAGACAACTGGATACATGTTTACACAGATGGATCTGCCCAAAATAAAATCTAAAAATGACGGTTATGGGTTTATAATGGATTACCAATAATACCTTTGATAAAATCAACAATTCTTGCGAACGTCCTGATTCAAACTAAGAGGCCTCGTTGTGACACCTCTCCTCTGTTTCCCACCTAAACCCTCCAAAATTATCCCATACTGTCGTCTCCAAAATCAGTTCTCCAAGCTCAGGTTCAAATAAACTCTCTAAAACAGCTTAACATCACAACTAGGCGAATTCCTTACAATACACAGAGTTGAATTATTTCTCCAATGGACAGCGGGACATTCAAATATACCAGGAAATGAAAATACAAACAGACTAGCCAAACTCGGATCAATCTTTTTATAACCAACAATTCCTGTACCTTAGATACAGCTAAGTATATCAACATGGTAAATAAAAGAGATGAATGGCTTAACAGTTTGGGCAATAAGTCAATAAGCACAACAGGTGGGTAAAATACTTTACCCACATGACCACTTCTGTAAAGACCTATAGCCCAAATAAATAACCTCAGAAGACACCAACTAAGAGCACAACACAAGCCAATCAACAGCCATCTATGTATAAACACAACAGACACAATCCCTTCCTGTCCCTTATGTCATCACCTCACTCGCTTCAGTGTCAACCTCTTGAAGACTTCAGATGCACTACCCTCCCATCAACTCAGACTATAACAGATAGTTGAGTCATCTGGAATAACTAGAAAAGACATTCAACTTTTACATCATGACACAAAACCAAAAGGTAAGAGCTCCTACAACTTTACAAAACACATGTCCTTACCTTGAGTAAATTTAAAATCTTTATGCTCAATTCATAATCAAAATTTGCATACTTGGACCCTGTCATGTCATAGATAAACACAAGACCATTTCGCTGGATTTCAATGCTGGAAAAGAAAATATAAGGAAAGATGATAATTAATTAAAGCAAGAGGCTAAATTTGGAAATCACTATATATCACATTAAATTCTTTATTTAAAAAAGAAGAAAAAACATTTAATTAAAAGCAACACTTAATTTATTGATACACTTATTAATCTATGTTTAAAACACTTGTCAAATCTCTATAGATTCCTGTGCCAATCTAAAAGTATTAATAAAAAAATTGATTTCATTCTTTAATGGTTAAAGACAATAAAAGTACTTGTCCAATTACCTTTCTAAGGCTGTATCAAGCTGATAAATAAGTGCCTTCAGAACTACCTGATGTGTTGATTGGGGTGGTTGGTGGAGACGAGCAGAGAACAAAGCTACAGCAGCACCTGAATTGTCTTTGCCCGGCTGATGAGTGTGAAACAAATCAATATTAATTTGTGTATGCCTATAACTAAATGAATTGGATTTTTCTCTATCTAAAAGCAAGCCAAAAATAGTGCAAGCTAATGAGGCCAATGCTCCACTGAGAACAAGCATGGGAAAAAATGCTTATTTTAAAAAATTATACCTAAAACCGAATTTCGGTGGTAATCAATATATAACAATAAGAGAATATACTTGTATAGTGCCATTCCTGTATTGTCTCAGCTCAAGGGCACATCGGCAAGAACAAAATCATACACATACACAAAACAATTATAAAAATCAGAAATATGCTTTTTCAATATGTCATTAACAGAACTTTTCATAAAATTATTTGGCTAAAGAAGAATTGATGAGATGTGTTTTAAGTACTTTTTGAATGTCATCTCAGACAAAAATACCTACCTTCTGATATCGAATGGAAGTGAATTCCAGACATTTGGGACAGCATAAGAAAATGCCTTATCAGCATATATTTTTTAGCCTTTATAGGTCCAAGAAGAAGGAAATAATTACTGTATCTTAGGGATTGAGAAGGATCATAACTACATAAAAGATGTGATATATAGGAGGGTTTGTTTTGTTAAAATTTTTAAAATACAACATTGAAATCTTATGTATGACTCTCTGCCCAACAAGCAACTAGTGAAATGTCCAAAACAGCGGTGTGACATAATTGTTCTTCCTCTATTACTTTGAATGGTTGGGCAGATATGTATTCTGAATTTTGTATCATTAGTCTGAGTTTCAATTATTTGGCTTGTTTAATGACATTCAATATCAAAGTGAACAGAATGGAATCTGAGTCACTCCTCTTTGACCATCATATTTCCTAACACTGTTCAACTCACTGTATGCTATTGTTATTTCTTATTTCTCTAACCCAACTTAAATAATTAGCAATCCTTGCAACTCTCACTGAAAGTAGAATGAAATACCCAAGGATTAAGCAACGCACAGAAAATTTCAGGAGAGAGACAATGTTCATTCATAGAATAAGAATTACAGTTAAACTTGTAACTTGAACTTGACATCACCCTGACATAAGTTGATCATTATACTATGCTTGAAAGTGATCAAAACTTTTGATCACACGTTATTTGTTGCAGGCTTCAAAATGCAATTAGCCCATTAATTCCTACTTTCCATTTGTTTGTTAACTTTCTTATTTTTGAATTGCCCTCACATTTTGATAAGCCTATTTGTTTTTGTAAATACAATTTTAACGAAAACTATTTCAATATGGTTAGAAATGTTTGTAATATATTCAAATAAGATGAGTCATCATTATTTTTTTTTAAATTCTATGCCCAGTAAAGTGTCTATGTATCTTTCGTGTGCAGTTGATAAGATCTTATGAAGCAATAACATTAATAACTTATACTAGTTGATCTTGACACGGTATCAGAGTTTTCAACATGCTCATCTTTATGGATGCCTAACTTACCCTCCTCACACATAATTTGGCATGATTTAAATTGATAATATCAAGCAGAAAAAAAGCCCCATATCTATATTGAAATAGTTACTCTGGGCATCAATATTTCTGACCTGCGAATTACCATTAAACGAGTTCATCATAGCATAATGGGAACTTACAAGTATGGTGAATTTTTCTGTCAATAATTCTTTTTGGAGGAAAGGATCATTAGCTTGAATACACAGTAGGTCTTCTCGTTCCCTGGTTGCCTGATGGGACATGTACAGTTCCAAGGCACGTTTTAAATCAAATTTTCTGGCCATCAAAAACTTGCATCCTGTGTTCCATGTTACTGACAGCTCAGAACTTCCTTTGTATGATTTTTTAATTTCTTCAATGAAGTCCTCTATAGCCTGTGAATTATATTTATATTGACATATATTTATTTATATAACCACTAGTCATTAGTATTATCATTATCAACAATCATAAATGAAATTGTTTATTGATAATCAGTCCCAAGGCAAAGTCCATTGGTTTTAACAAAACAAAAAACAAAACAAAAAAATTAACGAAAACCAAATTTCATCTACCAAAACAAAAGAAAAATATATTTGACATAATATCTAATACCATTCATGTCCTCTGGAGTGGAACTTTTACATACAAGACATCATACATACTTCCTTCTTCCCAAAAAAAAAGATGGTTGAAAGTAAGCAATTATCAAAATCTTCCTAGCAGATCAAAAATTTCTGAAAAAGGTTATTGACATCAAAATGACCTTAAAGATTTCTAGGAATGCTGGGTTTGGGACTTGTATTCAACATTGTGAGCTTGTCAAAACATATATCAAACTTATTTCTAATGAATGAAAGTTTTGTATTTTTATCTACAAAGTGGGAATTCGGAATAGAGTCAGAATAGTCTCCTACAAACTACAATGTGCGTGTGCAAACACAGGGGGACCCAGTGCGGGCAAAGGTGGAATTGATAGAAGCAGAAGACTTCAGAAGAAATTCTGTTTTTCCAATATCAAACTGACTCAGCTGATATCCTTTCTTCATGCTTAAGAAGGGTTATTGCCTGTCTAACACTATCACGATATGTATATTTTGTCCTGATTTTATTTGGGCCGTGCAAAATTGCTAGAAAAGATTTTCCTTTAGACCACAGTTAGTTTGACTGACTTATATGTTCCTTTTGGAGGATTTTAATGCTTTTCTTTTTAATTTCTAATTGGACTTCAAGTTCATTTCAAGTACATAAGATGCAAAAGGCACACTGTGCCCATCATCACAAATCATACCATAAATGTTCCCTATCACATCACACTAATCCTGTCACTCAAGTCATTCAATCCTCCCTTTGTAATCGTGTAAAAAGCGTTGAAATGATGTTGGGTCTGTGATATATATTATGTCATGTGGTAGACTTCCAACTGATCAACTAGTAAAATAAAGCGGGTTTAGACTACCTGTTGACAGTCACTGTATAACATTATTGTTATTTTCATTAGCATCAATTTTATGTAATTGTCAATAATTAAAATATCATGAAAATGTTTTGTACATGAATTACCCCTGACATATTTCTAGATCATTTAGCTTTTATCCATTACTTTTTTAGCATTTTGTGTAAAATTTTATCAGACAGGGTGTCTAAGACTATGGATAACAGCCTGTGGTTATTCACTGTTTTCGGGTATGTGAAAAATGATAACCAAAGGTACAGAGGCCTGTTCATTGCAAACAAATGACTATTAGAAGTAAAGATAAAAATCCAAAATTACTGAAAGTCTTTTTGGGATAATTGCTTTGTTTGTTTTTTTCAAAATGTTGGTCTCATATGTCAGACAATTCTAGTTTCCTGATTCACCTTCTAACACACTACTGTTACTTAAGACGTAAAATTACAACTTAAAGGGTTTTAATATTCATCACTTGTCTGAACATGATTTTAATCTTTTGGCATTCCCTTGCGCCAAAGAAACTGTGACACTGTGTTTGTGAAAAAAAAATGTCTGTATCCCTTACTTTACTTTAAACCCCTTTTTTTTTTTAACTGAGCGTCAACAATTCTCTCTACTACGTTTATCGATTAATTAACTCTACTTTCTACCAAATTGCTCCCAACTTATTCTGCTTTCACCACTACAGTTTCAGTAAAATTTAGATTTTTATGACTTTGATTATAAGAAGTGGACGTTTGAAGGAAGTAAAATTAACTTTAAATTGTAAATTCGTTGGAAGTTGTGATGATTAATGAAATGAATGCATGGGTAAATAACGTATAAATTAAACTTACTTCATGTTAAAAGATATATGCCCTAATCCTCTAAAGTACTCGGTCGCGGAAATCACCACAGCAAGTGGTGATAGAGGTGCAAGCAAATACTGGGGATGTGTGTAAAGATAATGATAAGTAGACGTCTATCTATAAGTGTGTAAAAACAGAGAAGAGAAGGAAGGTCTCTTCTTGGAATTGATAAGAAGTGGGAAAAGGGTGTAAAAAGCGTCCATTTTTTTCTACGAATGGAAAAAGCTGATCATTCCAAATGTCTTAAGTATTTATGATACCTACACATTTTCTATTGTAATACATAAAAAGAACCTTACTTTTTTCTCTTCATCCGTTAGTTCAGAGGCCATGATTATCTTTTTTCCTCTTTGAGAAAGCAACAGCAGACAGAAAATGGATAAAACCGGACACCGGACACCCACATACGGACCTTTCACATAATAAAGTCTAGTGATCCGGACACAGGCCTATCGTGTCAGTCATCTTTCATATGAACTTCCTTGTTCATTGATCCGTCGAGAAGCGCAAGATCAGACCATTTATTTAGCAACAAGATATGAAGTGAGTAGAAAAGTGCCAGAAGACAATAGAGAATAAAAATTTTCGCGGCGGTGGTGGGGTTTGAACCTGCGACCTTATTGGTACGACAACTCCGCCTGGCAGGTGAGAGCGTGGCTCTACCGTGTGAGCTATCCACGAACACAAAAATATTCGTTTCAAACCCAAAGTCATTTCTAGATCCCTCTCTCACCCACTTCTTGAGACCGCCGATTCGTTCACCACCATCGCGAAGTAATTTTGACCAGCAGTTAAGCTTAATAGCCAATATTCTCATCACAAACATATAACATAGAAACGATTGAGACATTGAGTATGCTCCGGTGTATGGGGTGAATTTTTTAATTCAGAAAAGTGAGTGGAGCAGGCACTTATGTTGGTAACAACAAGATATGAAGTGAGTAGAAAAGTGCCAGAAGACAATAGAGAATAAAAATTTTCGCGGCGGTGGTGGGGTTTGAACCTGCGACCTTATTGGTACGACAACTCCGCCTGGCAGGTGAGAGCGTGGCTCTACCGTGTGAGCTATCCACGAACACAAAAATATTCGTTTCAAACCCAAAGTCATTTCTAGATCCCTCTCTCACCCACTTCTTGAGACCGCCGATTCGTTCACCACCATCGCGAAGTAATTTTGACCAGCAGTTAAGCTTAATAGCCAATATTCTCATCACAAACATATAACATAGAAACGATTGAGACATTGAGTATGCTCCGGTGTATGGGGTGAATTTTTTAATTCAGAAAAGTGAGTGGAGCAGGCACTTATGTTGGTAACAACAAGATATGAAGTGAGTAGAAAAGTGCCAGAAGACAATAGAGAATAAAAATTTTCGCGGCGGTGGTGGGGTTTGAACCTGCGACCTTATTGGTACGACAACTCCGCCTGGCAGGTGAGAGCGTGGCTCTACCGTGTGAGCTATCCACGAACACAAAAATATTCGTTTCAAACCCAAAGTCATTTCTAGATCCCTCTCTCACCCACTTCTTGAGACCGCCGATTCGTTCACCACCATCGCGAAGTAATTTTGACCAGCAGTTAAGCTTAATAGCCAATATTCTCATCACAAACATATAACATAGAAACGATTGAGACATTGAGTATGCTCCGGTGTATGGGGTGAATTTTTTAATTCAGAAAAGTGAGTGGAGCAGGCACTTATGTTGGTAACAACAAGATATGAAGTGAGTAGAAAAGTGCCAGAAGACAATAGAGAATAAAAATTTTCGCGGCGGTGGTGGGGTTTGAACCTGCGACCTTATTGGTACGACAACTCCGCCTGGCCCGGAGCATACTCAATGTCTCAATCGTTTCTATGTTATATGTTTGTGAAGAGAATATTGGCTATTAAGCTTAACTGCTGGTCAAAATTACTTCGCGATGGTGGTGAACGAATCGGCGGTCTCAAGAAGTGGGTGAGAGAGGGATCTAGAAATGACTTTGGGTTTGAAACGAATATTTTTGTGTTCGTGGATAGCTCACACGGTAGAGCCACGCTCTCACCTGCCAGGCGGAGTTGTCGTACCAATAAGGTCGCAGGTTCAAACCCCACCACCGCCGCGAAAATTTTTATTCTCTATTGTCTTCTGGCACTTTTCTACTCACTTCATATCTTGTTGTTACCAACATAAGTGCCTGCTCCACTCACTTTTCTGAATTAAAAAATTCACCCCATACACCGGAGCATACTCAATGTCTCAATCGTTTCTATGTTATATGTTTGTGATGAGAATATTGGCTATTAAGCTTAACTGCTGGTCAAAATTACTTCGCGATGGTGGTGAACGAATCGGCGGTCTCAAGAAGTGGGTGAGAGAGGGATCTAGAAATGACTTTGGGTTTGAAACGAATATTTTTGTGTTCGTGGATAGCTCACACGGTAGAGCCACGCTCTCACCTGCCAGGCGGAGTTGTCGTACCAATAAGGTCGCAGGTTCAAACCCCACCACCGCCGCGAAAATTTTTATTCTCTATTGTCTTCTGGCACTTTTCTACTCACTTCATATCTTGTTGTTACCAACATAAGTGCCTGCTCCACTCACTTTTCTGAATTAAAAAATTCACCCCATACACCGGAGCATACTCAATGTCTCAATCGTTTCTATGTTATATGTTTGTGATGAGAATATTGGCTATTAAGCTTAACTGCTGGTCAAAATTACTTCGCGATGGTGGTGAACGAATCGGCGGTCTCAAGAAGTGGGTGAGAGAGGGATCTAGAAATGACTTTGGGTTTGAAACGAATATTTTTGTGTTCGTGGATAGCTCACACGGTAGAGCCACGCTCTCACCTGCCAGGCGGAGTTGTCGTACCAATAAGGTCGCAGGTTCAAACCCCACCACCGCCGCGAAAATTTTTATTCTCTATTGTCTTCTGGCACTTTTCTACTCACTTCATATCTTGTTGTTACCAACATAAGTGCCTGCTCCACTCACTTTTCTGAATTAAAAAACCATTTATTTAGGTAACTTTTGCGACTCGATACAATGTGATTCAGGGTCGAGGGGACAGGGGATGAGAAATCGAGAAAGGGTAGAATGATATTTTATGAAAAAGCAGCTTCAGAATATTTTTTTTTATTGTAACAAGGATCAAAACATCGAGACCCAAGTATTCAAGAATGTAGAATGATGAAAATAAAAGAGGAGAGAGAGAGAGAGAGAGAGAGAGAGAGAGAGAGAGAGAGAGAGAGAGAGAGAGAGAGAGAGGGGGGGGGGGAGGGGGCATCAGGAAGAGATAAGGCTGAAACATTTTTGTCCGAAATGAGAGAGATGACAAATTTAAATATGGGGAATATAGAAATCTAGACAGGACGAGAAAATGGATAGGAAGGATGTTAACAAGAAATAAAGAAAATGAATGCATGGGAAACGTAGGTGCGAATTGAGAAGTACATACGGAATGAGACATAGGGAGAGCATAAAGGGAAGAATAAGAGCCTGGGCCGGGGGTTGCAATGTGATAGAGGGGAGAAGAAATATAAAGTTTGTGCATATATGTAGGTATATGAACATAGGAAAGTTGTTATTCAAATAGGGCCCGTGGTTATCGCGACAACATTGTTTTCTACTCTTACGATAGGATATTACGGTCTAGTCCCATCTGACCATTGTCTACTATATAAGAAGTCACTGCATCTGACCCTACCGACACCGTTGGCATTATGGAGTTTGATGTCAATCTTATTGATTCTATACATTTAGGTAAAATACTAACAGCATCCGCCAGTCAAATCAAACATACCAACACATAAGACTGTGTGTAACTTTAACGTTCACAGTCTGATCGATACAATCTTAGTGACAACTATTCACTAACAGATAAAGAGCTGAGTGACGTCATCTTCGTTCCTTCTATTTACTTTCTACATACAATCACTCGACTACGGAAACACACAAACACACACATATACACACACAAACACACACACACACACACACACACACACAGTGCCAGGGCGGGAGCGTCTCGTCGGTGCCCAAAACAAATCCCGGGTGCTTCTTCGGAAGACTGTTGCGTTTCTCTATTTTAAATAAAGGTTATAAACAAACAAGTTCTTTAGGGTCTATGTCAATGGAAGACTGGAATAACTTGACGTCAGCCGCGATATAGAGACCCAAAGTGAGTTAAGACTAGGTAACTTGCTCAAGGCCACAATAGTGCGGCGAGGAATCGAACTGGGTACCTGGCCAAAGACCATAACGGTGTGCCACGCCCCCCCCACCCCCCCCCCACCCCCCCCCACCCCCACCTCCCCCTCGGCAACACAGACGAGATGGACCCGATAGGTAAAGCTGCCATCGAGTGTAGCTGCCAGTTTCTTAGGGTTTTGGCCATGAATTGATCTTTATACATTTTCAAATAATATCCAAATTTCAAACTTTAATGAAAAAATATCATCTTCCAATTTTGTGTCCGACATGGTGGATCATTATAACAAGACTTTATCCGAAATTTAACCACTGTCCCCTTACCACTAAAACTATTATTTTAAGACCTAGTAAGCAGTGGCAGTGGTAGACGGATGATATCAGTGAACTCAAAAAGTGCACAAGATCAAAAGAAAAACAGTGGAGAAAAACTGGACTAGAAATACGGCGTCTGTTACATATTTCGTGAAAAAATAAAAGAAACCCAATCTAATAGTCGGAACAAAATAAAATTGTTTTAAATCAACCATAACAATAATATCAAATAAAAGACTGCCCGAGAAATTGTTTAAAATCATAAAACATATTACAAACAACCTCTGTAAACTAGAATTTCCAACCAACTCCCCAACTGATCTCCAAGTCGTTTTTCAGATTTCAGATTATTTTCAAGAAAAAATAAAAATCATATGAGAACAACTTGACACTCTTGGACAGTCATTCCGACAGGACATTGACTATCCTCTAGATTGTGAAAATTATGATACAAAAATGGAAACTTTTGATTTCTTTAAACCCGCATCTGATGAGGAAGTTTTGTTAATCATAAAAGCTTCACCAACCAAAACATGTTATTTAGACCATGTCCCTACATGGATTGTTAAAGGGTGTGCCAAGATCTGGTTACACTCATAACTTTTATTGTAAACAATAGTCTGTCGTCATTGGTTATACTAGAAAGTCTGAAGCAAGCAGTGGTGACTCCACTTTTAAAGAAATCCAAATTAGATAAAGAACAATTAAACAATTATAGACCAGTTTCGAATTAATGCTTTCTCTCTAAAATCATATAAAAATTGTATCCAAAAGAGTACAAACATGTTTAAACAAAACGAGCTTTACTGTAAATTCCAATCCGCACACAGACTGAGCCACAGCACACAAAATGCTCTTATTAGGGTTAAAAATGATATAGAGCAGTAAAGTTAGGTGCCCCAAACGTAAACAAAGGTCGAGAAGCACGTGGCAAACCACATGTTCCTGTCTTGACAGTTCACGTTCCAATGTAAATAATAGAAAAAAATAACCTTTAAAATTTGGCTGTTAGGTGGCAACAGAAACACATATTCATAAATACTCGATCATGCATCAAATAATGTCTAGATATGGATATTTTATGGAACAAAAGGTAAAATTTTCTAAAATTTATCAAAAGTTACAGTCTATCTATTTTTAGATTAGAGCAAATTATTGCGCTGGTGTGAACAAAACGAGAATTATTCGGAGCCTGATTTTCATAATAATTTAGCCTTATATTATTATTTCTGCAACTGTTAGATTTTATGTAAACATATTTTCAATACTGAAAGTGTATTGCCTACAACTCAAACTACAAAATTGAGAGACCTATATTGTGCGTAAATTATTCCGGTCCCTAACGGAAATCACTAGCAACTTGTTATTGTTTACGTTTGGGGCACCTAACTTTACTGCTCTATTGTTAACTATGCCCAACATTTTTTTAAAAATCGGTATTGCTAATTCTGCTTGACTTGAGCGCTGCCCTTGATACGATCGATCATGACATTCTATTGCATTGACTGAATCATGTTTTTAGATTCAATGGGCATGTACTGAATTTATTCTTGTCAAGACACATACATCTTTGGTTCCGGACCTATCCGTATGACCTGGGTCAAACAGTAATGCTCTATCATACTCAGTCTGGTGTAAATGAATTAAAATGTGGAGTTCCACATGGATCAGTTCTTGGACCTCTACTTTTTACTCTTTATACACAGCCTCTCTGGAAAATTATTCATTCGTTTTCAGTTGACTTCCATGTATGCCGATGACACACAGAGTTGTCACTACCATCTGAAAAACATTGGTCGTATTAGGTCTTTGATTGACACTGAAATCGCTAAAACGCTTGTCACTTCTTTCATAATTAGTAAAATTGACTATTGCAATGCGTTGGTCATCGGTTGTCCAAATTACAATCTCAAAAGAGTGCAGAAAGTTCAGAACAGGTGGGTTAGATTGGTGACGTTATCAACACGTGACGATCCTATCCTTCCCCCCCCCCCCCCCCCCCCCTTTTTTTTTTTTTTTCTGGAAATTTTCATTGCTGCCGGTGGAGCCGCGCATTGAGTTTAAGATTTTATGTTATTGTTATAGCTCTTTTAATGGCCTGACACCATCCTATTTAAATGATCTTGTGGCTCATTATAGATCTGGTAGATCACTAAGATCAAATTAATATGCATCTAAAGACAGAGTCAAAACAAATCCTTCAGGGTAACAGCATCTAGGTTGTGAAATTTCCTTTCATACAATAGGTACTAAAAACAGTGAAAATTTAGATACATTCAAAAAGAAATTAATAACTGAATTATTTAGAAGAGCTTATTTTGACAGCTAATGTGCTTTATATGTTTTAATTAGCGTATGTGTACGCAGAGACGTTTCCGTTTGTGGATTTGAGTGAACGGGTGTATGTGTGTACGCGTGTTGGTGTGTATAATAGTTTGTATAGTCTGAGTGTTTGTTAATCGCCATATAGCATTTGTCAGTGGATTAATGGGCGCCATATAAGTATATTATATTATTATTATCATCACCATCATTATTATTATTATTATTATTATTATTATTATTATTATTATTATTATTATTATTATTATTATTATTATTATTATTATTATTATTATTATTATTATCATTATGAAAGTAAATGTTTCTCCACCTAGACTTTCGTGGTTCAAATAATATGCCCGTGTCGTATGTCATTCGCCTTCAGATCGGATCGTCCTGGGTTCGAGCCCCGATTTGATTGACGCTTAGTTGAGTCATTGGAAAAGGCTCTTTACTCTCATTCTCTCACTGTACTAAGGTGTAAAATGAGTACTTGGTGGTTGTCTCTGTCAGAAAAAATTGTAATATCGCCTAACAGGCGTCTTGTCTTGTCCTAGCTGTTGGGTAGGGTCCATGGCCAATAGTTACGTCATGGTAGGGTCCCTTGTAAAGCGCCTTGCGCACGTTTAGTGGATACTGCTCTATATCAATTTTTTTCTCTCATGGGTGACATAAACGCAAAGATAGGAACAGATAATACAGGGTTCGAGGAAGTGATGGGAAAACATGGACTGGGAGTAATGAACGAGAATGGGGAGAAATTTGCAGACTTCTGTGCTATGAATAACCTGATCATTGGAGGTAGCACTTTCCCCCACAGAAGAATACATAAGGCTACATGAGTATCACCCGACCTTGTTACCGAAAACCAGATTGACCACATCTGCATAGCTAAGAAATTCAGAAGGTCCCTGATGGATGTACGGGTGAAAAGAGGAGCAGACGTTGCATCGGACCACCACCTGGTTGTAGCAAGGCTGAAATTAAAACTGAAGAGAAATTGGATGGAGGCAACGAAAAGAGAGAGTACAATGTCAATTTGTTGAAAGATCCAGATACCCGAGGAAAATTCAGCCTGACTCTCACCAATATGTATAAAGTATTAAAAGATCAGTTTTTGGAAGAGAGCATGTGGAAGATGATTGGCAGAAAGTGAAAGAAGGACACAAGACAACCTGTCAGGAAGTGCTTGGGCCGATGAGACACCACCATAAGGAATGGATTTCAGACAAAACACTGCAAAAGATCCAGACAAGGAAGCAAAAGAAGGCAGTCATAAACAATTGCCGGACAAGAGCCACAAAGGCAAAGGCACAGAAAGACTTCACAGAAGCCAACAGAGAAGTTAAGAGGAGTGCAAGAACAGATAAGCGCAAATACATTGACAGCTTGGCGGAAGAAGCAGAGAAAGCAGCAGTCAGCAACAACATGAAACAGCTGTATGACATATCAAAGAAACTGTCGGGGAAAAGCAACAGGCCCGAGCGACCAGTCAAAGACAAAGAAGGAAACACCATCCTGGGAAAGGAACAGCAACTAAATAGATGGGCTCTTCACTTTGAAGAGCTTCTGAACAGACCAGCTCCGTCGAACGCCCCAAACATCAACCCAGCTGATACAGACCTTGACATCAACTGTAGACACCCGACTAAAGAGGAGTTCAGGAACGCTATCAAACTATTGAAAAATGGCAAGGCAGCTGGGCCAGACAACATTCCCGCAGAAGCTTTAAAGACGGACTTAAAAACGACCACAGAAATGCTTTATCCTCTCTTCAAGAAGATCTGGGAGGAGGAAGAAGTACCAACAGAGTGGAAGGAAGGGTACCTCGTCAAACTGCCTAAGAAAGGCGACCTCAGCAATTGCAACAACTACCGAGGAATAACGCTTCTGTCAGTGCCAGGAAAAGTCTTTAATAGAATAATCTTGGAGAGAATTAAAAGTGCTGTTGACCCCTTCCTTCGCGACCAACAGGCTGGCTTCCGCAGGAATAGATCATGTGTCGACCAAATTGCAACCCTACGCATCATAATTGAGCAATCCTTGGAGTGGAATTCCCCGTTGTACATCAACTTCGTTGATTATGAAAAAGCGTTTGACAGCGTGGACCGGGAAACCTTATGGAAAATACACCGCCACTATGGGGTTCCAACAAAAATAGTCAGCCTGATCCAAAGTTCCTACGAGGGAGTGACCTGTCGAGTAATCCATGGGGACAACTGACAGATAGCTTCAATGTGAACACTGGAGTCAGACAGGGATGTCCTCTGTCACCCTTTCTCTTCCTTTTGGCGATTGACTGGACACTGAGGTCAGCAGTGGCAGGTAGGAGAAATGGGATTCAGTGGACATTGTTCGACCAGCTCGACGATTTGGACTTTGCAGATGACTTGGCCTTGCTGTCCCACAATCACCAACAAATGCAGGACAAGACAACAGAGATAACAGCAAAGTCATCACAAATCGGACTCAGGGCCCATGAGGGTAAAACAAAGGTCCTCAAAATAAACACAAATAGTAAAGAACCAATCAAACTGCACAAGAGCGAACTGGATGAGGTTGACCACTTCACGTATTTAGGCAGCATATTAGATAAACAGGGTGGCACAGATGCAGACGTAAAGGCAAGAATTGGCAAGGCGAGGGTAGCATACTTGCAGCTTAAAAACATCTGGAGCTCCAAGGTGGTGTCAACCCGAACCAAAATAAGACTCTTCAATTCAAATGTCAAGTCAGTCCTTTTGTATGGAGCGGAGACCTGGAGGACCACGAAGACCACCACCGGAAAAGTACAGACCTTTATCAATAGCTGCCTCAGAAGGATCCTCAAGATACACTGGCCAGACAGGATCAACAACGCAGACCTGTGGCAGAGAACATCTCAAATGCCAGCAGAAGACGAGATCAGACGCCGCCGATGGAGATGGATTGGGCACACCCTGAGGAAGCCAACCAATAACACCGCTAGGCAGGCGCTGAGATGGAACCCCCAGGGAAAACGGAAGAGAGGGCGGCCTAGAAACACGTGGCGGCGAGACCTGGAGGCGGACATGAAGAGGATGGGACACACCTGGGGAGAGTTGGAGAAGATGGCCCAGGACAGAGGAAGATGGAGGACTGTTGTCGACGGCCTATGCTCCACTAGGAGTGACAGGCATAAGTAAGTAAGCTCTATATCAATGCTCGAGTTAATATGCGCGAGGTCGCTTAGGTGGAAAGTATTAGAAACGTTCTTCTTCAAATTAAAGTAAAAAATAAGTTTGGTCACATTCGCACTGTGTACGCTCTCTAGAAGTGTCCATTCCTAACTCTGATGAGCGAGAACCAACATTATATCTCAGCCTCAACGAAGAAGTGGATTTGACCTGTCGCTATTATAGACATTAAACAAAGAGCCCCCTATTACTGTCAGCATCTCGTTCACCCTTCAGCAATAACGTTAGACCATTTTGCTCACTTTGCGGCGCTGAGATGCGGCCGACGCATGGGTTTCTCGTTTGGATTTTTTTTTCACGAGAAAATTCTACAGGGAATGAATAAAGGGAGTGGGTGAGTGGTTGTGCGCGCCTGTGTGTGCAGAACACTTGAACCTGGACAGCATTAGTAAGTAAGTTCAATTGCATAGGAAAAGAACTATAACTGTTAGATGCATTCATTCAGCAGAAGAAGGCAATGAGATCTTTCGGAGATCTTATGCAAATAAGTGCACGTCGGCACGCCTCGATAACGGTCCAATTGGGAACTGTGACTTCGAAACTCTATTTTGACGATGACATAAAAATTCCCGGGGATTTAATCTCTGATAAAATAAAGTGCGATACTGATTACTGAAGAAAGAAGAAGAAGGAAAAAAGAAGAATCGAAAAGTTTCCCTGTGCTCCGTGCGATCGTAGCAGTTTACGATACCTACTTTCCTTCCTTCATTTGAGCATCTCGTCAAGTTGGTATCTCACGTTTGTCGTTTGTATGAGTGAACGGAATCTCAACCTACTTGTAATTTTCTTTTCCAGGTAGAATTAGAATTTCACTTCCATACAGAACTATTTCACTATTGACTATGTAATGCACTAAAACTTAAAAACACTATAACTATAATATGACACTCCACTCCACACACTATCAACTTGATTCATCAATCACACTCACACTCGCACACAATTCAATATGAATAATAATAATATAATATGATACAATCACAGAAAGTTCACATTCACATGTTGTGTCCGGTGTCACGAAGTGATGTTATTGATATTTATATTAATACTCCCACTTTCTCTTCTGTCTCTGTTATTTTCTTCTTTTTCTCTCTGTTTCTCTGCATCCTCCCCTCCTCCCCCCCCCCTCTCTCTCTCACACTCACACTCACACTCTCTCACTCACTCTCTCTCGCTCATTGATGTTGTTATTCATCAAATGATTAATATTAATCCTGGCTGTTTATCCCCAAGTTCATAGCACTGGCTACACTTTATTATTTGATTTTATCTATTATTAAAACAAAAATTATTTTTATCAATATAAAGGATGGGGGTTCGGGAGGAGGGGTTCTTTTTTGTATTTTTTTTTTTTGGGTGGCTCTATTTTTTCCGAGCGTTCGGGAAAATAAACTTGAAGTATTTCTCAGTATGCCCGGTAAATAAACTATTTCTTCAAACACTGTGCTACGAACGCTTGGGAAAATAAACTTAGAATCTAATTCAAATTATCAAGTGTTCAGCAAAATAATGCTGAATACTCGGTAAAATAAGGTTATGCTTATGCAGACTCCAGTCCGAATAGCCTTTAGTTGAGGAGGCAAGTTTTTTTCTTCTTCTTTATTTTTTTATGTTTATTTTTTTGTTAAGAAAAGAGATTGCAAGTTGTCAGCTGTCCAACACAAAAGTTATTTTAATTTTCTTTTTCTTTTCTTTTTTTCGTTCATCAATTTTATCTTAGTTTCAAAAATTCGATTACCTTTTTTTGGGACCGGTAGGAAACTACTAAAAATGGTTTGCTAAACTAAACAGGCCTGTAAATCTTCCGTCTATTGTCGGATTTCCGACAGTACGATTTTGCTCTATAAGTGCTTAAAAAAAAAGATAATAGTAAAAATAAAATTCTTAACGCCAAAGAACAGAACCAATAAAAAATAAAATAAAAGACTTATTTCGTTCCTCGAAAAAATTAGATTTTATTCCGTTTCAAATGCCGACTTAAAAAAGCAAAACTAAAAACTTTTTATTTGTGTCATCAAAGACAAAACGTGCCGTCTATCAGCTATATTCATGCCACCTACACGCTCCGCTAGCCTTGGATGTATTCACTGCCTGGCTACTGTGCAACAGCCAGCGAGAGTGAGGTTGTGAAGTTCGCGCGTGTCGGCTTCACACACACACACACACCTAGTCAGTAAATAACGCACACACAGAAGTGTGTCGAACCGGACCGGAAGGTTTCTCTCTATTTTGCTACCGACACACATGCATATCTCCGGTTCTCATATCGTTTTCTCTATATTTTATTGGTTCCGTCCTGATGTGAGATGGAAAAAAATAATGTGAAATAATTATTTTTCTTCGAAATATATATTCTTCTTCGAAAGCTCTCACACCAACTCCTCTTCTTCGTCGTCGTCTTCTTCTTCTTCTTCTTCTTCTTCTTCTTCTTCTTCTTCTTCTTCTTCTTCTTCTTCTTCTTCTTCTTCTTCTTCTTCTTCTTCTTCTTCTTCTATAAGAATTAATCCATATAAACGAAAGAATCAGCGCAGCTTTCCGTGTCAAGCAAGAGATACACATCCTTCAAAAGGGTAGGAATTGTTCTCTTCCTTTCATTTTACAACTGACTCAGACCTGGGCCCTCAAATAATTGGGATTTTCTTTTTGGTACCATAAAATAAGGACCTCGTTATAAATAAGTAGGGGAAAGTGACATGATATGACTAAATTGACGTGTCATATCTGTGTTGTGTCCATATTTTTGTCCTGTTGTCTATTTTCGCATGTTCAAAAAGTTCTGACAATTTTTTCGCCAACCATTTACAGGGCTGACTAAAAACGATCTCTATTTCTCCAAATAGTCGAGGGGAAATAAACTTGATCTCTAATTCTCAAATGCTCGACGAACCTAATGCTGAACTCTATTTTCCTGAATTCTCGGTAAATTAATGTTATGGTATACAGATTCCAATCCGAATAGCCTTTATATTACAGGCCTGTAAATCTTCCGTCTATTGTCGGATTTCCGACAGTACGATTTTTCTCTTAAGTGGTAATATATTTAAAAAAAAAAAAAAAGGAAAAATTAAATTCATAACGTCAAAGAACAGTACCAATAAAAAAGAAAATAAAAGAGTTTTATTTCGTTCTCGAAAAAATTAGATTTTATTCCGTTTCAAATGCCAACTTAAAAAAAAACAAAACAAACAAACTTTTCATTTGTAGCATCAAAGATCAAACAAAACTTGCCGTTTATCAGTCAGCTATAATATTATCATGCCACCTACACTCTCCGCTAGACGTGGATGTATTCACTGCCTGGCTACTGTGCCACAGCCAACGAGAGTGGGTCGCGAAGTTTGCCCGAGGGTCGTCTTCACACACACACCTAGTCAGTAAATAACGCCCGCATAGAAGTGTGTCGAACCGGACCGGAAGGTTTCTCTCTATTTTGCTACCGACACAATGCATATCTCCTGTCATCTGCATTTTTTGCGGCCGCAAATATCAGGGCGATCCGCAAATTTTGGCAAATTTCCCAAAATTGGCAAATCGTGGTAAATTTTGGGAAAATTGGCAAATCGCATGGCAAATTTTGGGGAAAAAAAGAAGCGAAAACAAAATTGCGAAAAAAAAGTGCGAAACTTGAGAAATGTTGCAGCTTTGCCTGGGCCCAAACCAAGGGAAGCTACTCTCTATGGATAATGATCCTTTAAAATCTTTGTAACAAAGCTATTCACAGTCATTTCATTAAATTAATAAATGTAGCCTCATTAAATGTAATAAATTGTCTTTTATATATATATTTTTCTGTATCGCATGTTAATTTTTACTGAAACGCTTAGTTCTCCTTGGCAAATTTTGGGTTTTCTTTTGGCAAATTTTAGGTCCCAATTTGGCAAAAAATGCAGATGACAGATTTAACAGCCTCGGACTGATGTTGTTGCACAAATCTTTGACCTGAATTGTTGCCAAATTATGATGGTGTGCAATATATCTTCCTTTAAAACAAAGGAAATCCAAATTATTTTTAAGAATTATATAAATCTACCAGGCATTACTTATACTTGGCAGGGATTTGCTACTTCCTTCTGTTTGTTTTCCCCCTGCTGAATCTGAAGTTTGGATCTGACAACAGTAATTTTTGTTTTGATATGATTTTAACTTGTCTTGGAATTCGTGAAGACTTATAAAGATTAAAAACAATTTCCGGTGAGTGTAGACTCAAATCTTTCCACAACGATTAACAACGAACGAATCATTTGAAGAAAGTTAAAATGAGCTTTTATATAAGCGCAAATCCACTATGCATGCTCAAAGGGCTTTACAAAGGGTCCCTGACCAACAGTAACACATAACATATAAATCATAATATGATGCCTGTTAGGTGATATTATTTATTCGACAGGCTTCATGTCGCATTTGGGACAAAAATTGCTAGATAAAAGATAGGATTTTTCGGCCCGAGATTTTGCTTGACACCCTGACTGATACAACTACAACATCATTACTACAATCCTTGCCATATCATAACTACTTACACAACCACTTCAGCCACTTCCGAATCTTCATCATTATCATCATCATCACTACCACCAACAAATATTCCTACAATTTTGGCATTTTAAATATTTATATATAAAAAGTATTCGGTATTGGAGGTTTACTTAATTTGAAAAGGGGAAATGGAGTGATTGCTGGATTTCTGTATAGATATGATACTGAACTGTCCCCCAAATAGATTGGAATTTAGTTTGATATTGCACACGGAAATCCCAGTTACGCTTTGAAATTCTTCCGAGTATTAGTAAGGTGTGACATTTGTGAGGGACAACCTTTGAGAGTTTGATTCTCTGACTTTGCTTTTTGTTTTTACTCAATGGATTTTTTTTTCAACTCCTAAATAGCTTGGTAATCAAAATGATGAGTGAGTGATAATGACAATAACACAGTTGTCACCACCTTAGTGTAAAATTATGTTCTTATTTTCTCCGTTATTTTAGGATAGAAACATGGCAGCTGGTTGGGATCCAATGCTTTCAGACTACCAAGACCCAGAGTTCAATTCGTACATTCAAGGTGTTGGTAGAGACTTGACACATGGGTAAAATATGTTGCTTCATCTCAAATTTCATTTGTCTTCATTTCTTACAAACTGATTTCACAAGTCTACAACCAAGAATTTATAGACCTATAAATTCTCAGTCAATTAACTGATATCAGTCAAGTCGTCAAATTCAAATATTATAAAAAAGGGAAGAAAGAATTGAATAAAGAAAGAATTCATGAATCGTAGTCGAATGACTGTAAAGTTAATTAGGAATGTTCCACAGCGCTATGCATAGCTCATGGGCCGTTTATATTAATGATGGATATATATTGCTAAGGCTAAGCAACGCTTTTTAGAATTGCCGTGTCTGAACACACCCTAGTGTATTTTCACACAGCCTTCGTGAAATTATTTTTTCACTTTCCAAACCTGTCATAGCCAATTTTTAATGAGCCGCCGAGCGATAAATTTCACTGTTTCTTCTAAGCCAAAATTGACCACATTTACTTGAAGGACAGGAAAAGTATGAAAAAGAAAAATTCGAACATCGAAAGTTAAATGATTGCTACAAGCACATCTCGATTGCCTCATGTTGTAAACAAACTGGTTGACCGTTTCTAAGTTTCTTTACTGATTGGATACCTAATTATAAGGAACAATGGTAATTAGCCTAATTAATTCCCGCGCAAATTAGTTTTCTGCCATTGCTTTGCTCAAGTGAGCTTGCTGTTTACCTTTAAATGATTCTTTGGATTTTACCGCTATGACGAATTACGAAGAAGAGTTTCAGTTTCAGTCAATTTTTATAGAGTTCATTTACAGGTCTAAATTTACAATTTGATACAGTTTTGTTCATAATAATAATAATAATAATAATAATAATAATAATAATAATGACGATGACCACAGTGATAATCATGAAGATGATAGCATGTTTTTGTACAGTACTTGAACTTGATACAATGCATTTTACTTTTTTTCTCCTGTCAATATAGGAATAGCAGAAACACCAAATTGTATGTAGATAACTTCCCTGTGGAACTTGGCCAGGTAACCTTTTTGAACACTAATTCTTATGACCTAACAAGAGCTTGTTTTGAAATTCTATTTCACAGTTTTATTTGAACCCCTTTTCATGCTCAAAATGAATGTGTTTCCATGCTATTGAGCTATATTCTATTAAGCTTTCATTTTTTTAGATCTTTTAATTTAATTTCTTTTTTAAGCTACACAAGTTTTCACCATTAAGTGTATTAATAAGATATTTTTTTAGATCTTTTTTGTTTTGTTAGTCAATGTCTTTTATTTGAATAGACTAGATGTTGTATAATTTGATCTAGCAGACGAACAGTTGTTGGGTGTGGTGGAATTTTTTTTCTCTCTACTTTTGACCTGTTTATGATTTAAATTAACAGTATTGGGCTAAAATAAAGCCACGTTTGGTTCTTAAATTGCTAGGTAGGATTTTTCAGTCCTATATTTTGCTGGAATATTATTATTATTATTATTATTATTATTATTATTATTATTATTATCATCATCATCATATTGTTACCTGAGCTCTGTCCCTGGACTCTGCGGAGGGGGAGGGGGGCTCCCCTCATCCCTGGCCAAATGGGCATTCCGTATTTTATTTTTGTTGATGTGGAAGGTGTTCATGTTACAAAAAGTTTGGCTCACTTTTTTTTTTTTTTCTATTCCACAGGATGGATTTTACAACCTTTTTTCAGAGTTTGGTCATGTACTTGATGCAAAACTTAAACCATCCAATAGAGAGAATGGACAACTGACTTATGGGTATAGTTCCTTTCCAAATCAGACTAATTCTTTGTACCATTATTAAATGGGAGTGTTAAAGTTTAATTTTGATAGATAAACAGGGATCAAGATAGCTTTGTAGAGAACTCTCTTCACATTTAAAGACCGAGATCGATCCCAGTTAAAAACTGAATTAAAAAAAAAAAATTTCGGCCCCCACCCTGTCCACTCAGCAGTGTTTGGGTAGTTAGGTCTGTTGGATATGTTGGAAAGACTTTGCGACAGACTAGCGTCCTACCAAAAGGGTAGCAAGCAATTGCTATTGTCTGTGATAAAATCTGGCTTCATGGACCCAATGGCTCTGAATGATTACTTTGATGATAGGTAAACACAACTGTGCTTTTGAAATCCAGTGATTGTTTTTCTTATATCAGTTGCCATTGTTCATTATAAAGTTTGTCATATTTTCTGCACAAGCTCTTTTTTTGTTTACAGGTAGGTTAAGTGAGATGGATTTTATTAATTTCATAATAAAAGGATCCGAGAGCTGGGGGTAGGGAGGCTGAAATTGTTGTTAAAATAATCTTAGACTACAGTTTCTTATTGAATTTATTTACTATTTTTTATAGGTTTATTACAATGGACTCAGCTGTGGCTGCTGAACATGCCATCAGTCATTGGAACCGAAAAAAAATGAAATCAGGAGCCCAACTGATTGTTAAACCAGCAATGTCAGATGATCAGAAAAGGAAAAAGGAGGAGAGAAAACAAGTAATTTCATGTTTTTAATCATTTCTTTTCTGTGTTACGTTTCCCAGTTAAGATTCATCAATATAACATGAAGATTATGAATTGGGTCGAATATGAAGTATTTTACTAATATGAAGCTTTATATTGGAGAGTGTGATCATTTGAGTTTTGCAAGTAGTGAACATTCATGTTTTATATTATGAAAGAAAAGCTTTTTCTGGGGGTCATTTGATAAATATATACTCCTTTCCAATCATTACTCCTTTTTTTGTTTGTTCTTAGTCTGTTTTCTTTTTTCAAGGTGATGAGAAAAAAATTATTTCATAGAGAGAGAGGGGGGGGTGGGGGAGGGATTCGTTTATGCTTCACGACCAAAAAGAAAACTTACATCAAGCAGATTGTTTTTCTGCCAGTAAAAAAGGTTTAGAAGTTCTTTACTAGATGTCAATGCTTACCAGTCAGCAAAGGCAGCTTCGGATTACTATATAAGGATATAGCCTAGCTAAAAGTCGAGCCACCGAAAGAATTATGGGATGAGGAAACAAACTATTGGATTGCTCTCAATCTCACAAATCTGGGCATAGATCAACTGAGATATATTGATATCGAGGGATCTTATTTTATAGAAATTGTTAATGAAACTATTAAAGTAGTTCTTGAAAATCGGAAAAGACAGTTGATAAGCAAAATTCTGAATTGCTCAAGTCAGTATACTTTTGTTAAATCATGTTTAAGGCAAATAAGGAATATTGAATGGTTTGATGAAGTGAGAAATAAAGTCCTGTGGAAGGTTGGTAGTGTTAAAGTAGTTGATAGGGATGATTAGGACATAGCTTACACAAATCGTGGGTCTATCTTCACTTTTGGAAGATTTTGAGATTTTGCATGCATGTAATTCAGATTTTGTTTTAACATTGGTTTATTAACTCGAAAGTTATGTACATAAGAGTGGCTGAAGTTTGTATACATTTATTGACAAAAAAATAAAATTTTCTCAAATTGAAGAAGTATGGAGATAGAACCTGGTAATCTTCAGCCCACGAAATATATTACAATGCCATTAGGATGGCAGTAACTTTGAATTTGCAGGTAATCAGTGAGAGAGGAATGAAAGGCTCTAGGATTCAAGGAGGAGATATGTAGACGGGGTCTTATTGATGCCAATATTTATAAGCATTTTTCTATTTTTGGTGGGAGTTGTTTTTAAAATTAAAATTTAAAAAAAAATTACAAAGGAGGAATTGGCATATACACGGTGCGGTATAAATTACATTACTTTGTAAGAATTCAAATATTTTTAATTAGTCAGACATAACAAAAATATAAAGATAAAAAAATTACAGAGGCATAGAGTCGTAATTCCAATCAATATTTTGTTTCTCTTTAGATGGATGCTCAATTCATGGCAAGTTTAGGAAGATCAAATTTTAACAGCGATGCCATGCCATTGGTAAGCCAACTGATTACTCTTTTTTACAGGGTATTTTTAGTACATTGTATTTGGGGTTTTTGTGTCTTCAAGTTGTGTGGAGAAGGGTACAGTATCAGTAAGAATAATTGTTAGTTCTGGTTTTTTAAAAATGTTGAGCTATCAATATAGAAGCTTCTGAATAGATGTATCTTTCACTTTCATCTCATTTTGCTCCTTTCCACTTGTCAATTTTAATTATTTACACACTAGACATATTTATGTTTCATTTCTGGGTGGGGTTCCTGACCTCCCATAGTAGGCAGGGAGGCACTTACTGTGTCTTCTATCCCCCCATATATCTGTTTGCCAACATGCTTTCTGTCTCTTGAGATTACTTGGTTTTGTCCTGGCCCTGGCCAGATACCCAAGAAATTAAGTACTTTGATAGTGTGCTCTTGGAATCTACATCTGTTTCCTATTTGAACCAATTCTCCTTTGTTTCACCTTTTTTGGGGGGTGCTTTAATTGTAATTCTGGAAGAACTTTTTACTATCCCATTTTCTTCCTTTTTACTGGCGCTGATATGACTTTAATGTTTTGCAAGTGCCTTAAAAACAAAAACAAAAATTTATGCTTTGTTTAGTTAAATAAAACAAACGATATCAGAATTCACCATTATTTTTTTTTCCTTCTTATTGCAGGTGCCGCCTTATGCAAGGCAGTCAGAGTAAGTTGTGATATATTAATGAAGTCTGTTTTAAGATACAGTATGCTAAAAAAAAATTTCTTGATATAACAAAACAGATATATTTGCTTTAATCAGATGCTTTAATCATCTTTTGAATAAGGTCTTAAATTTAAAGGCACCTCTTGTGTCAAATAATATCCTTGTCCATAAGTGTGTGAGTATATCAGATATGGGCATTTGGTTGCTATCACTGCACCTTGGCAATAGTTAAGTCAACATTTTTTTCTGAACTGGCTACCCTGATCATTGCTTTTTAAGTGAAGATATGACATTATATATATTTTTTTTTTTTTATGAAGAAAATGAAATAACGATTTTGGGCCAAATAAGTCATTTGATGATTGCTGGTTAGCAAGTCTCAACTTAGTACCTTATCTTTAGTTATTTTTTTGACCAAATTTGTTTTAATTTCAGTTTAGTTCTTTTTCACCATTATGTATAACTTGTCATTTTGAAACATTTTTGTAGGACTTGGAAATTATTTATTTCTGTTGAAGCACATAAAAGAGATAACCCTGTGAAATCCAGGACTTGTGCTCGAATCAGGCCAACCAATATCTCAGCTCACATGTGCTTTCGTTTATTTTTCACTGTAGTATTATTGAAAGGAGATATTTTTTATATTTCTTAGAAATGTAGTAAAGTTGTGATATGTCTTTAATTGGTACACTTGATCCGAGCATCACGCCTGGTCATCTCCCTGTATTGATTGATATAATTTCAATTGGATTCAAATTTCTCTCTCTTTCTGCAGCTATCTGTATGATAACAGAGTTTTGGCAGCAAGAGCAAAAGGTAACTTTATTGAAACATCAAATCATGTCATTTTAACAATCCGTTCTGTATTTACAAAAAAAAAAAAACTCTTTTAAAGATCAAAAAGTAACTTTATTGAAATATCAAATCATACCATCTTACAATTTGTTCTAAAAAAAGGCTCTTTTACTCGTCAGTATCAAATCTTAAGCTTGTGTATATAAAAGTTTTAATTGCCATTCATTCAACACTGAATATGCTAAATTGATTGTCTGAGTTTAAAAATAAAATTAATACCCAATAGTTTCCTTTTCAATCTCCCTTTTTTCAGATTAAGTCAAATTGATGATCATGTTGTTTTGCTATAATACTGTAATTTGTTTTTCATTATATTTGTTTTTTTTCTGTCGAAAGAAAAGAAGTTTTAATCTTCAGCCTGTTTCAATTTTTGGTTAGTTAAAAAAAAAAACAAAAAACAATATTGAGCATTCACATAGCACATTATCCACCAAATATGCTCAAAGTGCTTTACAAGGGGTCCCCGAGCCAACAGCAACACTGGGATAAGACATGATGCCTGTAAGGCGACATTACAATTTTTTTTGACAGAGACAATGCTGTTTATGGCCAGGTACTCATTTTACATACAAGTATGGTGAGAAAATTTGAGTAAAGAGCCTTTTTCAATGACACAATTTTGCGCAACTCATTGCGTGATATTTTATTGTACACAACCCAGTGAAAAACGGCTGAAAACGGTTGCCAACATGCCTTCATGCGATTGCTAGAGTTCACAACGTGACTTTTTAATCTATGTGTTTTTTTATTTTTTTAAATTTTTTTATTTTAAATTAGTATTATGTGCAGAGTTTTAGCAAGTTTAAAATGTAAAACCCTACAAACTGTGGAGTGATCCTCGACAATATTGGAGGTTTCCACAAGACGAAGAAGAAGAAGAAGAAGACACGTCAGTGTTGTTATCATTAATTCTGTGCTCTGGTGGGCATAACTATGATGTTGGCAAAAATTAAAAAACATAAAGTTACCAATAAATTATATATATAGCTTTTCATTTTAAATGTTTAAAACTTTTTATAAAGTCGTAAAAATTTAAGACATTCCGATATTAGCCAGTAAAAATATCCTTTTATTCATAGAATTGCTGGAAAGAACGGGTCACTCTCATGATTTGGACTTCTACTTGTCCAGAGGACGAGGGTACACTTCAGAGAGGGATAATTATGGCTATAGGGACACAGATATGCCTTACAGCTTTGGAAGGGGAAAAGGGCTGTCTTCTAAAGGTATTTTCTTGATATTTTTCAGTACAGTTCCATTAATAGTGTGCCTGCTTGTTTGAATGCAGTTAAATGTTATGCAAGTCTTTCTTGTGAGATAGATTATTTTACTATTTACTTAGGTTTGTAAAGATACACCCGTGGTTTTTGTCTTTTTAAGTTCATTAATTACTTTCTTCTCTTTTTTTTTCATTCAATTTGCTAATTTTTAAATTATATTAATTTAACTGCTTCATAAACCTTTTTTTTTTTTGTTAATTGAATTTTAACATTGGAGCGGAATTGTGACTGCTAAGGCAAAAATTAAAAAAGATGATGATGATGATGCAGATGGTGAAAAGAGTTGATGATGTAAGAGGGTATATATTTTTTTACAATATGATACCTGTCATATTAAGTTGATTGGATTGAGGATCTTTTTTCCTTACATATATAGATTAAAAAGTTTTTTTTTACCCCCACTGCTTTTCTAACCTGGCTTTTCACCCTTGACTGCTTGGGTGATGCCAGGATTTGTGAGATTTGGTGGAAAGTACTTTGTGATGACAATCATCTTATCCAAAGGTTTTCAAATCTGAATTAGTAATGAACTTGTCCTTGTAATAAAGCAGTCCCAAGCGACAAAGCCCATGGACTGCAGTTTATCCAAGTTTCATAGCATCTGACATTGATAGATACCTGCTACCCTTTGGATAAGATGATTGTCATCACAAAGTACTTTTTATTTCTTTTGTTAAACGCGAGTCTTATTGAATCACAGGTCTACTGTATTTATTAACAAATTCTTTAGGGCTGTTGGAATCTGGGGTTTATCCCATTTTCTGCAGTGTAAACATTGGTTGCTACCCTTAAGATAGAATGTTAGTCTATTCCCAAGTACCTTCTGTCAGATCTAACAGACCAAGCTACCAAATCACTGCTAGATAGCAAAATGCCTTCCCTTGAGGAAATATTGACGAGGTCCCAATGGCTAGCTAGTACCGTCAAACTTAATTTTAGTCATATTATGACTCCAAGACTGTACCGCTACACCACAGTGACTTACACAGGTCTTTGTGGTGGATGTAAAACCTGATCCCAGATTGTTTGTTGATAAGATGAAAATATTGTTTACAAGAGTAAGTGGTAAACGTATGCATTTAATGAACGTTATCATTTGAAGAAGTGAATTATTGAATTGAATGTGTATTTTTAGATTCTTCATATCTCCGTGGGCTGAGCCATGGCTATGAAGGTGCCCTATTAAATGGTATTGGCAGAGGCAGAAGCAAAGGATCAGAAACCCTGGATGAGAGACCTCGACCAGGGCCCCCACTTGGTCGGAAAATGAATGCCAGTCTTGGCCTTGGCAGGGGATCCACATCACAACAGAGTAAGATATGATATATGATGAACTTAGAAAGAATTATTTTTTTAACTCTGCAGATTGTTGTTGTTGTTTTAGTTGGGTTTTATTTGTCGTTCTTCCGTATTTGAGGTGTTTTTTTTGTTTGTTTTTTTTTTTGCTTTTAAAAAATCATTGGTTGAAAATCCTTTCACATTTTATACTGTGGTCTCTTTGTGAAACTGGATTATGAATATTTCTACCTTAATTTCTTTTCTCACGAAGGACACAAAACAATTTGTTTACTGTTCACTTTTGGACTCAAATTTTTAGTTTTTGTGTTGGCATAAGAAAATAGGGTCTAATAATAATAATAAGCATGTCTATGTCTGTAATATTTTATAAACTCAGTCATGGTTGGTCGATGTTCATTAAAATATTGTTTCCAACTAAATTAGTGACAAAATTAGACCATGTTAAAGAGGATGACTATGACAGTCTATAAAAATGAGAAAATCAAGTTTTAAAATAGGAAATTTCATCAAATTGATGGGTAGCAAGCTTATATCGGGTGCGAGAAAAAAACCCTGGAAAAGTTTAGAAGCCTACAGCAATCAGACTATAAATGATACAAGTATGAAATTTTACCACAATCAAAGCCAATTATTTAAATTTGTGTATACAATTTAAAAAAATAAAATATGGAAAAATTTTAATTCTGCCATTGTTTTAATAACCACATCGCCAAAATGCCATATCAAAGATTTTGGACGTAATTCCCGAATTTTGATGTGATCTTTCGATCCCTCATTTTACTTTATGACTGATCCGTACAATTTTTTCCCATGATCCAATTGATTTTCTCATGTCTTGAATTGAGAGTCGATCCCATGCAATGTGAATTGACTTTTTTAACTCTGTGTGTAAAACATTGCATCACCCTCATAAACCATGAATTGATTTGGTTTAACCAGCATGTTTTCTAAACCAATAAAGCATTTTAAAAATTAAACTTGGCAAGAATTTACTAAGGTTTTCCTGCTTTTTGGTTTCTACTTTTACTGAAATAGCGTCGTAGCGGGTGGTTGGATGGGAGCATCACCCTTGAATCATATACCTATGATGTTCGCATGGGTGTACGATCTGATAGTGATGTCGTTTCTTCTTCTCTTTACTAGCCTATCCTGCTTCTTTGGTTTGTGATTGTATTTTTGACAGGGATATTTTTTTTTTCTGTAAATCTTCTGCCTGTTGGTCCTTGGTTATTTATAATTTAGCTTATGATATCTTTAGGTTATGATTTTGATTTACATTTGTACTATTTTTGTTAGATTGCTTGTTTTTTTGTTTCAGCGGTCTCTCATATAACCTCAATTGTGTTGGAAGAGACCTAAAGCAACAAACAAAAAAAAAAAAAAAATAGCGTCGTAAATTTTTCTTGTTTTTCTTGCACCTTATATAAACATTTAAAAATGACATTTATAAATCGTTTCAAGACTAAAGCAAAGCTCAGATTGAAAGAATTATAATTGATGGTCACAATTGCCAGCTTAATGTATTTTGCAATTTGACCCAGATTTACCTCCCCCCCCCCCCCCCCCCCCCCCCTTTCTTCCTGCTTTTCACACCTTTTGTCTTAGACCTGATTTTCCAGTGCCTCCGCATATTTTATAAACTCGAATATTTTCCACAGGTCAACTGAACACCCAAAGACCAAAATTTGAAAACCCTCACATTTGTGTAAACTGCGGGACTGAAGGTAAGACTTGATTTAATTTTTTAAGTTGATGTCAAGATCCTGATTAATTAAATGATTTATGCTCATCCCAAATTGTTAACAAGATATAACTGTAAAACACATAGTTTGGCTGAATATGATCAATTACTTTCTCATAAGTTTTGAATTTATTTTTAAAAAGAAGTGTTTGTAAATTACCTTTAGTCATCTGGTATAGTGCGAATGAGATATATTGAATTTGTTATATGGTTCAGATCCGGCTTATTGGTACAAAAAAAAGGTGACAAACCAACCTCTTCACAAAAATTAACTGGATGTAATCAAAACAAGTCTTTTTTTTCTCTGAGAGATAACGACATGAAGAAGATTTTCTGAAGTGGAAAAGATAAAGCAATATTTAATTTGTGAAAAAACGGTGACACACATATATTACTGTAACACGAAAGAAAAACACACAACTATATTGTTTTCATAAACTGAAATATGAATCGTCAATTGTTGGATTTCGGGTACTGATAAGACATGTTCACTAACGTGCTGGTTCATGCTTTTTAGATATCAGTTACTCTAATTTATAAAAGAAATATTGGTAATTAAAAAAACTTTTGCATGTAAATTTATGTCTCACGTTAACGGGAATGTCCCAGGTATTTTATTGAATCTATTTAAAATGTTAGCAATGTAGGCCTACTCTGTGATGTTGCTTTTTTTTTTGACAAAAAAAATTCATCTTGGTCTCCAAAAAATCAGTGTAACTTTTTATAATTTTGTGCTCATTTTTACTTAAAATGCTGTCTCACACTATTGAATGAATGCGTTATGATTATGATTAAGAACAAAATGCAGAAGTATCAATGTTGTGTGATGTATCCATAAGCTGAGCCTGACCCAAACAGTTTTTTTCATGACAATGACAGACTCAGCTTACAGGTGTCAAGCATGTAAAGCATATTATTGTTCCCATGAGTGTCAGCGCAAAGACTGGACAAGACATAAAGAAATATGCCTAGATATAAGGTGAGTTGTCCTCTTGATAATTTATAGATAGTATGCAGATGACGTCACTCAGGCCTTTGTTATTGTTTTTGCCATCCGCGTTTGTGAGTTGTTCTCACTAAACTGTATTAACCAGACTATAAAGTTCATGGTTACACAGAGTTTGTGTGTTGGTCCGTTATACTTCCGGATGGCAATGTTGTGAACTCCTTGGCCAAGCGCATTCTATCTATACCATTGTTAGTCCTTCAAAGCCATTAGGCCCATGGAGCCGGAGTCTATCCCGGTTTCTATAGTGTGAAGCAGACAATAGCAATACCTGCTACCCTTTGGATAAGATGCTAACAGACCCAGCTTCCCAATCACTGCTGGGTGGAGAAGTGCATCAGGAAAAACATATCTTGACTTCATCCAGAATCAATCTCGGTCCCTTTGTGTGTGAAGCGACTGCTCTACCAACTGAACTATCGGGATCCCTGATATTTTGGATGGTTTCACTTTTAATATAAATTCGTTCAAAATTGGCAGTGCTTTAAAAATATCAAACCCTCTCCCTGTCTAAATATTTAATATCACTGCAGCATTTTCAAGAAATCTAGTTTAATCTTTTTAAAAATAATATTATTTTTAATTCTACCACATAGGCTTAAAAGTAGTGTTATGAGATTGCAGGTTTTATTTATATTGGGAGGTTTTGCTATTATAATCACTATTTATTTTTCATATTGCTTTGCATTTCTATTAAACAAATAACTATGTTTTGCACAAATAACTTTAATATTTCTCTATCCCATCCCATATAACACTTTCAATTCAGCATACACAACTTCAATATGAAATTCAACCCTCATAATGACATCGATTTTCACAACCCAATGCTCTCAGGTGGTAACAAACTTTCTCAGAACCACCATGACCATCATGACGACCGCAGCTCAACTCATAGTGACAACAGAGAATTTAAAAAATCTAACAATCTTAATTTCAATCGTGAAAATGAAGGACGAGTTCCAAAGAATGATAGAAATGTCAAAGAGAACAATAGAGGTTATGAAAGTGAGGCTTGCAGTGGTGGTGGTAGCAGTTTTAGAAATCAGAATAAATTTAAAGGTTTTAACAAACAGGAAACCAAAAACAGAAGTGATAATCATCAAATGGAAAGTAAGGGAAGATATCAAGAGCAAAATGGTGGAGTTAGAAATAAAGCAGAAGATAATATTTGTAATAGGGAAAGAAAGGAAGACAGGCTGTCTCACAATTTTTCTGCTAATAAAGGAGGGGGATATAAAGGCAAAGATAGAGAAAATGACAAAGCCAAACAGGAAAGTAAAGTATTTCAGAATTCTGAATTAAAAAGTGATAAAAATCTGAGACCACAGAAATCTCAAGCAGACAAACGTGATATTGACAAGAAAAGGTCACCATTGAAGTTTAACAAAAGCGATCAACAAGGACAGTATAAAGAAGAGTCCAAGAATAAACCAGCTCCCGGAAGGTATGTTGGTCCTAAAGTGGAGAAAATGAATGTACCTCAGATAGACGAAAAACATGCCAAGAATAGATCAGAGGGAAGCAGAGGCAACAAGGCAAAAACCAATATAATTGATAATGCTGGATCAGGTGATGCTGCTTGTGATCTGCTTGGACAGACCATGGAAGTTGGCGCAGCTAATAAGGTGAGGAATATTCCATTTTTTATTGTATTCTCTATTCATGTTATGATATCGCTTGTTTTGCCCTGGGTGGTGATTCACGCATGTCAAGGGAATGCACGCCTAACAGCCAAATGGTTCCACATCTCTCCACTGTTTTGAGTTATATAGCCATGCTGTGGGTCTTTTACCAAGATGAAGACAGATGGATCTTTTTGGTAGAGGATTCCCCCCCCCCCCCCCCCCCCCCCCCCATGCATATCATCTCTTAACAGTGATGTTTATTTATTTGTTACATGTATATTTTTATATAACTATTTGAGTGCATCATTCTTCACTTTGGTCTTTTGCTAGTCTCTGGAGAAGACCTTGCCTTTTGTTTTATGTGGTCTCAAACTAGAGACCAACTCTTTTTGAACATGTCTTTTTGTCTTACTTTCTCTTTGGTGCTTGCAAGTGCAGAACTGTTATCTTTAACTTTTTTTGTCACCAACTGTAAAATCAAAAACCCAACCCATAAAACTTGAATTATATGATAAGATTCAGATAATATATAAATCGGACAGCAGCTCAACATCCAAAAGTATAACCAAGTAACTGGTCCAAAAGTTCTTATGAGATCATCAACAAAACTCAAAAAATTTAACTTGCTGGGTTTCACCCATTGCACACCTTCAACAAACCTCACACTTCCAACAGTAATAGGAGTTAGTTGACAGGCAGATGTGTCCGTTAATAATTCCCCCGCTCTGTTCTTCTACTTTCTATGATTCTCTCTCTCTCTCTCTCTCTCTTTCTCTCTCTCTTTCTCTCTCTCTCCCTCTCTCTCTCTCTCTCTCTCTCTCTCTCTCTCTCTCTCTCTCTCTCTCTTCTCTCTCCTCTCTTCTCTCTCTCTCTTCTCCTCTCTCTCTCTCTCTCTCTCTCTCTCTCTCTCTCTCTCCTCTCTCTTCTCTCTCTCTCTCTCTCTCCTCTCTCTCTCTCTCTCTCCTCTTCCTCCTCTCTCTCTCTCTCTCTCTCTCTCTGCGGGTGGTTGGATGGGAGCATCACCCTTGAATCATATACCTATGATGTTCGCATGGGTGTACGATCAGATAGTGATGTCGTTTCTTCTTCTCTTTACTAGCCTATCCTGCTTCTTTGGTTTGTGATTGTATTTTTGACAGGGGATATTTTTTTTCCTGTAAATCTTCTGCCTGTTTGTTCTTGGTTATTTATAATTTAGCTTATGATATCTTTAGGTTATGATTTTGATTTACATTTGTACTATTTTTGTTAGATTGCTTGTTTTTTTGTTTCAGCGGTCTCTCATATAACCTCAATTGTGTTGGAAGAGACCTAAAGCAACAAACAAACAAAAACAAAAAAATCTCTCTCTCTCTCTCTCTTTCTCTCTCTCTCTCTTTCTCTCTCTCTCCCTTCTCTCTCTCTCTCTCTCCTCTCTCTCTCTCTCACTCTCTCTCTCTCCTCTCTCTCTCTCTCTCTCTCTCTCTCTCTCTCTCTCTCTCTCTCTCTCTCTCCTCTCTCTCTCTCTCTCTCTCTCTCTCTCTCTCTCTCTCTCTCCTCTCTCCTCTCCTCTCTCTCTCTCTCTCTCTCCTCTCTCCTCTCTCCCTTTTTTTTTTTTTTTTTTTTTTTTTTTTCAAATACTAGGTTATACCTATGATCTTATCTTAAGGCAAATTGTTCGAGTTACTAGACAATGCCATAAACTATTTCCAAATCTAATCAGATTTTACCAATAAGCTTTAGTGTGGAGGTCTTAAAGTTCATCATAAAATCTTTCTAGACAGATTTTAAAAATAATAATTTGGACGGGAGAGCTGGGTTGCAAATCCAGATTAATTATCTATATCACCATGCAAATTTCACTGTATAATATTGATTGCATCGATCAAATATTTGACTTATTTTACATGGTCAGTAATAACAGTGGTTATTCTTTCATATTTAATGGTTCTAGGAGGTCATTGATTTTTATTCCACAAAGAGACTCCTGAATTTAACAAAATGATAAAAATCTGCTCTTCATATGATGTGCTTTAATAAATCAAAAAGATCTCGCAACAAGATTTTACAGGAAATATTTCAAATTGTCTTTATTTTCTGCTCAATTTCAGTGTTATCTTACCCATTATGAAAGTCCATCCAAATTTTGGATCATGCTGAAAGATGATGTCAACGATTTCTTCAACTGTTCTGAGAAGTTTAAGCAGGTATGATCCTTAGTTGATATTTTAAAACAATTTCAAGTGGCAAGAAAAACCCGACTTTAAAAAAAATACTCCCCCCCCCCTTTTTTTTTTTTTTTCTTTTCTTTTCTTTCCTTTGCCATGTCTTCATATATGGGTAAGCTTTTGTCTATCCAACTCTCATCTTGCTTTATTTAAACCGTAATAACTTCTCCACTCTGCTCTGTTTTTTTCTTTGTTTCTCTCTCTCTCTCTCTCTCTCTCTCTCTCTCTCTCTCTCTCTCTCTCTCTCTCTCTCTCTCTCTCTCTCTCTCTCTCTCTCTCTCTCTCTCTCTCTCTCTCTCTCTCTCTCTCTCTCTCTCTCTCTCTCTCTTTCTCTCTTTCTCTCTTTCTTTCTTTCTTTCTTTCTTTCTTTCAAATTGGCACAGCATATCATCATTGCCATTATTATTATTATTTTTTTTTTATTAATAGCATATCAGTAAGTTTTAAAACAAGATATTTTTTCAGACATTTATGGGTTTAAAATGAAAATCCATTACGCCTTTGCTTCAGAATTTAGATTTAATTGGAAATTTTCTTTTTCATATCTTTGATCTTACTCCTGTCAGGCTTCAAATTTATTTTGTTTAAAAGAAAAAGATTTAACTTTTGTTAGAAACTGATGGTGTTCAGTAGTGAAAAGTCATGTTATTTTAACTATCTTTTTTTAATTGGCTCAATTCAATCACCATCAGATTTTGTTTTGTAACTGACGTTAACTTTCTCCTTGCAAACCATTGAAAAATTCAATTTTCCCATTCGTTACAATACAGCCAACATTTTTCTCATTCAGATTTCTTTTGTACTTCACAAAATATGCAGAAAAGTTTTTGTTCTAGTCTGTGTGGTAGAGCTTGTTTTGCTGGGGGAAAAAAATGTATTATAGGCGTTCGTATTTGAGTGAAAAAATATATTTTCGTATTGGCGTGGGTTTGAAGTTTTTAAGAAAATCTTGAAAATTGCCGGTATGGCAATGGTTTAAAAAAATTAAAACAAATAAAAAAGAAAAAAAACCCAAAAGCCCTTTCTGAGTTTTCATTGACAACGACAATGGTTTCCCGTGATCACATCATTTGCATGGTAATATAGCTTTTAGAGCTGAACCAAATGCAATGATGGCAACTGAATTAATCATGAAATATTTCTTTTTAAAACATTAATTTTCGCTCATTCTTAATGCACATCTTTTTTTTTTCAGACAGTAATGGTTATAACATAAGTAAATTTCAAACATTTATATCTACCATGCTCGAGGGGATTTCAGAGACTTTGCAGTTTTAAGTTTATAGCTATATATGTGTATCTTTAACGAAAATTTTTTTGGTTTTTATTTATTTGTACAGATACTTTTGGAAATTCCAAAGGGAGAGGTGAAGAGAGTGAAGGCAGGAGACTTATATTGTATGATAGACGGGGGCTTTTGGGCAAGGGTGAAGATTGTGACTGTCAACCAAGATGACTCTTTGACCGTTTTCTTTCCTGATGTCGGCAAACAGGAAGTTGTTTCCGTTTCTCAGTTGTTTCATTTACATGATACAATGAGACTTCTCCATGCTCAGGTTTGTCAATGGTCACTGAGGATGATTAAGTCAAAACACCCTATTTACACAGTCCATTACAATAATTAATTGTAATGTGGAGGACATTCTTAATATACCCTTTGTAAAGTGCTTTGAGCACCTTTAGTGGATATTGCGCTATATAAAAAAGCTAAAAAAAATTTTCTGCCATTTTTCAAAGTAATGAAGAGCATATTATATTTGACAAGACCAGAAAATTAACACAGAAAGATGATGCTGATGACTTATTCAAACCCTTCTCTCAGTTGAATTCTGGAGCAGGCATTGGTGTAATACAAGAATCTGAGAAGTGTGCATAATACAGTGCCAGACATAGAAATAATACAAAACTCTGAATGGAATCTTGACCTTTTGATTACATCATTATTCATCAATTAATCAGAAGGTCTGAGTTTTACTCACCAGTCAAGGAGAGCTGATATTTTTTTTTAACGATTTCAAATTATAAGGGTTGAAAGTGTTATATTTTGGTTTCTATATGCCACTGTCTTTTGTTCTTATTTAACCTTTTCAACGGCAAAATAACTCTATCACGACTCATCTTGTGATTGAATCTTATAATGTATTATTTTAAACAATGTTTACACCATTAATGTATAGGAATTGACCCAATTTTAAATGAAGTTTTAAGGAATTTATAATCATATTGTCACCAAATCTCCCTTTTATCTGAAATGTGTAGGCTATAAAATGTATTTGATTTTTGTGGTTTCAGCCTCGGAAAAGCAAAAAAGAAAAAAATGTTTAAAGTAAAAATTTCCTTCTGTGTAATCCTGTTTTTATGGCAGTGGTTGCCATATCTACTCGATCTTCAGCCATTTAGGAGATTTTACCTTATCAATAATATTGAGAAATATAGGGCATAGAGAAATGCCAGATAAATACAATAGAATGAAGTATTTCGGTATTCCAACCCATTAAAGGTGTTGTCGGATTTGTCCCATCATTTTCATCAAGAGAGAAATAACATAGTTGTAATTCAGGCTTTGGGTTTCATCGAAGACTGCCACAGTCTTGATTATAACTCTTTGTTATGATAAAGAAGATTTTCTTTTTTAATTTAAAAGAGATTCAGTCTCGCCGTTAAATTTTTAAAAAAAGAAGAAGAAGAAATCTTTGTCCTTTCCTGGGCCTGCATCTTTCATTCAAAGAAAAATTCTGCTGCTAAAATTCAACTCAATGTCCATTCATTATATGGATCACGCCTGCATTTATGATGTCATAAGTTTTGGGTTGAGGGGGGAATAGATGGCATGGGTGGGTAAGTCAATATCTTGACCTTTGATTTGATACAAAACTTTCTATTATAAAATATATCTCTTTTTATCTTTTGCATTTGAAGGCTATGTGTTGCTGCATTGGTAATGCCAAACCCAAGGGTAAAATGTGGAATGAAAAAGCAAAAAGTGTTGTTGAGAAATGGCTGGGTGAACCGTATGTCAAGGAAATGTCTTTTAAAGTGGTAGAAAAAAGAGGCAACACACATGCTTTGGAGATGATTAATGGTGATGGAGGTATGCGTCATTTGATTTTTTGTTACATTTGTCATATTACTAATTTTAGATTTGAGATGCGAACAACAGTTACTCAAAGTTAAGCATTTCACATTGATTTAGCAAATAATTACTTCAGTATGATTTAATACTGTATTTCCCAATGAAATCTTTGTAATTTTGTCCCTTCCTTATCTTTTACTTATTAGAGCTTCCCTCAACTTGATAGAAATTGGATTCGTTTCATGCTTATACTAGCTAAAACACAATTAAATAGTAGAAACCAGTGGGGGCTGTCTGAAGCCTGGCATCGTGAAAATACTAATGAAAAGATAAAAATGGAAAGGTTTTGGATGGGAACAGTACAGACAATTGATGATCTGGTGGTTACAAACCCTTTACCAGCAGTACAATAAACAAATGACAAAGGGTTTGTACCTGAAACGTCCATTGTCTGTACTGTGTTAGAATTAAATAGTAGTCTCACTTCATTTTCAAAGTAAATATTTTTTTCTTCACTCTGTCAAGATCAAAATATAGAAATTGTGAAAGGTGGTTGATTAGAGGATGAACATCGCTTTATCCTTTTGCAATGGAAAATTTATTGCGAGTAAAGTTCAAAGGCTTTTGACCCAACAGTTTTTCTTAGAGCTTCAGGCACTGAATTATCCATTCCTCAATTATTAAAAAAAAATCATATATACTATTTTTGTTTTGTAGGTCTTAAAATGAACCTTTAACTTTTAAAATTGAATAGACAAACTGTAATTTGGGAGGATACTTTTTCTTTTCTTTTCAGTGAATTTGGCAGGTGTTCTTATTTCTCAAGGCTTAGCAGAAACATCTAGTCCTTGTGCAAATTTACCTCGGTTATCAAACAAAACTTGTGAGGAAGCTGGACCAGAGTCATCATCGGGAACAAGGTGCCTTTTCCTCCTCTCATTGATTACATTATAAACTGTGATATTCTTTGCACAATCCTAATCCAAATTAAGATGATGAATCTTAAAAAAATATTTTTCTGAAAGGCATCTTTTCAGACATAAAAAAGATGATTATTTAAATATAAGTTTTGTTACATTTACTCTGTGATATAATATGTTAATATGCAAAAATAATATTCATTGCATTTTTAAAAGAAAGTTGTTACAGGAATGTTTGGACATTACTATTCTTTATACTCAGATTCATGGCCAAGGATATAACTAGACAAATGGATTGCTTGGAAGTGACTGACGTTGTCCCTATCAACATTACAGAGGCTGTATCTCTGACGAATCTAATGGGACGTATTATAAACCCTAGTGCATTGGAAGCATTGCATCAAATTGAAAGTATTGTGAACAAAATGGACCCCAACAAAGGACCAGTTTACCGGTGACTCATTTTATGATTCTTTTTTTTTCTCTTTTTTTTCTCAGTCTAATAATTTCCATATAAATCATATGAAAATTAGTTTTTAAATGATTCAATTTATATATATATTTTTCAGGTCTATTTCAGATTGTATGTGAAAATACTAAAACATTTGTAGTTGAGATGACATTATTTTTAATGAGCTGGTTCATTACAAAAAATTGAGAAACTTCCTATGAATTTCTTTTATGTATCCGCATTTTGTCATATTACCAAAAATGAGTGAAGCTAGCATTTCTCAATTATTTTTTGATATTGTGAGTATTGTATTATATCCATTAAGTGTACCACCATGCGCTTAGAAAATTGAGTGAAAAGAGTGAGCATATCTATATATGTGTTATAGAGAAAGGAAGATAAAAACAAAAGGAAGGGAATGCTGTCTATCTGTCATCCTTTGTATCTCTGGTCTACACCAAGGGCATCAGGTTATGTAGGCATATTTCATTTACTGGTTACTCGCATATCTCACGGTACCATAACACTAATGCTCTGTCACCAAGTATTGTGTGTGGTGTTATAGTACTATCATTCAGTGGGAATGGTTTTCCTGAATATTAGAAAATTATCATAAATATTTGGAAAAATTTATTAAATCTTTTCAAATGATTGAGGTTAGTAGGCAAGTCTAAGTTAAGAGAGAGGGAGCTTGTCAATTTAGTCAAGGTCTTATTTTATTTTTATAATTTGTGTAACCCCCCCCCCCCCCCCAAAAAAAAAACAAACAAACCACAAATGAGGTCTAGGAGACTTGGGGTGTATTAGGGGAGATGCATTTAATGGTATATTTGAGTCAAACAATTCTGATGTTTGGAAGTTTTACTTTTTGCTACTTTTTCTTACTTTACTGTACTTTTATTTATACATTTTTATTATTTTTCTACCAGCCCTGTTGAAGGAGAACTAGTTCTGGCCAAATTTTCAGTTGACAACAAATGGTACAGAGCAGAAGTATCCAGAATCAAAGGAGAGGACCTGCATGTGGTGTTTTTGGACTATGGCAATCGAGAGCTGGTTAAGGCAAAAGACATAAGGAAGGTAGCAGACAAGAGACTGACTCAGTTTCCCGCTACGGCTGCTTGTTTACAACTTTGGAATGTTGATAAAGTTGATGAAGAAAAAGCGGTACGTTGCACTGGTTTTAAAAAAACAAATCCCCACAGAATTTTTTAAAAAATTATTTTTTATATATATAACTCGCTCATAGATTTTTGTTTATACAGTGGTCTCTGCCTTAGAGCTATCAGCCTAAGTACCTGGTATATACAGGGTGTCCCAAAAAAAATGAATACACAGTAAGAATAATAATTATAACCATGGAATTTAATAAAATTTGATTATTTATAACTTATACAAGTGTAAAAATGTATCATGTATCATTTTTTTTTTTTTTCCCACTTCATTTTAACTACATTTTGAAATAATAATTGCATTTTATTAAATCCCATGTGTACAATTATTTTGATGTGTATAATATTACTGGGAAATCATGGTTTTCTTGTAACAATGGATTCTTTTACATTGAAACAATCATTAACAAATGCTGCATGGCTAATACAATAGACGTAAAGATGGTGGTGAATATTTTGGTTTTACCAGACTTTTACATCATTTATCAAGTGTATTGGGCGTAATATTTGTATTATAATATTCATTAGCATAGTATTTAATTTTTTGCCATTGGTAGATAATTAGATACAATTTTTTTTATGCTCGAAGAAATTCACTTTTTAGGGCTATTGAATACTTTCAATTCATAAGAGATTGGAAGTCTGCTTTTTTTCTATTTTATTTTAACATGTTTTTTTGGGTTTTTTTTTAAAATTTTGGCTTAACATAGAGCTTAGATTTAGTCTGAAATCTCGGGCTTTTAAAAATATTCTCCCTGTTGAAAGTTTTTTGAAGTTCAACCTCTGGCACCCATAAAATTGAGAAAATTTTTGCTTTCACCTGGGCCCTGCCTGGGATCTTTCACTGAGAGGGAGATTGATGTTTCTTTTATTTGAGAGAAGATGCTTTTTCCTTGTAAAAATCTCTTCATTAAACCATGGGTATTTTACTGAAAGGAAGACAAGATTTGATATTTCTTTTATTTTTATTTAAATTTTGGGATTTTTGAGACCAGAAATTCTCTAAAGAAGTGAAATAGGGTAACTTTCATTGCCCTCAATTTTAAATAAAAGTATGGACACCATAGACAAATCAGGAGAATGAGAATCTCAACCCACTGGCACACAATCGCAACATAACTTTTAACGTTTAAAATTTTTTTTTTTTTTTTTTTACGATTCTTTGTCATCTCAAAGTTTCAATAATAATAATGATAATAATAATAATAATAATAATTTGACAAATTTGAGAAAAGAAAGATAGAATACAATGTGTAATTGCCCTAGTCGCGTGCACATCGGCCGAGGCTTTTTCTTTGCAAAAAACATTTGGACTATCTGCTAAAAGTTGAATTTTGGAAACCTCGCATTTGTCTTATTATCCAATTGCATGCTTTGTTTATGTTATTTATTTATTCATTTATTTATTTATTTATTTATTTTAATTCTAAAGACCATATACTTAATTTTATTGCTGATGCTTTGTGATATTGTTTGCAAATATTAAGTGGATTTTTATTATGTACCACATGCCTGCACAAAAAATTTCAGAAAGGATGAAATAAAGTATTTTTATTATTATTATCATTATTATTATTATTATTATTATTATTATTATTATTATTATTATTATTGTTATTATTATTATTATTGTTATTATTATTGTTATTATTATTATTATTATTATTATTATTATTATTATTATTATTATTATTATTATTATTATTATTAATATTGTTATTAAGGAATATGGCATTAATATTGTTATTAAGGAATATGGCATAAAAAGAATTGTCTTCAAGAATGCAGTTTTATTTAAAAAATTGAGGAGAAAAAGAGAGAATGAATGCAATGTGGTATTTGATTGTCCGTCTGTTCACATCCGTCCAATTAACGGTTTTTCTTCCAAAAAAAAAAAAAATAGAATTTCTAAAAATATAATTTTGGGATCCTTGTTTTTTGTCTGCCAGCGTGTGAATATTTCTCTTGTTTATGTTATTTCACATGTGAAGTACGTAAAATGATATTGCCTTTATTCTTCAATAAGATTCATATCACACGGCGCCTAAACTGCACTATAAATCTGACCGCTTAGTTTCCCGCTGTTCCGAGCACCGACGTAACCTCACCCGACAGGTAACCGGGGTCAACAGCGGTCAGCCGATCAATTCCCAGAACGTAGATTTGACGTGCATTGGGTGATATGAATGGATGATTTCTGTACCATTTAACCTCACGATCTCTGTGACGATGCAATTACACCCAAAATGCAAAGAATTTTCGCAGACCTCCTCTTTCCATCGGTCCAACTTTTATTTCAATACCTCCAGTACTTATTCCACAAGCTGTGATTCTAATTCACCTATTTTTCTATAACATTTAAATAAAATTACTTGTAATTACCTCAGGATTATAAAAAAACGTTCCTATAAATTTCTAATTTTTTTGGTGTGATTCACAAGGCACAAGTTTTACTACAAAATAGGTAAGTTTCATTTAATCTTCAGTTTTCATTATTTTGTAACGCAGGTAATAATGATGTTACTTCTTTAGCCTTGTTCTTGAAACGTAATATTTCGCTGCAGTTTTATTGTTGATTATATTTTTTTTTCTATTTTTTCAATGATTAGTTAATTTGATTTTTAAATTGCATAATTTGAATTATCTTGCTCATGTTTAATTTTAAATGACATTGTGTGTTGGGCCTCAACTTAGCTCAACTGCTTGAGCATTAGACTTACGTTTAAATGATCCAAGTTCAATTTCAAAATATGTTCTGCTCCCCCTTTCTTTAACCAAATTGGGTGAAGTATGTGGTTTTTCTTGTTCCAAATTTTATGTACGATGTTATGTATGCATGGATATGAGAAGTAATACAGAGTGTTTTAAAATTCATTTTATTCATTAATTCACTATATCATTGCTTACATCGCTCAATCAATTTGAATTTTCTCTTACAGCATGGACCACACAACTGCAAGTCATAACCAAGCAGTGAATTCATTATGTAGGACATGTGGTATGATTTGTTTAACACAGAAAGAGAAATGTGCCCGCAAGAAACCATTTAAATGTTCAAATTATTCTAATGACATTCTTTTAGTTTATGGGACTGACACGGCATTGGACAAGCAAGCAACACACTCAGAATTTATGTGTAAAAAGTACACAATATAAAGCACATTGAACACACGACTCATTAGCTTCTTTGTATTTGCTCATTGCCAAGACGCTAATAATAAATAAATCAACCTTGAAACGGGTTGCACTTGCATGTTTGATATCGACAGAGTAGAATATAATAACAAACTCCAAAACGCAGAGGAGAGGCTTTCAAATCTCATGCATGAGCCACTCACCCTCAGGGATGGTCCTATTGCCTCTGAATTGGACAGAATACTTAACCAGCACCACATTACACCACAGGCTTAACACAGCAGGTCATTCATTGGCAACCACTGCCACAAATATTTACAAGTAAAAGTCTACACACAACTAACACTTACAATTATCCAACAAACAAAGAACTGCGCCCATCATTGACAACGCTTGCAGTATTGGATTAATTTTCGACAATATAAACAAGGCCTCATGTGCACAACTTTATTTTACACACAAAATCGATCATAGCAGACACAATCCAATATATTCAAAATGCAATAAAATATTACATAGTTAAATACAGAAAATATTTTCCAAACAAAATAATCCCAAAACAACACCTCCTTGAGTACCACTGCATACCACACATCACTCAATATAAGTTTGGACTTGGACTTCTTAGAGAACAAGGCATAGTGAGCGGTCACCAAACAACAGCAAAATTGGAAAAAAAGAGCATCCGGCATTATCAATGATATGTATAAAATGCGATTTGTCATCAACACAATACAGTTAAAGACCAGCCCCAAACTACACTGGCGAGTTTGAATGCTCGTAGTGGATATATTTTTGCTGAAGACTTATACGTTTTTTTGTGAGTAGAAGTATTTACATCTTGTCTTTATAATACATAAAATTCAGACAAATCCATAGCAACGTTTTTTTCTCTCTAATTTTTTAAAATGTAGCATGCACTATATTTTTTGTGTAATTTGTTACCGTTCATTGATAACTTATATTGAGAAATCTAGTAATACTATGAAAAAATAAAAAACACACAGTAAAAGTAGAAAATATAAACTTTTATACCAAGTAGTGATATTTCAACTCATTCAATATGTGTGTCTTACAGACAATAAAACAAAACATTGTTAAATTGAGCGAAACGGCAATCCCGGTTAGGTAAATTCCTCTCGGTGATTGACCTCTCACTGTGACCGGGTCAGCAGGTGTCAGGAACTGGATATCGTTTCAACTAAACTGTTATCGTTATGTACGCTGTGATCAGGACACCATGACAAGGTTTCCTGTTAAAAATTAATGGATCCAAGATTGTCCATGCCATATAACCTTATTTACTGTATTATTACTGAGTTTGCTCCTCCTTTTTACAAATTTCATCAGGGTGTCCAGCGAGGTCGGATTAAGTCGGATTTTTTACCTTAAGGTCGGATTGGTAGGATAAAGCTGGATAATTGCACCAGAGGTCGGATTTTTTAAGTGATCGTGCGATTCCGAGCGGAAATGCGAAGCGCGTTTGCAACGAATACACCGATTGCTAGAATCAAGTCGACCTAAGCCTTCCTACCTATGAAAATACTGGAAAATACCGAATCTGAATAAAGGAGAGTTAACTACCTTGAGAGCTCTTGAATGTCGGTGATAATTTAATATAAGTATTGACCACACGGTTGACTTTATCATACGGTTCACTTTCTTCCGCCGTTTTCAGCCTCAAATTTAGTTTCGGTTTGGCATTCGTCTAATCTGCATTCATTTTCATCTCGCGAAGTGCCTCTTTTCCTTTTGGATTATACATTTTGTGAAAATTTAACTGGTGTTGTTCAATTGAGGACTATTATTTTCATTTCTCTGGATTTTCTGCCTTTGTGCCTCCTCTATTAGGATCTTGTAGATCTAGTAGATAAGATCTATAAATCGAGATAGTCAACTGTGGCTCGTTGCTAGATCTAGAAATCTAGATTAGGCCTATTTTAAATTTTGCGGACTGTGTTTTTTCTTTGTTCAATTCATTGCTGTTGCTTTTACTCATTATCCCACAATGGGAAAGTGCTATTTTAATCAAATTTGGCTCAAGGATGAACGTTTTATAGAATGGCTTGGTTGTGATGTAAACAATGCTGAAGTTGTTTTTTTTGCCATGTGTGTCGACAAAATTATACCATAGGTTTGCGGGGATCAAAGCTTTGACATCACATATGGGGACTGCAAAGCACATGAAACATTTTCAAGCATCAAAGCAAAGTGTGGGAATTTTAAACTTTTTAAAGACAAAGCCAAGTGCTAGTGATTGCAGCAATAGTGAATCTACCTCCAATGCTGTAGACACTGACAGTTCAAGTTCAAATGCCTCTTCTGTGGCTCAACCAACCACTAGGACGCTTGATGCTCATATAAGCGATGATCATGTTTTAGCGGCAGAAATTCGTTGGGTTCTACACTTTATCAACTCACACAGCAGTGCCAGAAGCTCCGATGATGTTGCAGGGTTGTTTAGAAGTATGTTTCCAGACTCAAGTATTGCTAAACGTTTTCAGTGTGCCCGCACAAAGGCCGGATACTTAGCAACTTTTGGACTAGCCCCTGCCATCTTCACAAACTTGTTGTCAATTGTGAAAGATGCTAACTTCTTCGTCTTGCTCTTTGATGAAAGTTTCAACAGTGAACTTCAAACAAAACAAATGGATGTGCATGTGCGTTTTCTCAGAGATGGACTAAGCACCACCATGTATCTTACATCATTTTTTTATGGGTCATTGAGACATTGAGAGAAATTTAAAACAGGTGCTGACAATGTTAAACAATGAAAAATTGTTACAAATATCCATGGACGGCCCCAATGTGAATTGGAAATTGTTTAAAGACTTTACTGCAGACTTGGACAAACAAAATTCACACCAACTCGTCTTCTGGATTACATGTCATTCACAACGCATTCAAAGATGGAGTAAACATAGGTAGCAGGCCTCGAAGTGGGCCGGGAAAACCGGGAAAAGCCGGGAACTTTATTTTGAAATTTCCCGACCGGGAAAAGCCGGGAAAATCGGTGAAAATTGTCTGGGGCCGGGAAAAAGCCGTGAGAAAAATTTAGGTGAACAACAACCAACATGTATTCTTCCGCGTAATCATTACCCAACCTGCGAACGATCGGCTTAGAGCATGGCAGCAGCCTCTTATGGTTTCCTCACACTACTAGGCCCTATGTTATGACGATCGACCCAATCAGCAAAGTCCGGTCCGCATTCGTAGAGTACACAGACTATTATCATGTTTCCTGTGCATGACGTAATTATAGTGGTTTAGAGTCATCGCTGAAACACTGGAAGACGGCAATGGGATAGTTGCGTCAGTTGTTGAATAAATTATCCAGGCACGGTTGATAAGTAAAAAAACCAAATTATGTTGTAGTTACATTTGAAACAAAGTATATCACTGATCTCGTCTCATTGAGATATAAAGAATGATATAAAAATCAAGAAAATCGGCCGATAAATAAAAAAGTTGCTAAAAAAATCGAAAATAAACAAAAGCAATTTTTAAAATCGAATTTATTCGTAAAACAGTTGGTTTTCAGCCGATTTTTCTGAAACAAGGACCAATGTTCTTCTTTTTTCAAGCCGATTTCATCAATGTGACTTTCAAATTCCTCAGAATTATATTTTTTACTTTAAGATTTTAGCTTTTAGGCCTACTCAAAAAGGTGTTATATTCCTTGCCACTTGCACAACAATAGCGTAATACATCGACGGCGAGAAACGTCTTTGTTTCGACCAGCCGGTTCGGTTAGATAGCCTGTGATTGGTCGAAGACTTAAAGACGCTTGCTCCCATAGCGGGCAGGGAGGTACATACTGTGTCTTCTATCCCCTTATATCTGTTATCCAACATGCTTTCTGTCTTTGTCTCGGAATGAGATTACTTGGTTTTGTCCTGGCACTGGCCGGAATCCTAGCTGGGAGGAAAACAGTCAAATGCATAGTTATTGTTTTGGGAGATGATATTTTTTTCCTTGTAAATCATCTCTCTGTTATGTATTATTATTTTTATTTTGAATGTATAATGTAAGCATTTGAGTGTGTTCCTCTTTGTTGGATTTTGTGCTTGTGTCTGGATGAGACTTGTAGGTGATTTCAAACTAAGTACATTGAGGGTATGCTCTTGGAATCTACATCTGATCCCTATTTGTTCCCAATTCCCCTTTGTCTTACTTTCTCTTGGGTGCTTTAATTGTAATTCTAGAACTCTTTACTATCCCATTTCTTCCTTTTTACTGGCGCTGATATAACTTAAATGTGTTGCAAGCGCCGTAAAACCCTTAAAAACAAACAAACAAAGACGCTTGATTCACTCAGTCGACTCATCATTGTCGACAAGACAAGAGTGCTAGAAACACACATCCCTCCCCTCATCTTAGTAGTGTGTGTGTGTGAGTGTGTGTGTGTTTTTTTTTTCTGTGTGTGTTTTTGACTTGGTCAAAATGCGATTGTTGGCTAAGCTAAGAAAGACGGTCGACGTCCTTGGGCTACTTTAATTAATTTTCGTGACTTGTTATTCAATTATTTGGAGATGGCAGATTAAGGTCGTTTACTCATTGTAATTTGTACTAAGTTTGTTTTGTCTGTCTCTAGATTAACTAGCTTTATTTCATTCATGTGCAATTCAATAAGTAGGCCACAAGTCTTTGGACGCTACCACTTTCTCTCTCATAGTAATATTCAGATGTCTTTTTCTCTCTATTGATTTCTCTTCTCTTTCTCTCTTTTCTCTCTCTCTCTCTCTCTCTCTCTCTCTCTCTCTCTCTCTCTCTCTCTCTCTCTCTCTCTCTCTCTCTCTATCTGTCTCTCTCTTTGTTTAAATATTTTTTTTGCATGTTGTAGGAGGCCTAGACTTTACAGGAATACGTCCAAGTATTAATAGCCAGAGTCAATATATTTCTTTCTCTGTCTCAGCCACTCTCTTTTTCACTCACATCTCTCTCTCCCCCCCCCTCTCTCTCTCTCTCTCTCTCTCTCTCTCTCTCTCTCTCTCTCTCTCTCTCTCTCTCTCTTTTTTTTTTCCTTTTTTTTCCGCACGGATGGTGTAGGCTTAGATACTGGATGGCTTGTTATAGTAATATGTACTACTAGTCAATAATTTCCCCCTCTTTTCTGATTCTCTCTCTCTCTCTCTCTCTCTCTCTCTCTCTCTCTCTCTCTCTCTCTCTCTCTCTCTCTCTCTCTCTCTCTTATATATATATATATATATATATATATATATATATATATATATAGGTAGTGGTAACTGGTCTAGAATTGATGAATATGCTTGAAAATTACTACCTTAAAATTTTCCCTAGAGCCTGGAAAAAAACCGGGAAAAAGCAGGGAAAAATATTTTCCTGAATCACTTCTAGGCCTGGGTAAGGTTCTTTTATTGTCAATAGAATTGCTAAATATATTGGGTTAAAGACACGCAGGGGCCGTGCTTTGGCTTTTAAATTGCTAGGTAGGATTTTTTGGGGGGAGGTAGGATTTATAAGTCTGATAATCTGCTGGACACCTGTTCATTTTTTCCCCCATTTTATGGCTCAATAACAATATTATTTTTTATTTTCAAGATGGATCATTATGCAGAACTGTTGAAGGACTTTTTGACGGATGATGGAAAATGGTCAGTAGTTATTAAAGACAAGACAAGCTCTTCAATATTTGTGGATTTTGTTTCCTGGGCCCAAGAGGAAACATTATCTGAACTCCTGAAGAAAAAATTGCTTAACCAATCATCCTCTCCGGCTTCAAAGGAAGGAAGTCCAAAAAAAAATGTTTTGAGGACTTCATTGAAGCCACACGAATCCTTACCCAGTGGTGTGGAAACACCAGTTGTTGTCATTTCTATTGATGATTGTTCATCATTTTATGTCACGTTATCGAAGAATGTTAAAAAGTTGCGTACATTTATGCTTGAAATTAACAATGATGTGAAATCTTTATCAAAATGTGATGGACCAGCAGTGGGAGATCTTGTACTGGCCCTTTTCGACGACGACGAGATTTGGTATCGAGCTCAAATCAAAAGTGTGATGAAAAACAAAAACAAATTTCAAGTGTTCTATCTGGACTATGGAAATTGTTGGGAGGTGTCAGCAGAAAGTATGCGCCAGTTACCAAAGCAGGCATTCTCTCAACCAGCTTTTGCCATCCACTGTGGCTTGGACATCAAATCTGTCAAACTGCTACCTGAAGCAGATACCACTTTCAAGTGCGTGGAGGGAAAATCTGTGCCAATTTCTGTACTCAGAAAAGAGGAAGGCAGTGATAAGTATATTGTCAAGATGATGGGAGATGATGGCTCGGATCTCCTTCAGGTTATGGCTTTGGATGAAGAAACTGAGGTAAGTCTTTTCAAGAGCTACACGATTATAAATGAAATTGGCTATATTTTGATATTTTTCTTTTTACATTCAGTTTTTTATACAAAAATTTAGAGAAAGAGTGATCTTATTATCGCTATTTAACTTAGAAATGGATGTCTGTATTTAAATGAAAACTAAGCTTTTTCATCCATGATCCTTTGTCCAGGGTAATAATTAAAACTGCTGAATGCTGGGGGGTTATCATTTGGATTTGATTTGAGAAAAATGGACATTTTCACTATAAATTCAATCATTTATTTAATCTTTGAGAGTTTAATTCTCCAATAGATAACTGCCAGCAAATTTTTAGCACTATGAATGTCATGCCTTTGCTCTTCCGATATGTCATATTTTGTACATGGACTTCTTTACTAGTGTTACCAAATTGGACAACACTACATTAGTTTCAAGCATTTTAAAATGACAATTATTAAAAATGATGAAATTTGGCCCAGTTCGCTAAAACTAGATTTTGGTGGGATGTTGTCATGTGACCATTTGTCTGCATAAAAATTAGCATGAGAACTTCATCTTCAGTTTTTTTCTACTCAAAATAACGTATTTTGTGACCCATGGTATGGTTAAATCCATGCCCATTTTTAGTTTCAGTGGAAAGGAATACCTAATTTCGTGAAAATAAAGACAAAAATACATCAATGAAAAGTAAAAACTCTCCTCTCTCTTCAACAACCAATCACTTTGTTCTTAATTATGTCATTTGGTCACAATCCAATCAGAGAGAAGTCTGCATGAGGAGAGTTTTTCCCTAAACTAGTTTACTTTGACTTTTAAATGCGTTTTTCTCAAAACTCCAATTTTCATCACTAAAAACCTAAATCCTCCCTCACTTTTCAAGCAATCTTCTTCAAACTTTCTACAAATGAGTATTATACAACTACGCAGGCCCTCTAGTAGCCAGATTTTTGAAAAAAAATAAAATAAATTTATGAGTAATTTGCAATTCTGTAACTGCTTTCAATAGAATAATCGAGTAATAACTTTGACCTTAATTTTTAAAGTCTCTAATTTAAAAATAAAAAATGGGCTTCTAGAGCCTCTTTGTGTTCCTTTTGTCTACATGTGGCCAAAATAATATTCTGTGCTGGAAAATGACATTTGTTCTTTATGTAATTTAAATTCATTTTCTTTACAGTCTTCAACTCTACAGGAAATGCCACCAAACAGCCCAGCATCAACAGACTCATCACAAAAATCAGAGGCAGTCATTAATCCAGCATCAGTGCCCATATCTGATGAACCATTCACATCAATTGTATGCCACATGCAGTCTTTATGCGAGTTCTACCTTTTTGTAAACCCTTCAGAAGCTTTAGAAGCCGAACTTCAAATAGTAGCCAGTGAACAACAGCAAGTGAAAAGTGCTCATGTAGGCAGCCATTGCATTGCAAAGTTTAGCGATAATGGTGTATGGTACCGAGCAAAGGTAACTTCATCTTTAGAGGACAGTGCAACCTGCACATTGAAATTCATAGATTATGGCAACAGCCAAGAAACATTGAAAGAGGATCTGCGCGAACTGCCAAGTTTTGCCAAATCCCCTCCTACTATGGCCATTCCATGCTGTTTCAAGGAATTTGAGCAATATTTGGATGACTGCCGAAGCCAAGATTTGAAAAGGGTAAGAGGCTCCATCTCTTCTTAATTCTTTAGTTGCCACTTCGCTGTAGGGCATCCATAAAACATGGCCGCCATTAAGGCGACAAGTAAATGATCGCTGATGTTAGGTGGATAAATTATTTATATGATGAGCAAGTGATGAAGCCTTATCGCGTGAGGTATGTGTATTTTTGACAAGAATTTTTGAGTTTTTTCGATGCAAATGCTTTGTTAACAATTTTTAAATGGATTCAGACAGTGATGACAATGCTTATAGACATGATTCTGACTCGGGGGGGGGGGGGGGGGGGGGGGGGGGGATCATTTTTTTTTTACTGAATGAGGGAATTGAGATCTATGAATGCAGATGTTGAATCAAAAGTGGTTTCAGTCATGGTGAGGGGGCTCGAAGCGAAGAGTTGGGTGATCAAAACAGAAGGGGGCGTGGCATGAATGCAACAGGTGATAGCGATCATTGGATTTGGAACATTTTTAAACATGGGGAGATATATAATCCTGCTAAATGGCTTATTGACTTTAGTGAGAGTTCAGGAGAAATGAAAATTGGATTCAGTGAAGAGGAAAAAACAATACCTGTAAAATATTTTCAACTTTACTTTCCCAATGCTTTGGCAGAAAAAAATTCCTATATTTCATAACGACACAAAAAAGTACCAAAAAAACTCACAGTAAATGAAAAGATGTCACAGTGATTTTTTCTGTACTCTATTTTCAATCACTATTCAACAATATCCAACAATAAATCCCATTTATTTGGGTTTATGGTGGAGATAAGTGTCAAAATATATAAAAGTGCACAACTGAATAATAATTAGTTTCCAAGATGACTGCCAAAGATATGTGACCTTCTTTACTTATTTGATTACATCACAAGCCATATACACCCATAAAAATTTTAGGAAGGTGTGATGATTCATTTATTTTTAGTAATTTTTTTTCATGAGAGCATTGAATTTTAATTTATTTCACCAAAAATGCTTGGCAACTGGGATCTATTTCAGTGCTAGAATGCCTGGCAACTGAAGAGTCAATCTACTAGTTATCTGGTTTGTGCAGGTATCCTGAGCTCAAACGTTTCATCAAAATATGCCTTCATTTAATGTATTAAATTCAGCTGTTTTGTTATCTGGCTGTTTTGGCCAGATATTTTGGCATTTGGCTGCTATTTCTTTATAAGTTAGGATAAGTCTGTGAAATAGATTTTGAATAAATTTGCAGATTTCACTTTGAACGTTTCCATGGACTTTCATAGTTTTTATACTTTTAACTACATTCTTATTTTCCCTTTTTATAAATTATTGGCATTTTTGTGAGCACCGGTTCTAACATGTTCTACCATAAATCATCATTGCCTTATGCAATAGTAAAGAGATAAATCATAAAACTGAAATGCAAATCAAATCATGAAAAGTTAATTAATTTGCTGGTACATTTCTTATAATCCTTGTTACAGGATTCAGATTTTTCTAGCATTCTTGTTTTCATCGACATTATCATCATCATCATCATCATCATCATCATGATCATCATCATCACCACCACCACCACCACTTTCATCTTTAATTTATTTCTACACACCTTCCCCCTTTTTATTCAGATTGAAGAAAATGAAGAATTTGGCAAGATGAAGTCTGATGTGTCCAATTTCCCAGTTCATGTTACTGTCCATGGTCTGAGATCAGGTGTCTACATCGTGACTTTAATGGATGAAGATGGCAATAATGTGCTTGATAGGTTTAAGGTAGGATGAATTACACACCAGACTATTATTGATGCAATCGACCTCGGATACGAAAGGGGTAATTATTATAATAATTACGCCCTTCCACCACGACATGATTAGAGATACAGTCGCCTAGGCATTCGTCTTTTAAATATTATTTTTATTAAACATTTTTGAGCTCAGATTCAGGGCAAGCATATGATTTGCTAATACTTACTTAATTTTTGAATCAATTTAGGAGTATCATTCACTTCTTCCAGGAAAGTCAATTTAATTGTGTTTTGTGGCTACCTTTCAGTTGTTAAAAGAAAATGGAACTGGAATTCACTATTAAGAGAAAAACCAAAGTAGGCCACCTTTATCAGATCTAAGTTAAGGAATTGTCGATTTGGAATATTTTTTGAATTAAATAATTCCTGAATTTTTGGAGAACTTGTTTTAATTTATCACACGAGCAAAAATGATTAAATCATTAAATGCTGAATTTCAAGGCTTTCCGTAAATGTGGCATGTAGACTAAATATTTCACAATCCTTAATTTTCTAGGTGCATGCCACTAGTCCTGCCCTTGCGAAGCCCTCATGTAAACAACCTGACATTCCCACTACAAGTCAACCAGCTGCCAGCTTAGATGATATTAAAGTGGAAAGAATGAAAGGTTCCAAGTTTGAAGTGGTTTGTACCAATATGGAGAGCCTGACTGAGTTTTTCTGCCAACGAAAAGATAAATGTGAGTCTTTTAGTTTTAAGTTTCGGCAATTACTGTGATTAACCCTCTCAAACAATCCCTCTTAAATGAAATTAAGAATCAACTGATTCTGATTTTAGAAGAAAAGTACACATGTCATTAGCTTTATCCATTTCCTCCCCTCTTCACATTACTGATTTTTGAGTGTTTTTTTATTACTGAATTAATGATGAATGATGCATGCATTTTATCGGTTATTTTTAAACCAGTGTTGCTGCATGTTTTTATTAGGGGTTAAAATAAGGAAAGATGAAGAAAGCTTTATTAAACAGTTGGAGATTGAAAACAGAAAATCCACGTGGTTTTTAGCCCTACTCTTATCTTAAATGAATGTCAGGTTCTAAGATGTCATTTTTCGAAAGACTAGTTTTCTTCTTCTCTGCATATTACATGTTATTTTTTATTTTTTTCCATCAACAAAACACAATAAAAACAATAACACTACTACTACCACCACCACCATCAACAACACCACCATCACCACCACCATCAACAACAACACCACCACCAACAACAACAACAAAACCACCACCACCACCAACATCAACAACCAGGCATAGATAAAGCGATTCAGGTTTCCCAAATTCTTATGAGAGATCTTGCAAGCATTAGTCCAGTCAAGTGCAAGCCAGTAAAAGGAAATGTTTATGGATGTTTGTTTGAAGGCACGTGGTACAGGTGTGCTGTAGAAGAGGTAAGCTCATAGTATAATGTATCAAAATGAAAGTATGCATCTGAGGTATGAGAGATGAATGCATTTTATCATTTATTTGGTCCATTGAGTCATCCACATTCTCTGGGGATCATATATGAAGAACGCAGGGGAAAAATGGCAGGAACGGATATATGTATATTTAATTTATCTTTCCGAGAATGTTATATCAATTAGCATTTTTAAGTAATAGATTGTGTCTTTATTGTAAAACATTTTTAAAAAGTGTTCATATCTCAAAAAAAAATTCATATGTATGAGGAATAATCATTGCCTTCTCATTTTCAAATCCTTGTCTCTTATGATATTGTTTATTTTTTAACGTTTAACTTCTGATATTGTTTATTTTTCAACATTTAAGGATACTGTTTTGCGTTTATCAAAATGATATGGGAATTGTCATCTCAGACTGAAGTAAAGCGTCTTATATAGAAGTTAGAGATTTAGGCCAATGGTACAATTTATTCTAGCATTCTGTTCATCTTGATGTAATTATAAGTTTTAAGATTTTCATTGTTTCCCCTTGAACCATTGAACCATAAGTTACAGTTACTGTTCTTGCACTTACACTTACCCTTTTTGATTTTGAGACCTTGCATTGTTTAATTAGAAATTGAACAGACAGATCTGGGTGGGGATCCTGACCTCCCATAGTGGGCGGGGAGGTACATGCTGTGTCTTCTATCCCCCTCTACCCGTTTTCCAATTGTTTCCTGTCATTGTCTTGGAATGAGATCACTTAGTTTTGTCCGGACCCTGGCCGGAGTTCCTTGGCTAGGAGGGAAACAGTCGAATGTATAGTTAGAGTTTTGGAGATGATATTTTTTTCCTTGTAAATCATCTCTCTATTATGCATTGTATTATGTTTAGTTTACATATTAAATTATTTGATTTGTAAACATTTGAGTGTATTCCTCTTGGTTGGGACCTGTGCTTGTGTCTGGATGAGACTTTTAGGTGATCTCAAACTAAGTACTTTGATGGTGTGCTCTTGGAATCTACATCCGTTTCCTATTTGAACCAATTCCCCTTTGTCTCACCTTTTCTTTTGTGCTTTAATTGTAATTCTAGAACTTTTTACTATCCCATTTTCTTCCTTTTTACTGGCGCTGATATGACCTTAATGTGTTGCAAGCGCCGTAAAACCCTTAAAAACAAACAAACGAACAGACAGATGATTGCCATATATAGCAATTTCAAGTTATTCTTACACTGCACTAGCTTGATAACTCATTCAATGAATGTTAAATATGATAACTTTTTTCAATTGGTGGAGCTTGGTTGGCAAGTCTGTATCATACCTACATTCTTTGAACAAAAACTATCAAAATGTTTAAAGAGTTTTGATTATACTTTAGCTCAGTGTGCAAAATAAGTTACAGTACTAATGAAAGTGAAAGATGGCATTGACTGACTGAGATTAACAAATCTACTAAATCTATATGCCTCCACCACCATCCCTTTTTAGCTTTTCAGATTTAATTACTTTGACTGAATAATCAATTGCAGTACTTTGTTTAGCTTTTATTTTCTTCAATAAATGTAAATTTTTAGACAGCTGTTATTCTTGTTCTTTTATTTCCAAGGCAATGGTGGTGCATGCCGTTCTATTTTTTTTCATAATAAGCTATTTGTTTCATGCAGGTAAAAGGAGACAAGGTCAGGATTCAGTACATAGATTGGGGCAATAAGGAGGACAGAGATGTATCAGACCTTAGACCTTTACAACCTGAGCACTTAGCCTTCCCCATCTCTCTCATGAAATGTCGTCTACATGGTGTGTAAACTAATTTACTTTTGAGTTTGTTTGGTCAATATTGTGTGCCTGTATCTCAGCAGAAGTATTAGGTAGTCTCATTAGATACGTGGATAGATTGCTGTTAGATTTGCATCTAGTCCTTTCCTGTCTTAATGTTTCTTGGGCAATTTATTGTAAACAAATTAAACTCAAGATATGTTCTCTTTAACAATTCCATCATCATCTCTTTTTTTTTTAGCTCTAAGAAGACATTAAAGTATTGCTAACGCTGTATTTTAAAAAATGTATGGTTATAATGAAACATTAATTGGGCTATATGAGAATCTCATTATCTCTTCCTTCAATCCATAAAACCAACACCATGACCATGCTGATACCTCTTCTTCACTCTTCCAATCTTTTAACATTAAATTTTAAATAGGCAACATTAATAAATGATCCTCTCCTCAAAAACCAAGAATGCTAAGCGATTTGCCATGACCAGAATTAAAATCATGTATCATATTATGTTCAATGTTTTAAGGGATTTCTCATCCAATAATTTGTTTCTAATTCCAGAATTGATGATTTAATTTTTTTATATTTTTAGATAATTATTTCTTAATACACGTAAAATCTTACAAGTTACAAGTTTGTTTTTATTGATGGTTTTTTTTTTTTTTCCATTTTCATAGAAATTTAAAATCATTCTTGCCCCCCCAAAAACGTACAGATTTACTGTTAACTGCCCATGACAGGTCTGTACAAATGTTGTATTAGAAAGCCTATTTAACATTACATTTTAATGTATTTACTATAAACAAATTTTAAAAAATCATAAAATACAGTAATACTTTTTAATTATAATTTTCACAAAAAATTGTTGAAGTATTATATATTTTATATAATCTTTTCACAGGGATGGAGATGGCCCATGGCAATGAAATAACACAAGATATTGTACAACAGTACATCAAGGAGTTGAGTGACAAGATTCTCGTTGAAACTAACAGTATGTGGGTTGAGATAACTGCTGAAGATGGGGATTTCTACCAAGTGTCTGTTACCGTCGTTTCGAAGGATCAAGAAGTCAATATTAATGAGGATCTGATTAAAATAGGCATTGCCAAGCCTCAAGAACAGGATGAAGATGAAGAAGAGGAAGAGGATGAGGAGGAAGTAGAGAGAAAGATGCGAGAGCTACAGAAGCAAATGGAACAGCTGAAATTGAAGAAGAGTAAAAAGAAATGAATTCAATTTGTCCAGAATTGATTCATTACACCTGTTATCAAGCTAGCAAAACATTGAAAAATGTCAAGCATTTAGATATTTGCAGAAATGACAGACAGTCTGAAATTGCATATCCTAATATGAGATTTTGTCCAAAATACGCAAATATGAGAAAATTTACAGTAATATTATTTTAAAATGACACTTAGCAAAAATGGCATCAACTATTAGGATTGTTTGGTTTTCTTGCATTGTGACACATTCAAGACAAATTTTGAGCTGTGAAAAGACATTCCTGCTCTCTATAACTGATATTCCCTATGTTATAACACTTATTGGTACATTGGCTGTTCCATTACTATTTGTGAAGGAAAAGAAAATTTTCTCTTGTAAATATGAAACTTAATTACTCTATAATGGGGAAGAATGTAAAAGATGTAGTTTAAAAGTTATAATTGATTAGCTAGTCTGTATTTGGCAATTTTTTGTCTTACATTGAAAACCATAATGTTACTTGTATATAAAATATAATCAAACACTAGAGTAGTTCAAAATTGGGACAACTACTCTTTAAGCGGTACTTCATCAGTACTTTTCCTACCTGGTAATACATTGAAATAATACAAAAGATAAACTTCACTCTCCCATAGTGGGCAGGGCGGTACTGGCTGTCTTCTGTCCCCCTATAATTCTGTCTTTGTCTTGGAATGAGATTTTGACCTGGCCATGGCCGGATAACCTGGCGGGGAGGGAAGCAGTCAAATGTATAGTTTTAGGAGATAATATTTTTTGTCTTGTTAATCATCTCTCTGTGATGCACTGTATTATTTTCATGTTTACATATATATTATGATTTGTAAACATTTGAGTGTGTTCCTGTTAGTGGGGACCTGTGCTTGTGTCAGGATGAGACATTAAGATGATCTAAAACTAAGTACACTGATGGTGGTGTGCTCTTCGAAACTACACATTCTCTTTTTGAACCAAACTATCTCATTTTCCTCCTATTTACTGGTGCTGATATAAGCTAAATGTGTTACAAGTACCATAAAACCCTTAAACTTAAAGACAAACAAACAAACACAAGTTGGTTTGAAACTGCGGTCGGATTAGATTTTTAAAAAAAGAAAAGAAAAGAGATAAAATTCACTTCACAAAGCTCATGTCATTGGCATGGCTGTATGGCATTAATAATTTTCCTCTCAGAGTGCTTGAAATGAAACATTACCTAATATTATATTGTTTTTAGGAATCATTTACCGTCTCAAAATACTTTTTAAAATCTGTGATACGTAGGGTAGAGGGACAGTATAGATGTTGTTATTGCATATTTAAAACAGAAGCTAAAAATATAGATAGAGATAAAGCATTCTTCACTTTGATTTTTCTTTTTCATTTTAACACAATTTGAAAATCTAAAAAAACCTCAAAAAAACACATAATGGGCAAAACTGTAAGAGAGCTGTATTTTATTATTCGATGAATACATCTTTCATGCATGTTTTGATTTTTAGTTGTTTTTATTTGAAAATAGGTAGCCTAATATTTTGACTTAATTTTAATTGGTTTAGACTGTTCTATTTACTTATACTCAATTGTATCTTCTGTCTGACTTATTAAACCATAACAATATGTTGACTCTTTATAATGTGAAAGAATCAGTATTAACCGATCTACCTAGCTGAAGATTGACCTTGTAAAATGTATATTTTCTTGCAAAGCACTTTTAAGATGGTTAAAATAGCAGTTAAAAGAAAATTAAATCTGTCACCCATACCTGCATGGTCAGTGTTTGGAAATTACACAAGATGTCTTTAAGAACAATGACGTTATGTGTTTTTTTTTTTAAATATCGGAATCATTATGTTTGAAGACATACGAACCACAGGAATTAAATAAAACTGCAATTCATCAGCATTTTTTTTTTGGTTCCATTTCTATAACCCAGGAGGTTATGTTTATAATAAATTTTGTTTTTTAAAGTCTTTACTTTTATATTTCTTAGCCTTAAGCAGCAAACATTAAAAAAAAAAAAAGAATTAGAGGAACTTTCAATCAAGTCATGATTGACTCTCTCCTCTTGAAGACCTGATCATCATGATGTATCTGCATTAATAATAACTCATTCATCACTAATCTAAAAGCATTCATTTACAATGTATCGTCTAAGTAAGTAATATTGTCGTATCTTCAGTATCTTCATGTTAAATTGATTTTTATTTCCTGATCTGTTGATTTGTGAATGTTGAGCTTAGGACCCTGAGGGTTTATTTAGATGAGAATGTGACAAAAGGTTGTTTTGTCAAGTTCCATTGTCAAAGAAAAAAACCTGAAAAATAAGCCCTTCCCCCAAAAAACTACAAAACAATATTATTTTAAAGATCTAGTTTTCATAATTTCACTTTAGTTGAATAATAACAAATAATCTGAAGACTTAAAGATGGATACTGAAAAAAACAAATAACAATCCAAAAAAATGTGTCAATATATCTTTGTCCCGCACTTCTTGACACTTTGAGAAGCTATTCTTTTGGTGCCTGTCTCTTGTTTTTGGATCATGCCTATATTCTTACTATCCAGCGTCCTCATTGCACTCTGCGATGACAAATGTCTGCCCATTCCTCTCGTCTGTTGACGGTATCATACATCTCCCATTCATATGTCCATTCTATGGTATTCAGATACTAATGGAAATTAAATCATTCTATAATTATTCAAATGATTTAATATCATAGTCTATGTTAAACATTACAAAAGCAACTTTTTGTAACACTCTCAAATGTATCATTAAAAAAAAAATGTTGGAAAAACTAAATGTTTATGTGGAATGTACTTCCTTTGCCGAGAAAATCATGAATAAATTTTGTTACAATTTTACAAGATTATTTGTGGATTATTGTTGCCTCCTATTTGATGGTAAAACTTATTTGATTAAATAGACATAAAGGGCACGAGAACTCTAATTCATTTGGAATTAAAACTGGAGACAGGCTTCAGGGTGGGGTTCCTGACATCCCATAGTGGGCAGGGAGGTACTTGCTGCGTCTTCTATCCCCCTGTATCTGTTTTCCAATTGTTCTCTATCTTTGTCTTGGAATGAGATTACTTAGTTTTGTCCTGACCCTGGCCGGATTCCTTGGCTGGGTGGGAAACAGTCGAATGTATAGTTTCAGGAATTTTAACTTTGAATCAAGCTCTCCTTTTGTAACAATACCAGCCTTTGGTGCTATAAATAATTATTACAGAGAGATGATAGATGCAAGAGGCGAAAAAGAGACCTGCCTGTAGTCCCCATCAACCTTCTACACTTGTGTTGCAAGCGCCATAATACCCTTAAAAACAATTACAAACAAAACCTTTCCCAATCACCAACTCTTTTTGTCTGAGCGCGTTCGTTGAATTCATTCAGTTCATTGTGTAAGTGTAAGCCAAAGCTTGGGTGGAGTCTTCTATCTCTCTATATCTGATCTCCTTTTTCCGGGTTACTTTCTGTCTTTGTCATGGAATGGGATTGCACGGGTTTTATCCTGGCCAAATCAGAAGATCTTGGCTGGGAGGGAAAAAGATGTATAGTTTTAGTTGACAGATATTTTTTAAACTTGTAAATCAGCTCTCTGTTATGCACTTTTATAGTTTGTTTTGAATACAATATTGTCTATACAAATTCGAGTGTATTCCTCAGTGGGATCCTGTGCTTGTGTTTTAAGGGGACATAAAGATGATCTCAAATTCTTAAGTACATCCATCATAGTTTGTGCTTGGAATCTACATCTTTTTCCATTTGAACCAGTCTTACTTTTTTCTTGTGTGATTTTAACGGTAAATCTATATTTTATTTGATTATCCAATTTTCTTTCTTTTCACCAGCCTTGAGATGACTCAAAAGTGTCGCAAGTGCCTTAAAAACAAACAAACATAAGCCAATATAGCGTCACAAAAAACAATTAGAAGTGTGAAATAATTAACAACGATGTCATTCTTTTATATGATGTTTATTCAAGTAGAGTAGAAGATTGGAATGTGAAAAGATCAGTGAATTTGCATTTTACCAGAGAAATAAAATTATAAACTTACAATTGAAAATTGAAGTATTACAAATAAAAATGAAAACAATGCATAGTGAGATGTCCAATATATAACTGAATAACTATTGAGGACATGGAAATCACCTTCTTTGAATTAGGGATATCAAGATTTCAGTGTTTTGGTCTTGGTATAGGCAGAACACGGTTGATTCTTTACTCACATTCTTCGCCATACACAGGTGTAAAATGAGTACCTGGTCGGTAAAACCTATGTTTCTGACAGAAAAAAAATAAATTGTAATAGCATCTTACAAGTGATGACCGACAACTTCAGTGGCCTGAGACGCCATGTAAAGCGCTTGAGTATATTTAGTGGACATTGCATTGCTTGCTTATAAGTTAGGATGTTGGAGGTGCATGTATCATGTGTGTTTATATTGTTTAGGGGTTTGTTTTTTTTTTCTTTGGATGGGGTGAGGGGAAGAAGGTAGTAGGCTTGAAAAATGGGCGCAAAGCAAAGCGATGGTGGTGGAAGAAATGACAGAAAAATATTGTATGTGAGAAAGGTAGACTGTTATAAAGACAAACTGATATAATGAACTTTTTTCTGTCTTAAAAAGTTTGTTGTATTGGTGCCCCACTGTACAGCTAAGAATGAAAATAAAATAACGGCGATCATATTCCCTGAAATTTCTGTTTAAAGGTATAAATACTGTATGTACAAGTGACAAAAGAAGGAAAACTATGCCAATTAATTACAAGAGGAAAATTAAAAATAATAAAGATTGACATAATTTCATAATCTCAGATTGTGAATTGTTTAAAAAATTTGACAATTCATGCAGTGAGTGGAGATCCGCTGAAGGAAAATGAAGTTTACCTCTTGAGCCAGTGGGAGGGGGGAAAGTGATCAAAATCGTTCCAAACCCTCTTATCTGTCTCTCCTATTCCCATGGCACATTTTGTCCCTTTCATGAGACTTTGTGACCTTGCTGTAGAATAAGACTGTATTTAGTTTTCACCGGATGTCAGTCTTTTGTGGAGACTTCAAGTCGCGTTGGTCCTATAATCAAGAGCCAGGAAAAAGAAACATTTTGGGATAATTGACCTAAAACATTTACTTTTACTTTTTGCCACTAAAAGTATGTATAAGAGGCCAAGACAAAGGTTCATGCAGGAACACAAGTAGGTTTTAAGAGTATTCTATACTTTTGTCAAATCTGAGAATACGTGTTTCAAAGTTCTGCCCCCAATTTGTATCCCTTCCTAGAGTAAAACCTTGTTATACATTTAGGATTGCTGCAAACATGCAGTGTTACACTGAGGTTTATCATAAAGTTAGCAGTTTAATTGGAAGGGGGGAGTTGTTTAGGTGATTTTGCTTTGACAGTAACGATGTATCATCATCAATCGTGGCTTGTACTCTTGAGCATGTTGCTGGTCAGCTGTCTCCAGGAATCACGATCCTTTGCGGTGTGCATGAAATCTGTGTTGCTTTTTAAATCACTTTTGGCCAGATGATTAAAAGAATGAAAATCTGATACATTAAGCTTCGTGCCTCATTTCACGACAAGGACAGAGCGCTACATGGTAGGGGACTACATACATCTATAAATAAAACAGGCCAATAAGGAACCATCAAATGGGGACCTCTGTTTACTCAATAATCTCAAAAAAAAATAATTTGACATTCCTTTACATTCACACAATCGGTACCATTACAGTATAATACAACACATGATATACAAATATCACAGGCACATAAAACTCAATATGCAATGGCACAGACATGTCTCTCCAATCCCAACACCTCTGTTCCCAACATTGTGTCTGGAAAGAAGAAAAAAATCCGTCTCCAGGCAACCTGTCTGGATAACGGTGACATCCGGATTTGTTTGTTTTGCCAGTAAAAAGGAAGAAAATGGGGTAGTGAAAAAAATTCTAGATTTACAATTAAAAGCACACAAGAAAAAGTAAGACAAAGGGGAAGGGTTCAAATAGGAACCAGATGTAGATTCAAAGAACGCACTATCAGTGTTTTTAGTTTGAGATCACCTAAAAGTCTCATCCAGACACGAGCACAGGTCCCAACTAAGAGGAAGACACTCAAATGTTTACAAAATATATATTTAAAACAAAAACAAAAAATGAAACAGTATATAACATGATTTGCACGGAAAAATATATCATCTCCCAAAACTATAACTACTGTCAATTGGGGTAACTTTGCCTCTATGAATTTGGATCATTTTGAATAATCTCAGCATTGTTAGTTATTGTACCCGTTAAAAGACTTGAATTGTTATCTAGGAAATAACTGCCACAAAACTCAATCTCTTATTGGTCCAAAATTCAAAAGGCAAAGTTTCCTCTTTAGGCAAAGTTACCCCAGTTGATGGTATACATTTCACTGTTTCCCTCCCAGTCAAGGACTCCGGCCAGGGCTAGGACAAAACTAAGTAATCCCATTCCAAGACAAAGACAGAAATCAACTTGTAAAACAAATACAGGGGATAAAAGATACAGCGTGACCTCTTGCCCACCATGGGAGGTCAAAGACCCCACCCAGACATCCGGATTGTGGAGTTCAAGATTAGAGAGACACGAATGTACTTTCAATACTGACATGTCAGTGCATGACATAATCAGTCGGAAGGTGAAAATTTTGGATTTGCATTTTTTTTTTCATTTTCTGAAAGAATATGTTCACCAAAGCATTTAATCTTTATTTGAAGTAAATCACGTGATTTGTCAGATGTATGAGAAAGGTATCCAGCAACTTTTCTCACATTTCATAGTTTTTCAACTTGAATAGCTGTAAAAAATATTTAGAAGTGAAATTAAGCTTTGATATTTCCTGAAGATGTACAAAACGGGTTGATTTAATCATTTATGACAAGAAGTCATTTTTGATAAAAATTGAGTTTCTAACTAAACTTGGAAATCTCTCAGTTCAAAACGTTTTCACCATCCGACTGATTATGTCATTCACTGTAACATTTGGGCAACCTTAGTAATTTATTAAATTATATCCTGTATTGCACTAAATTTGCATTTGTCGTTTAGATCATTATCATGATTATCTTTTCTAACACTGGCAGAATCTCAGTGAGACAAAATTACATTTGACAGTCATCATATGGATTATATATCACATTTGAAAAATAAACTTTACATGAACAATATAAATATTATTGGAGATGTACATGGAATTCATTCATCGAAAAGGATCTTATAAATAGGTTCATGAATAAAACACTTTAAAAGCAACATGGATTATAACAATAACATGATCATTTTCAACAAAAGGCTTGATATATTTGATATTTACTAGCTGAAATGAAAATAAGGAAGACGTAAGTTTTTTTGTTTTTGTTTTTTCTTTTTTTTTTTGGGGGGGGGGGGGGGGGGGTTGGTTGACGGTAATGTTTTTGTTTGGTTTTAAGGGTTTTACGGCGCTTGCAACACATCAGCGCCAGTAAAAAGGAAGAAAATGGGATAGTAAAAAGTTCTAGAATTACAATTAAAACACCAAAGAAAAAATAAGACAAAGGGGAACTGAGAACAAATAGGGATCAGATGTAGATTCCAAGAGCATACCACCAATGTTCTTAGTTTGAAATCACCTACAAGTCTCATCCAGACACAAGCACAAAATCCAACAAAGAGGAACACACTCAAATGCTTACATTATACATTCAAAATAAAAATAATAATACATAACAGAGAGATGATTTACAAGGGAAACAAATATCATCTCCCAAAACAATAACTATGCATTTGACTGTTTCCCTCCCAGCTAGGATTCCGGCCAGGGCCAGGACAAAACCAAGTAATCTCATTCCGAGACAAAGACAGAAAGCATGTTGGAAAACAAATATAAGGGGATAGAAGACACAGTATGTACCTCCCTGCCCACTATGGGAGGTCAGGATCCCCACCCAGTGGTTGACGCTAAGACCCCAAATGAATAAATAAACACAGGTACATAACACAAATTAAAAAAAACATTGTAGATTTGTTACAGTGATACTAAACTGCTAGAAGCACGTCCCTAGTTACCATGTGAACAATCCTTTTGTTTCCAGTCCCAGATCTTATAACAGTAAGGACTTGCTTATTTTTTCCCTGTCGTCTATCTGGTAATGTTTTTGTGTTTTAATGTTCTGTGTTTTTGCTATTTCGTTCTTTGTTGAAGCTGTTATATTCATTTTTGTTTATAATAATGGAAGCCATGCCATTTTTTAAAACCCCAGTTTTATAAAAGATTTCACATGAGCAGTATTATATCATGAATTTAGTAGCTTCTTGAAACTGATTTTCACTCTTTTAATGATAAGGATGGACGGGTTATTGTGCTTGGGTCTAACTTCATTTCATTACAAACCTCAGTGTTTTTATTAAATCATAAAGCCAAGACTCATAAAAATGGAGGATTAAATAAATAATAATAATAAAATGTTTTAATGAAAAAGGAAAAACTTTAGTAATTTATAAACAATTACATTGTTAAAATATGCCAAAACATAAATTTGAACGAAACCTCGAGTCGACCACTGAACAAAGTCAATAACAATAACAGCATAAAAAGGCCCAAGCGGTCTTATATCCTGCATTTCAGATTTTGACAATTTTGCTCCATAATCTCGAAAATTATACTTAACTAACCATTGTCAATTTCGGTGTATTTTGATAATTCTTATTTCATTTAGCAAGAACTACAAATGACCGCAGTAAACATTTGAAAAAAATTGAGCCAATTAAAATTGTATGGTTCTGACAGGGGTAATTCATAGGAGTAAATTGATCAACTATAGACCTCTCTTCTAATATGTTTATTAAACTAAAAGATGAACAAAAAAAAAAAAAAAAAAAAGAAAAGATAAATATGGAATAATTCCATAAAAAGCAACAAATAAACCCTGTCCCATTCCTCTCCCCAGTCTCAACCAATCCACACAAACAAAATAGCACAGTAATAATTAAAATAATGGTGATGATGATGATAATAACAACAATAATACAATAAGAATAATAATAATAATTTTAATAATAATAATAATAATAATAATAATAATAATAATAATAATAGTAATAGTAATAATAATAATAATAATAATAATAATAATAATAATAATAATGATGATGATAATGATTTGAAAATAATAATAATAATAATGATAATAATAATAATAATATAATAATAATAATAATAATAATAATAATAATAATAATAATAATAATAATAATAATAATAATAATAATAATAATAATAATAATAATAATAATAATAATAATAATAATAATCGCTTACTGTAGATAGGGATATTTATAGCAAATGTGGGAATGTGATATTTTGATTTTAAAACATTTTAAGATATTTGTAAAATCTCTAGGCATTTATTAACAGGGATATGGCATTCGTTGATGTGATCTTTGTTAAACAAATTATTCTGTAGTCATTTGTATGAGAAATACATTCTTGTGCCCCATTTGAGTCAAAATTATTCATAGGTAACTTTATTGAAGTTAATTAATTTCTAGCTGATAGACAACAATCTATTTCAAATTTTCAACATTAAAATTCAAACTAACTTGCATTTCAAAGTCTTGATGTCATTTCATGAGCCAGTTTTAATCGCAACTCTTCATGTAGCTATTTTCAGCTCTTCTTACCATATCTCACATCACAATTACTTTACCATTTTCACCAGGAGAAACTAACTCTGACGTAACTCAAGTCTTCAATGAAATGCGGAGTCACATCACAATTATTGTTCTCACAGTGCAAACTTATAGACGTGCAATTATAATGAAATAAGTTATGGGATAAATTAGCATAATTCAATTATCAAATAATTCAGTTTCTTTATGTCAGCTTTTCTTCCTTTTCAGTCTCTCTTTTATTTTTTAACATTTAAAAAAATGAAGGATATAGAAATATACTTCTAAAAGATAAAATACATAAAAGTAATGTATTCATGATCTCTAATCCGTAGTGATGGCAAGGGCTCTGAGCTCATTCAAGGATTGCTGGATTTGAGACTCGTAGTCGTGATTTTGTTTTTCTTTGTTGCTTCCACTCATTGTGTTGGACAACTCTCCGTAGACTTTAACAGCTTCTGTGGTGTACTGAACCTGGTTTCAATACAATCAGAGGACAAATAATTGTTTGTTTTCTTAAAGTATGGAAATTAAAACAAATATAATTGGCAGCGGTCACTTTCATCAATTACAATTCACGTTATTGAGAATTAACAACAATTATACACAGCATATTTAAATGAAGGAAGTCCCTACAGCTCAACTGGGGCAGTACACTACATTCACAAAGACCAGTTTTAAATCTGGTTTGAGGTGTATAGGTATCTTCCTGACTTCTCTCCCTTTTACCCAACTGTGATTGGATAGCTAGGACTGTTACATTTGGAACAATTGTTACTGTTCTGGTAGAAACCAGGATAAATTCCAGTTCCATGGACCCTTGGGAGTTTCGACAGCGCAATTGGTAAAGCACTCGCTTCACACGCATAGGGACCGAGAATGATCTTGGTTGAAGTCGAGTATTTCAACACCCCCCCCCCCTCCTGTCCACCCAGCAGTAATTGGGTAGCTGGATCTGCTAGATCTGGCAATAATTACTTTGTGATAGTCTAGCATCCTATCCAGACAGTAGTAAACAACAAGCAATTGACATATTCCATTTCACTCTGTAGAATCTGGGATAAACTTCGGCTCCATGGGCCTAATGGCTGTGGCTGGCTACCAATATTATTACTTCAATGAGTCTTATGACTGAAGATCTACTCTTTAAAAAAATATATATACATACACACACACACACACACACACACACACACACACACACATATATATATATTTAAAAGAAGACTAACAATATCTCAATAATGTTCACTGATACAAAGATACTGCTGATGCTGTAGATCATCACGGTCATGGTAATGCAACAATGACCAACTCAAGTACTTCATACTTGATGCTTGTAAGATCACCGAAATGAATTTTTTAAAAACCCCAAAAAAACAAGTCAACTTTTTTCCAAAACCCATTTAAAGTTTGCAGATCAAACTTCAAGATTTCCATCTCCTTTTCTGTTTTTTATAATTAGAAATAAATGACAACAGCCAAATGAAATGGAAGCTTCAAGTTAATTTAGGAAAGACAGATGATGTGAACATTTTGGGTTTGCCCTTTGTCAACACACACAAAAAACAATGGATGAAACACTAAAGACTAAAGAGATAAGAGAGGATGGCGTTGTTGAGTCGAATCAAAGATTACGGCCTAAACAATGCCATTCTCTCATCCCTCATTCGTCGCTTGTGTTTCACGCATCATGTTTTGCTGACTAAGGGGAAAACCGAAATGTCCACATTATCTGTCTTTGTTAACTAAATTAAAGTTTCCATTCCATTAGACTATTGTTATTTCTTTCTTTGAGCTTCAAGCAGCAACACTTGGACTAAATAAAAATCATCACTTTTAAATGCTTCAGGATGGATGTGATATGGTTCATTTCCGAGACCCATCCACTAATGAGTAAAATGAAAACCTTTTATCCACCATTTTTCTGATATTGAAATGCTAAAACTACAAATGTACGAATTTGACTAAAATAAATAAATAAATAAATAGTAAATAAATAAATAAATAGTAAATAAATAGTAAATTCAGATTTCATCAATAAAAGTTACAGATAACCATTATCACCATCCTTAAGATCAAAGAACTGGTTCCTAACAACTGACCTGGGATTTGATGAGAGCTTCTAAAGAAGGCTGGAAGTAACTGGTCCTGCCTTCCACCATCTGGGGAAGATCTTTGGATACCGTCTCGTTTATACTGCCAAAGTCTGCCTGGGCTGTATTCAGGGTTTTCTTGCTCTGTCAGAATGTTATGAAATGATGATCAGTGATTTCCGGTTAAATCGTTATTTTGTATTGTTTTCATTAAATAGCATAGACTTTTCTTCTTTTCAATCCTTTTTATTTTCATATAAATGATTAGATATCCTGAACAATCGCTAAAAATTCTCTTCTTCTTAATTTATTGCAACTGCCTTTTAGGTATTCAATACGCTGTGAATAATTGAGGAACAGGTACGGTATAAATTAATTTAAGGAAATATCAAATAGTAAAATCTCTAATCCAAAACCAATGAAGGTTGTTCTATTAACTGCAACTCTCTCCTTTAAAAGTTTTCGATTAGACTGATGTGCAGTGAAATCATAAGGATATTTACCAAATCAATTTTAGAGAATGTGACGTAAAATACAATTTTAAGATCGAAGCCAGACTTTTTATAAAATTTCATACATAACTTCTAATTCTAACATAAAACAGTGACTTAAAATATTGTAATCACTGAAACAAACCATTTCCAACTTGACAACATTGGGGCCTGTCCTGTCACGTTCCTGGTACTTGGTGACTTTACTCTTACATTTCTCATACTCCTGAAATACAAATGTCATAATATTACCATCATAATAAAAACTGCATTAATATCACAACAACATTGCATTGCTAAGGGAGATTTTCCAAAGTCTGGATACGAAAAATATGTAACAAATAATTATCATATTGAGTTACAATAATTATTTTCTCAAGCCAGAACTAGGCAACTACATTTCTCTATTTCTTATCTTATATTATGTTTTATTTGTTGTTGCTGAAAAAAGTTGGGTGCGGAGCACTTGTTTGTTATTTGTTGAGTCTTGTGCATCGATTTACTCAATATTCCATTCATTTTTTCAGCTTATAGCAGTGTCAGGACCAACTCACTGACAAGCCCTTATCACTAGGTACCTTTATATAGATGATGTAAAGATATATAATCCATTTCTTTTAGTTTTTCATACATGCATTTATTTTGCTTAGCTCACTTAATCTTAGAGATTTTTGCTACTTTTCAAAATTTGAAAAAATTTATTAAAAATCAGCATATGCATAGATAGTTTCATTATACTATCATTAACATGTAAAAAGTAAAAAAAAAACATTAGCTTTGATACTACGCCTATAATTTGTCTCAGAAAAATGTAATAAATAGGCATGAGGTAAAAGTAACCCGGGTCAACTACGGATATAGTCGGTGTTAGGGTTGAGTGAGTTAAGCGGAAATCCGACATTTCAACTATCATTTGTCATATGTTAATTATTGAAGCTTCAAATGTCCCCATATTCGTTTTCCTTTGGACTTAGAGCCTCTGGCAGCATGTCTAAATTATTTTGAAAAAAAACCCAAAACATATTGCGTTCACTAACCTGAAGACTTTGTTCTCTCTTCCTAACAGCCACTTGTGCATAGGGGAATATACTGACAAACCTAGGAATTTTGAAAGTCAAAGCAAATTAATTTATGAATGTAATGAATGAAAACGGTTTATCTATCTGGCGAGGACTAAACTCATTGTTAAAAAATACGAGGAAATAATCTATCTTTGTTTCTTTGTATAAAAAGGATAAATAAAATAGAAACATAATAATCAAACTGATTCTCAGTTAAGATGAAGATTTTGAGGGTAAGTCTTATCTTCTAGAATAAAGTATAAAATTTCATCTTAAATTGAAATTATGATAGCTGTACAATATGACCATATAATCCAGACGTCAACTCCGTTTTTTTGGTTGTTTTCCCAAGGTTTAGAACAAGTGGTTAGAACATTTTCTCAAATTCATCAATTGCAGCTCTTGAATTAGCATATTAGGTTATTTTAACAACGTAAACTCACTTTTTCAAAGGTTCTAAGACTGTTCTGTGAATGTTAACATTCTGAAAAGAAATGGTAAGGAAAAAAAATTATATCTCAGAGCACATATCCCTGAGGATATAAGGGAACACATTTTCAGCAGTGACTGTTAGCCGGCTGTATTAGATATGGGTGAAGATACATTGGAATAAACTTGGGCTCTGTTTAAGGACAGAAAGTAAATGTTATAATCAATTAAAAAAAAACAAACTAGAATAAATGCAAGGTGGACAACATTTTTCTGACTAACAATTTATCTTTGCAAATAATCCTTCAAAACAAAACTGCCACACGAGGAGACAATAACAACATCTACTTGCGGGAAAACAAACCAATAAGAATTATAAAAAGTGTAAGATTGTCTGACAAAAGGGGTAAGAAATAGTGTACAATTTGAAAAGATAGCTCTAAAACAATAACATTTCCTTTTGACTTATGTATTAATCTAATTTTCAATATTAACACACAAATCAAAAGACTTAGTAAGATGGACTCGGAATTTTACAAATTTTTACAGCATTTAGTTGACAGCAACAATTGCTTGCTATCCTTTGAACAAGATATTGGTCTATCACAAACTACTTTTCAGTTGATTCAATCCACCCATAGATCACTGCTATAGAAAATATGAAAATATGTGTACTTTTAAGAGTGTAATTGCTGTCTTGAACCCTCAATCGTAATCCAATTAAAATTTTCCAAAACTGCACAATAAACAAAACGAAAAATAATAAACAGAGCAATACACACACACACACACACACACACACACACACACACACACAATATAAATAAATGACCTACTATGGTATATTATAAAAAAATAAAACATGATCATTGTTTAGTTAATGAGCAAAATAGCAATTTGTCATACTCAAACTATGTATTTGTATCCTGAAACATTCCATCAGTTTTGCTTGCTGAAATTTTGTTCAATTTACTGAGAGGAAAAAGTATGAACCCGATGGATAACAATTGTATAAATTTGGTCCCAGCTTTAAGTCTTTAGGTAAGACACTTTGTGAGTATTACCCCACAATAAATTTAGGTATGAATGAATGAGCAACAAGCTATAGGAAGAGATGTATTTTATAAAGGCGCTAGAAAAATTTTTTTTACACATAATAGGTGATCTGTACAGTATGAAATAGAATATTTTTTTCCTTTGCCCACCTGGGAGAATAAATGAAACAATGGTGAAGTGAATCGAGCAAAGTGAGATGATGAAAATACTCCATATAAGTGTATAATGATTTATTTTTACCTTGTATATACCTAATGCTAAAAAATATAATTTTAGAATACCTGGGGTGTAGAACTACAAAAAAAACCCCCAAAAGCTTAAAGGTATTCTTTAAGTGCATTCTAATAATCAATATGACCAAACATTCACTCTTTATAATATACTTAACCCTCTCCTTACGAACTATGGAAAAATCGTCACGTTTGTTACGATACAGACGACATATTTCTCATTAAGACTTCTTTTGTACATCACAAACTTTTGAAGAAAATGAACAGTGTCTTTGTACAGCTTGTTTTGCTAAGAAAATTATGCATTTTAGAACTTGTGTTTGAATGAGGAAAAATCTATTTTTTGTTATTGATTGGGTGTGAAGTTTTTGGGAAAAATCCTGAAAATGGCTGGTAAGGAGAGAGTTAATGAATGACTCACCAAATCAGTCATGTGATTCTCCATCCTGATCAAGGCAGCGTCCCATTCTTGGATCCGCCATTTAAAAGATTCCTCAGACTGGCACAACGCCAATGTCAGTAGCTCCTGGGTCAGTTTATGCTCTGTTTTGGCTAAGGCTGTGAAAATATTAATGATGAACGATCAAAATGTTAAAACTTGATGACCAATCTTGAGAAAACAGAACTTATTCTTTAGAGCTACTAACTACTGGGTTTAATTGAGCCAGAGTTAATCATGATTTTTGTAGCAATAAAAGGAATAATAAGTCCGGAGTCCAAAGCTTGTTTTCCTGGAACCATTAGAGAGTTTCTTCACGTAGTGATACGACGGTATGTCAGAGGAAATCAGTTGAAAATTGTGTTGTTGATGTAAAAAGCAGGATGGATGTAAATAAACTTAAAATTAATAATGAAAAACAGAAGTAATGTTATGTGGGGAAAGAAAAATGGTTCATTCCAGGTGATGAGCTAAGATATCAATGGCAATTCTATAAAATCAAGTAAAACAATTAGAAATTTAGGAGTATTTTTAGATAGCGACTTGGGCATGAATTCACATTTTGATAATCTATGCAAAAGTTGAAATTCACATCTCAAGAAAACTGCTCATGTACGAACCTACTTGACTAAAGATGTAACGAAATAGTTATTCACAACATTTATGTTATCATGATTAGATTATTGTAATTCTCTTTTGGCTGGGATAACTAAAGATAAAATTTTCATACTTCAAACAATTCAGAATAGTGCTGCAAAATTGATTAAAAAACAAAAGAGATGAGCTTACAAAAACATGTTTTAAAGTCTCTGTCAATGCTTTACATTTATTTTAGATGCTTTCATTAAAAATTTTTTTTTTTTAAATGACTGAAAGTGTGTCTGTTTGTGAGTGAGTGTGTGTGTGTCTGCGTGGGTGTTAGTGATATTTTAGATTGTCATTCTTGAAACTGTGAAGCGCATAGAGCATGACCTAGCCATGGTTGTGCGCTATACATTATTATTATTATTACTATTATTATTATTATTACTATTATTATTATTGTTGTTGTACTAAAGTCTGGTAGGCCAGGGCTGACTTCTCTTACATTGTATAATAAATATAGATACATTTCTTAATCTTTTTATTAAAAAAAATTTTTTGTCAACCAAAGTCCTCCTCCCCATCCTCTCTCTCAAAAGAGAGAGAGAGAGAGAGAGAGAGAGAGAGAGAGAGAGAGAGAGAGAGAGAGAGAGGAGAGAGAGGAGAGAGGGAGGGAGGAGGGAGAGAGAGAGAGGGGAGAGAGAGAGAGAGAGAGAGAGAGAGAGAGAGAGAGAGAGAGAAAGAAAGAGAGAGAAATAGAGAGAGAGAGAGAGAGAGAGAGAGAGAGAGAGAGAATAGAGAGAGAGAGAGAGAGAGAAAGAGAGAGGAGAGAGAGAGAGAGAGAAGAGAGAGAGAGAGAGAGAGAGAGAGAGAGAGAGAGAGAGAGAGAGAGAGAGAGAGAGAGAGAGAGAGAGAGAGAGAGAGAGAGAGAAAGATCATTTTCTTGGTTTTCTACCATCAACATGATGTAACATTATAAGTATAATCAGCGCAAGGAAGTAACCTGTTTCCATTGCCACATTTCCTGTTTTGTAAAATAAGCTCCCACACTTTGAATCAATTCAGAACAATACTACACATTGTGAAAACAGGAAATCCCCAAAAGACGTAAATTCTGTATGTGCATTATAACCTTGTTGAAAAGACTAACAATGCCAATAACTGATGACAAACAGACCGATGACACAAACAAAAACAGATTAACATAGATTAGCGTTATCTAACAGGAAATAAATTGTGGTCTACGGGAAGATATAATCCAGTTATAGACTTACTAATTCTGGCTTTTCACAAGAGATATTGGAGAGGTCAATGATCTTTATAGTGACAGCTTTGGTGATAGGAAAAACAAAAATGTGGCTACCATTATATACTCGTGTCTGTCATGTAAACAAATGGAAGTTGCTGATTTTCACATGATCTACTCACAAGACAAAACTAGTCTATAGAATAACTAACATATCTTTATTTTTGTCGGAAAAAGGAATTGTGCTTCTTGCCAAAGATCTGATTTTCAGTCTCAAATATAAGATATAAACAGATGCACTCTCCAATCGCTTGGATAGAAATGCTATGCTTTGCATTAGTAGGTGGACTTCGAATTAAAGGTGTGACATCGTGGCTCATTAAAATATGCTGATTTTTAATTGTGCGTTTCAGGAGAGAATGATTCTGTATAAAGGGTAAAATATGCAACATCAAGCAGGAGGAGTTAATAATCATCATTTTACTATTCTATTTATGTACTTAAAGTGAATATTCTAGTCACACAGGGCTTCCTTTACCCGCATAGCATAGTCTTAAAAATTCTCTTCATTTCTTTTTTTTTTCCCCCAACAAACATTGTCGATTTGTAATTGGAAGCCATTCCTATTTTCTAACCTCAGCTTTATTAAAAATTTCACATAAACAATGAAACTGATTTTCACTTCATTTTTTCGTGAATAAAAGACAAGTTATTGTTTTTGGTTTTCTCTCCATTACAAACTTCAGTGTTGGTTTTTATTAAATTGTGAGGCCACAAACTCATAAAAACGGAGAATATAAATATAATTAATTAAAAATTACTTTTATTTGAAAAATATATCAAATTTGGGTTTAAAATTTTGGAGTAGGTTCAAGTCAGAAATATTTACACACTTGATCAGATAAATCATAATCTCAATCAGTGAAATCTAAAATTAGACCTCCTTCTATCTCAATCCTTACCATTATTTGATTCAGCAAGTCTTTTTCCATCTTTGTACAAACGTCTGGTTAACTCCTCAACTCTAGAAATGAAAATTTTTTTTTAAAAATAGAGAAAATATTTGGTGAAACTGTTCTGTTTCTTGCCATAAGATGGCGATGTTATGTAAAGTTTTCTTTATCAAATTTTCCCTTCTCTAATCTTTCATAAAAGTTGTAATAGGTTCATGGTTAAAATAAATGTTGTAGTTCTGTCATGAAATAAGGTCTGGAGAGCACTTCTCAGCATTAGGAAAATTGACTGCACAAAATTCGAACATGTCCTCTAATGAATGACTTCACAAGTAAAAAAACTAACAAACATTTTTTGTAATACAGTAAAATTACTTTAAACCTAAAGAAGCTAAACCGAAAAATACCTTAAACCGCAAAGAATTTAAGAAATTGCACTAGTTTCTTCATTATCTTTGTACTAATTCTTACGATGAACCGAAATACTTCTAAGCAGGATTTTCTTTAAACCGAAACAACTTGAGAGCACCTTCCCTTTTTCTATCTCTATTTTACTTTAAAAATTCGGGAAGGTGGCCACAAGTTATAATGCCAGGCGATATTAAACAAAGAGCCTAAGTATAAGATGAGGGTGAGGGTGAGGGGTAGGCAAACACTTCAATCACTGCACTTGGGCTTGGCCAACACCACAATCGCACAGACTGGAAAAGGAAGACAACGGGTGACTGGCAGGTGAAAAGGGAGGAAAGACGGGGAGGTGGGGGTGTAGAATCACGTAGGCGACATGTTCTCGCTCGTGTGTTGATTCTTTGGAACTGATTGGATTTTCAACACGACAATAAGGGGGGGGGGGGGGGGGGGGTGTGCAGACAATTTACCATTGACATGCCATTTCATTTCCACTTTGTTTAAATGTGTATGTGTGTGAGGGGGTGGAAGGAGGGGTTATGTAATTAGGCCTTTGAACCTAATGGCATTTCAACAAAAGAGGGATGTGAAGTAGACAGCTTAGCATTGACACGCCTTTTCATTACCATTTCACTGCACCTCTGAGTCGCTGCGCATCATTCATTATCAATTATCACACAAGACCTTTCAATCTTATTTTAACTTTACATTTTACTAAAAGATGTTTAAAAGAAAGCACTGTGCTTACACGCCGGAGTTTAAAATCAAATTACTATATGAATTCGATGAAAAATAGTTGAGCAAGACGGTGATATGTTAAAAACACGGCATTCCGAACTCAACTCTTTCAAGAATTTTGATTGAAAAAACGTAACCCCCAAAATTATTTTTAAAACATACCAAAAAAATAAAATTAAAGAACCCCCCCCCCCCCCCAAAAAAAAAAAAAAAAACCCCAAAAAAACAACAACAAATAAATAAATAAATGGTTACATAAACGGCATTTATTCAACAACTTTACTTATGGGGAATCAACCCGTGATACGATTAAATGAGTAATTAAATAGTACCACCCTTGAAAAGCATCGCAAAACGGGAAATTGCTTTAAATCAAAATGTCTTTAAACCGAAATGGTTTAGAAGGTCCCCAAAATTTCAGTTTAAAGTAATTCTACTGTATTTAATCCGAACTGAGCTGTTCTATAAAAGTAATTACAAGCAGTGTTTTTAACTAATCTCTCTCAACATATTTGTTAGGACTGAAAAGATACATATCGCAAATATGTCTTTTTAAGTACTTTCAAGGATAGTGACACAGAGGTTCATTTAAGTTATTTACCTACCATTTCATTTTTAGTTTTAAAATCTATCTAATTGGGATGTTCACACTGCAAATAGCTTAGAATATAGATTATAAATGTGAAACTTACTCATCCAGTCTTTTTACATCACGTTCAAACTCCTTTTCTTCCTGGAGGAAGATATAAGATAAAAGATGTAAATGAACAGGGGAAAGTTGATAAATATGTTGAAATCAATTCTTAACAAATTCAATGCAAGATGCAAACATGAAATTAATTTGTGTTTTATTTCATACAGAGAAGAACATTAAAGCTTTATTGCATTTGTTGAATTTTTGCAGGATTTGGTTGTTAGAGAGGCATTTTGCACAGTCTCCGACCATCCAATAATCATTGGGTTGCTGGATCTATTAGGTCTGATTGGAAGTACTTTGCAATTGACTAGTATCTTATCCAAAAAGTAGCATGCAATTATTGCTGTCTATCGAATGCTACAGAAACCAGCATAAAGACTGGTTCCATGGGCCTTATGGCTCAAACAATCAAATTTGACTTTTGGTTGTTAGACTTGATCTGACCTCCCAAATTTACTGAGGGAGTTGATATCGATGAAAGTCACTGATTTTGAAACATCTATCTTTTATTTTTTTTAAGAGAGGGGGGTTGGATAGTTCTGTTCAGAGTGCATTTGCTAAAATGTAAACCAATTCCCCTACTTCTCTCTCTGACTCTCTTCATTTCTCTCTCTTTTCGGTCATTCAGGCTAAGGCTCCATGTTGTTCCAGATGGTTCCTGGCTTCAACTCCCATTTACTGCAATTTTCTTTTTTTTTTCTTTTTTTTACTGAAATGTCTCTACTTCCTGCATTTATTAATACTATCAACAGAAATGCTTACTCCATTTACATTTCTGAAACATAAACCATTAGCTCATTTTTAAAGAGATTCCAGAGTGAGATAAAAAAAATCCATAATGAAACTGAGCTATAGATTTATCCTTCAGTGAAAAAAAAAATCCTCTAAAATTCAGTTAAGAACAGAAATAAGCTGATAAGAGTGAAGAAGAAATGACAAGACCACTCTCTGTTGAATAGGTATGGCAGTATTCAAAATATGAAGGTTGAAATTTCATAGCCTCCATAGCTCTAGAGCCTGGAAGAGAGACTGTAAACATGTCTCCTGCCTTAGAGCTGATCTCCAGTCTCAATGACAAGATCTTGAGATTTGAGTCTCGCAAGAGGAGACATGAGGGCTACAGCTAATATGCATAAGTTAATTTGTAATGACGAAATGTCTTGACTATTGTGTAAGCTTTCAAATTCAAAATGTAGTGGGCCTTGTAATTCCGTGCCACATCACAAAACTGGGAGGTTTTTGAAAGCATCACAGTTCCAAGATCAATTGCCTTGGCTGGTTTAAAACATGACAAGTTGAAGGGGTTGCACTCAGACTCTGCTGCTACCAATCGCATGACACAATGTGAAAAAAAAAACAAAAATTCTATTTTAAAGGATAAAGAAACAATAATATATCAAATTACATTTGTATAATGGTTTTAAGAAGAATAAACTTACAGCTTTTGGGACAACAGTTTTCTTCGATGTGGATGAGGATAAACGACTAAATGGATTCCTGTGGAAGAAAAAAAAGTATAATTCTCAAATTAAAGTGTTACAGATTCAAGAGCAAAAAATTTACTGAACTTTTACGCCAACACATTGATTGACTCCTAACTAAAAACTGAACTCCAGTGAAAAAACATTACGTTTTTAACTTATCTCTGTTAAGAATTATCATTGTGATCAATAAGTTCATAATTTAACTCATGTACTAACCAGATGCATGCCACAGAAAATAATTTCTTGAACTGCTATGCCTTTTTTTACAAAGGATAATAGAGATGCCTTATAATTTTTTGCTATTATGGTATAGTAAAATCTGGTTTTCCCATAACCAAAGGGATGTAATATAGTCATTATCAAATGTTAAAAGATTATCTCTGTGTAAAAACATCAAAGAAATATTAAGAAAAAAAACCAACTAAATGCAACAATTGCAGCAAATCTGGCTGGGTGTCCGCCCCCCAAAAAGTCTTATTGCTGGTTAGGACGGCACTACTACTACCACTGCTGACTGTGTGTACTGCTGACTGTGTGATTTTTAGATTGTCATTCTTGTAACTGTCATTGAAGTGCATTGCGCATGACCTAGTCATGGTTTTGTGCTATACAAGTACTATATTATTATTATTATTATTATTATCATTATTATTATTATTATGATGATGATGACTGTGGCTATTCGGAATCGAGTCTGAATAATCTTCCATGGCTATTCGGACTCAAGCTCCAATGCGCATGTTCAATCAATAAGGTCTTTGGACTGGAATCTGAATTGCCACTCCTCGCAGTACATTTCTAATTTATTTTAGTTATTGATAATTACAATTGATGCAAATCAATAACTATCAGCAAACAGTCTAAACCTGCTTTATTTGACGAGAAAGACAAAATTCAAGATAGGCTACTTATGGCACGTCCATTAGAGTTTGAGTCCGAAAAGCCACGGGAGACTATTCAGATTTGAGTCTGAATAGCCACTTCATATTATCATTATTAAAGAGCATTTTCCAATTCAAGACTCAGCTATACACCGCTCTTGTCACTGTCAGTGAAGCGCTTTGAGCATGACCGAGTCATAGTTGTGCGATATACAAAGTGCTATATCATTATCATTATTATGAAGTGACTATTTCTCTGAATGCTCTGGAAAATAAACTTGATCTCTATTTCTCTGAACGGTTTCCATTCTCAAGATTAAAATTATTTTTTTTGCGAGAATGTCTGTGTGAATGGTGAATGTATATGCATTTTTGTTTTTTTTCTTTTGCCAGTGCTTGGGCGTCTTTTATTCCCAACTTTCTGTTAGACTTCTATCTGGAGTTTGTCCTATCCTGTCTTTAAACCTCTGTTCCCGTCTTGAGACTTTGACTTTGTTATTTAGGTTTACTTCTGTTCTCTCCTTGATAGTGCAGCGCGAAGTGAAAAAGTGAACGTGCCATGGAGTATTCGCGATAGCACAACTTTTTGATAAAATCTGTCTTTGTCAACAATATGCATTTTAAAAAAAAACGCTGTCTGTATGAGCATTTACTTTTGCATCGACCTCGCGTCCGTAACCCATCAGCTACTGGAGGCTAGCCAACCATTCCGAGAAATAGAGTTCAAGTTCAAGCTTATTTTCCTGAGCGTTCCGAGATATAGGCCTTATTATTATTATGGGAGGCCTTCCGAAAACTCCTACATCCCCAGTATTCTTTGTTTTTTTATAATGTTCTAGTGGTGGGTTTGGGAGGGGGGAAGACTTTTTAAAAAATGTTCCCCCCCTCCCAAACCCCCTACTAGAACATAATAAAAAACAAAGAATACCGGGGATGTAGGAGCTTTCGGAAGGCCTCCCCTCGAAACGGACCTTCTAGTGCAAAGACGTGTACAGTGTGTCATACCATAGAGTTGATGATGAAGAAGAAGAAGAAGAAGAAGAAGAAGAAGAAAGTACACCGAAAAAAAAATCCCACATCCCTAAGACCTGCACAACAACAACAATAATAATAATAATAATAATAATAATAATAATAATAATAATAATAATAATAATAATAATAATAATAATAATAATAATAATAAAATAATAATAATAAGGAAGACGTCTAAGTCTAGCCTCTAGCCCTAGTCTAGTAGGACTATCTAGTAGTAGAGTAGACGTCTCAAATCATAATGGTACATTACTCACCAACTCATTATTTTGATTTTGTCAGCATCTCATAGACACTTACATACATAAATATTATAAAATTAGAGAGATTATATTATTTTTTTGACGTCGTAACGCTTGAAGGAATAAGATTTTTGTAGACTTGTTGATTGTCTGTCGTAATAAAAGAGGAAAACAGCAGTCAGTGGGTAACACCTAGTGTTGGGTTATTTGATCGCTTTTACTCGATCGACGATCGAGCGCCAAGCCACGAGTCAGTGCTCGATCTCAATGCCGGAAGAGCGAGTTAGTAAAACGATCACTCGATCGTAAAACGATCAGGCGGGTTGTGAGCTTGAGACGATCTTGACACGTGAGACGAGCTTGAGACGATCAGGATTCGAGCGAGCGGAGGGGTAACGAGTGTTTCGAATCATTTCAAATTCAAACGATCACAGTTTGCCATCCGATACCAATTGCCAATGTTTGCACACGGTAGTCTGTGGTTCTTCCACAGCCCTCACTCCTTGTCAGATGTTAGTGTGTCTGGGTGGCAGTGGCAGGGAAATTCGTATAGGTGTATCACGCGTGTGTGACAAGACTTCATTAAACCTACTAAAGTTTGACTATCACACACACACACATACACACACACACACACACACACACACACACTAAGGCTATTTCTATGACACACACGCATCCCTCTATCAATGAACACTCCTACAGTAGTGCGGCTATGTGGTCTAGTCATGACGTAACTATAGGTAGTACTCTAGTCGACCATGGGTCTCGTGCATTATAATGGTCTAGTGGTATGACACCCGCTTTGGGATCGGAAAGTCCTGGGTTCGAGCCTCGCGCTCGGTGCAAAGTTGAGTCTTTGGACAAGGCTCTTTACTCACATTCTCTCACCGTACTCAGGTGTAAAATGAGTACCTGGCCGTTAACAGCGTTGTCTTTGTCTGAAAAATTGTAATATCGCCTAACAGGCGGCATGTCCCGTCCTACATATTAAATGTTGCTGTTGACCGGGGACCCCTTTACAAAGCGCTTTGATCACATTTAGTGGATATTGTAAAGCTCAATTTTTTAAAGTAAAACATTAGCTTTGAATATGGAATGTTTCAATTTTAGATGCCTGTGTATTCTTTGTTAGTTCCCATCATCATCATCATCATCATCATCATCATCATCATCATCATCATCATCATCATCATCAGGGGCAGCGGTACGGTCTTTGGTTGGCCCCCGAAAGGTACAGAGTTCGATCATCCGCCGCTGAGTGGTCTTGAGCAAGTTACCTTGCCCTAACTAAATTTGCGGCGCTGCACTGCGGCTATCGCTTGGGTTATTCCAGTCTTCCCTTAGAATAGACCCGAAAGACGAATCTCCCCTATGGGATGAATAAAGGGAATTATGTTTAATTTATTTATCATCACCATCATATCAGCGGGATCATCATCATCACCACCACCACCACCACCACCACCACCACCCTAATAATAATGGATAAAATAAATATCAACACATTTCAATGTAATAATCAATCTAAAATCAATCAGTGCTCCTAAAAGACCCTTTGATTTCTTTGTCTAATTCGTTCCATACTTTTGGAGTCCCGACAAAGAAAGATTTTCAGCTAACTATAGTTTATATATGGGAATATTAATCAGTCGTTTATATTGGAATCGGAGTTGTCTAGCAGGTGTATTAGTTCAAAGCGCATTTCCAAGGATTTACCATGCTCAATGAACTTCACAATATTTAATTTAATGTATTCCTCCGGCACGCCATATCGACCATACATCCATTTCGTACAGTAGGTACCGATCGCTGTTTGGAGTCTTTTTGTATTAAAGCTCTTTACAATACCCGTCATTGCTCACCTGAGTCAAGTGCCTGACACACGGACTTAACGTCTGGATCACAATTTTCAACAATCACTGTCACTCATCCGGCCATTGACAAGGCTTGATTTTGTGACAAGAGACACCATACCACTGAGCGACCGAACAAATAATCACCATCTGCGCCATCGTCATCATCATCATCATCATCATCATCATCATCATCATCATCATCATTATCATCATCCTCATCACAGCCGTAACAGCCAGCAAAACCACAATCATCATCTTCGGGTCCGGTCTATCCGTGTGGGGGGTGGGGGTGGAACCTGCTAAAGTATTTCATTTTTTAAACAGAAACACGATAATCATCATCATCATCATCATCGTCATCCATTGTCGTCGGCATCGTTATCATCGTGTCCGGGCAATCCGTGTGTGTCTGGGTGTGGAACCTGCTAAATATTATTATTATCTACCTACCTAATAAAAACACACCATTCTTGTTCATTTATTTTTCAAATAATGAAATGAAAGGCACGACCTTTCCCGCACACACAAGAGGCGATGACGACCAGTGACAATTATGGAGGTGGGGGCGGCGACAACTTTTGGCGCGACATAAATATGAAATGTTAAGGTGACAGCGGGATGATGGTGGTGGGAGGGGGGGGGGGGGGGTCTCAACCCTTCACCATCAACAACTGTTGTGGCGGTGTGTGTGTGTGTGTGTGTGTGGTGTGTGTTGTGTGTGTGTGTGCGACGAACGATCATAATCAAGGCTGCCAGACAGCCAGATTTCTTCTTGCCCAAGTAGTCAAATAGACCCCAAATAGCCAAACACCACAAGCATTCTGACTCCCTTGAAAAAACTCATTTGTTTGATTAACAAAACAATCGACTACAGTTGGATAAACTTATCTTTTCATTTTTTAAAAATAAAATATTTTTTTTTAAAATGAATAATAATAGAAAAGCGTTTCTTAGTAACCAATTTTGAACTTGGCCATCTGGCAGCCCCCATCATAACCAGCTGCAGTCAAGCCAGCCACAGACATAAGAGAGGGAGGGGTATGTGAAGTTTCCTGTGGCAAACGAGTTGCTCGTGTTTTTTTTTTCAAACGAATCACTGCTCGATGACGTCACTGACTCGAAACCCGCCCGAAACCGACTCGATTTTAGAGGACTCGATCGAAAACCCGCTCGATTTGATCGTTTCAAACTCGACCCAGCACTAGGTAACACAGGATACCGGAAGTTGACATGGTAATGTAAAAAATAAGAACCAAATTTTGTTTACAAGTTTTTGGAGTCAAAAGTGTCTCCTTCGGAACAGTAGGAAATCATTTTCTTGGGACGATTAAAATTATAAGTTCAAAAGCTTGCAAGAGTGTGTCAATATCCTCTGCCTCCCTGATAGGCTATAAAAAAGGTAAAAATGGCAACTGCAATTCAACAGGTGTTTACTCTTTGTAGACAAACATTCGCGAAACATTCTTCAGCAGACAAGCTGAATAAAGAGATACTTTCGCCCATCATTTCATCCCTCAACAAAATTACCCATCACGACCTGAGGTTTGATCCTGAAGAGTTTAAAGATCAGGTTTCAAAGAAAATAAACCCAGCCCCTGTTTCGTACATGGAATTATATCGTGACCACAAATTTACAATGGCTGTTTTCGTGGTGAGAGCAGGTTCATCATTACCTCTACATGATCATCCTGATATGTTCGGACTATTAAAGTTAATTCATGGATCAATAAGACTCGTGTCATATAATGATGCTACTGATTCCTTTTCTCCTGCACTATCAGAATCACAAAGAAAGAATTTAAAACCTGTCATTAAAAACTCTGACAAAATTGTTTCATCCAGTGATGACTGTTGTGTATTGACACCTACTGATGGTAACATCCATGGAATTCAGCCACTTACTGAATTTTCTGCATTCCTTGATATATTGGTTCCTTCTTACCGAAATAACTCTTGTCATTACTATCAAGAGGTAGAAACAACTGTAAATTCAAACTCGAAGACCAAATGGCTTGCAGAAATACCAGAACCTTCAACATATTGGTGTGATTCTCTTCCTTACAGGGGTCCAAAGTTGATATAAAAACCATCGTTTAAAAGGTTATGGAATATGTTGCATAACTTATATGTTGTATAAAAGGGAGGGTTTAAGTAGTTTCACAGCACTTTTATTATAATACTTAATCTTTTAGCCATTATGGACTTTCAATTAGTTTCAATGTCCAATAAATATTATTATTTAAGGACTTTAGTCTGAATATTATTCCGTGGCTATTTGGACTCAAATTCCATTGGCATGTGCAATCAACAGGTTATATGGACTCAGTCTGAATAGTCTGACAATCATTATAGTTTGTTTTTTAAATACTGTATATTTAAATATTGATGATTACATAGAATTGATGCAAATCAAAATAACAATTATAGTAACTATCAACAGGTAGGTCTAAACCCGCTTTTTTTTATGAGAAAGGCAAAATCATTGATCAATTGGAAGTCCAGTTAGAAATTAAAAAGAAAAAGTTAAAACTGTTTAAAAATAACAAAAATCAGTTGAAGTAACTGTGGTCTAAAGGAAAAGCTTTGTTAACAACACAACGTGATGTCCAAACAAAAGCAGGACAATTGTTTTTGCTTTTTTAATTAACATATTCTGATAGCGTTAGCCAAGCAACAATCCTTCAATAGTCTGAAGCAGGGGTTAAGAGTTTAGTCAGTCTGATATGAGCAAAACAGAAGCTCTTCTGAACTCTTTTTCTGCTTCGTTATCAGTTCCGTCCTCTGCTCACTGCCGCAATATGTTTCACTGTGCTCTCATACTGGAATTTGAGTCCGAATAGCCATGGGAGACTATTCAGACTCAAGTCCAAATTGCCACTAGATTATTTAAGATAAAGTTCATTAAAATAATTTGCTGAGTTGGTTGTCATTTAGGACTCCAGCCAATGCCATTATCAATATTACTTACTGTGTTTCCCATCAGTTTCGATTTGCAAGTAATGACAAACATTATGTTTCATCAGATTATAGTAGAATCTTTAGTTAGGGTTTGGGAGGGGGGTGGGGGGTGTTCAGGGGGTTCCCACCATAAAAAAGGAGGTTAAGGGGGTCACCTCCCTCCCGATAATAATTTTAAAAAACAACAAATCCCCTCTTTATGTGTGCTGTGAAACTACGGAAGTCCTTCCTATAAAAATGAACCTGAAGCATTAGATGAAAAGAGAATATTTATACATGATTGTAACTTTCAAAGGGAGCCACTTTATGTACCAAAGCCAAATATTTTTATCAGTTGAAAAGACTGGACTATGACTTGAAAATCTTTATCATATTATGTTGATCCTCCGCTAGATAAAGCTATCAATCATTTTCTGCCAATTTTCTGGGTTGGCTACTAAATAATATCAGTTCAGTCATTGTAGAAAGTCTCAAATGTGCCATCTTTCCATCCTTTTTTGGAGTGTCTAGATCGCCTTTGTGTTATGTCACCCCTTTCCCTCGTTTTTTTTTTTGTCCGCTTATTGTCTCTATGCTCTACTCAATTGAAAATCGACTTTGATCAGAAATGTTCAAAAGTCATCTTTGTTATCATCTTTTTGATCGAGTGACATAGAGATAGAATAGTGTTAAAAACATAAGACTTTTATGTAGGGCAATTACATGGTTTATGTAATGTTTACTGCTTATCCACTGATTTTGTGCTAGGTGACTCATAAGGCCTCCATTTGCAGTTTTCATTCCTCAACGTGCGCAATTTTTTGCTGATCCCATGAGACCCATCCAACAGTTCTCTCCATTTGTACTGTAATAGGCCATTCCTTAGGTACATCAAGTACATGAAATGAAGTGATTATGGAGGTGCGAGAAGACTATAAAAACTGAATGGAAATCAATGTCAGTACCAAACTGATACAACACCTTTGCCGTGCTGCTGGTAGGATGCTCTGCGATCAGCATCATCCGCCTCTCCAAAACAAAAAGTGGTTTCACACGTTATGTCTACCTTAGCTCATCCTCACTAATAGTTCCTTTGTGGTCAGAAAGAGGCTAATAACTGACACTCTGCAAAAGTTAGGCGATTGTTTGGTATTTCTTACATTTTTTAAACATGAAAAAGAATTCAATGTGTGCTGAAAAATATTTTTAGTTGTTTGATGATTTATCAGATTTGTGGATAAAATTTTTTTACTAAGTTATTGGAATTTGTAGACTGTACAAAATATTTAAAAAAAAAAGAAAAGCATATAACAGCTTTCTTCGTAAATATTTACCATTTTAATTTTTGTTGTTGTTGGCTGAAGAACGATTTTGAGCTCAAAACATTTCGTGTTAATTTTGTTTTGTTATTTTAAATCTGTTATAGACTTTTTTTTGGGGAACATATGTGAATTTATACCTTAAATGCTTGCACACACACATCCGTTATGTAGGGATTCACTGAAGCGAAATTTCCTTCAACATTTTCATCATCTGTCCTTTGGGTACTTTTCTTTTTAAATGGGATATAGGTTAAACCAAAATGTAAGGCACCAAATTATCTATTACTATTAAGATTTAGGCATTTTTGGATTAATCGTAATTTAAAAGTGAAAAGTAAAGCAGAGATATTTCTCATCCCCACAAGTACTATTGTTTTCTGTTTTTTCTGAGTTGCCTCTCAGATACCATAAAGTGAAAAGATTATTGGCCTTATGTCATGTTTCTTTTGTTGATCTTCTTCAAGCAGTACGAAGATTTGTCCAGTGATGTCAATGGCATGTAAATCACTGTTTTATTTTAAATTTTTGACCACAAATGTAAAAAAAAAAAAAAAAGAATTAGATGTATTAAAAAATAAAAATAAAAATGAAAGTATCGGTTTTAGCTTTTTTTTTTTTATTATTGAGAGTTTGAGTTTGATAACAATAACAAAGAGGAAACTTTATACGTTAATGTCAAAAGCATTTTTACATGACATTCAATCTGCAGACAGTTTAGTTTTTACGAACTAGTCTCATCAATGCAGCTTGGCATATATATACAGTCACGTCTCTCCAATCCTATCACCTCCGTTCCCAGCATTTTGTCTGGATTACAGAGACATCAGGATCTTGGAATCAGTCCAGAAATTGTACAAATAAAGTAGAAAAAAATCTGTCCCCATAGCAATCTGTCTGGATAATTGAGACATCCGGATTGTGAAGTTCTGGATTAGAGAGATACGGTTGTACTTCTAAAGGGAGATTATTTATGACCAAGAGTCAAGAGTGCTCAAACTACGAATGTAGTGAATTTTGCATATTCACAAGGAATAAGGCCACATATATTCTCTGTAGAGTGCTCAACAAAGACTTTTTAAGTTGTCTTAAGGCAAAGGAGCATATCAAACCTTCTGTATTGTCAATGTGGGACCTTCACAAAATTGTCAAAAGGCAAAATTTATTTTAATTACTGAAATGGCTAAAAAAAAAACAGAAGCCAAAATTAAGTTTATGTGTGTCATCGAAAATCTCCAAATAGACAATGCAAAACATGTGAGCTGAATGAATGCTCCAATGGACACTAGTAGGACAATAATATATAAGAACAGAAAGCCATTGCATGTAAGGTGGTACGAACAAGGGTTTGCAGCCGAAACGTCAATTGTTTGTTATCTTTCCATCCGAGGTTTTTCCATTTTGATCCTTGGTATCCACAGATCTCATTCTGTATTCTGCGGTATATACTATATTATTAGACATTGTAGTTTTATTATATATTATTAACTAATAAGTATAGGACTATAAGAACCCCCCCCCCCCCCCCACCCCCATTCCCTGTTATTTTATATATTAGGGCAACAAGAACATCACATAGCATTATTATTATTATTATTATCATTATATATATATATAATATATATATATATATATATATATATATATATATATATATATATATATATATATATATATATATATATATATAAATATATGTTATTGTTATAATGTATAGGGGGGGGGGGGGGAATAATATTAAGATAAAGATAGAGTGGGATCTGTGAATTAGAAGAAAAAAAAAGGCTTTTTAAATTTTATTTTATTTTTTTACTTTTTACTTCATAAATTATATCTTATTAGATCGGTATTTAACGAATTCATACACAAATATAATATGTACAAATGTATGCAAATGAATGTAAGTTGTTATTTGAAATAAATGAAATCATTTTGCATATTTTGTTTATTTATTTGTTGTTTAATTTCAATTATATTATTAGTATGTAAATTAAGTATCTGTGTGTACATAGATACATATGTGCAGGTCTGACATCCGAAAGCAATTATGTAAATGTGAATGTAAATAATGAATTTATATAGCGCCTAATCGTGCTCTGCGGCGCTTTACATAATAAAAAAAAATGTTTAAAAACAACAAATTAAAAGATCACGACAATACATAATAAGTATGATTACAAAAACAAAAACTAATCAACATCTATTTCATAAAAAATAAGCCTCACGGAACAACTCAGTCTTCAGACATTTCCTGAAAGATGATAAATTTTCACAGGACTTTGTCCGAGGACTAAGTGCGTTCCATAGGCGTGGAGCTATGGATGAAATGGCTTCTTTTTTATTTATTTTTTTTACCGAAAGTGGATTTTGAGGTGGTAACCTTTAGAAGTTGGGACTGAGATGATCTTAACCCTCTCCTTACCACCCATTTTCAAAATTTTCCCCAAAACTTCACACCTCCCAACACAAAAAGAAACATTTCTTTCTCAAAAAGAAACGCACCAAGCACATTCTATATTGTTCGACAATGAACTCTATTACATATGTCAAGTTTTTATAGCTATAGCGAAAAGAAATGAAATCTGGATGAGAAAAGTGACAATTGCATCGTAACAAATGTGGTAAGGAGAGGGTTAAATTTCGAGTGGGTTCATATTTTTTAATCAATCCTGCAAATATTCAGGTGCCAATCCATCCAGACATCTAAAAACATAGCTCAATATCTTTAATTCTATCCTAAACTTCACAGGAAGCCAGCGCAATTCCTGGAGAACTGGTGTTATATGGTCTCTCTTTTTTTTCGTTTATTTTATAAGTCTAGCCGTTTTATTTTGATTTTTTTTGTAGTTGATGAATTAATCTACTTTGACAGCCAATGAGAAGGGCATTACAATAGTCTAATCTGCTAGTAATAAAAGAATTAACAAGCATCTTTGTAATATCCTCATCAATATAATGTCTGATTCTTCCAATGTTTCTAATGTGATATTACAACATTGACATATTTTTTTAACACGATCTTCCATGGATAAGCCTTGATCTAAATACACCCCAAGGTTTCTCACACAAGAACTAGGTTTAATAGAATTTTCACCCACTAGTATCTCATTTGTAGATATTTTTGAGAGTTGATACCTATTTCCAAAAATTATCATTTCTGTCTTGTCATCATTAAATTTAAGTTTGTTTAGTTTCATCCAATCTTTTATGTTCGCAATACAATTTTCCATAACAGATACTGATGACAGCTCAGAATCATTATTGAATTTTGTATACAGCTGAGTGTCATCAGCATAAAAATGAAAATCAATGGGAAAGGCGGATAATATATCAGAAAGTGAAAGGGGAGCAGTATACATTGTAAAAAGGAGGGGGCCGAGAATAGATCCCTGAGGCACTCCACACGTTAATATGGATGGAGTTGATACATGGTTTTCTATAATTACTGAATGAGTTCTTTCAAACAAATATTCCTTTAACCCTCTTCTTACCAACTATAGGAAAATCGTCACATTCGTTACGATACAATTAACATTTTTCTTATTCAAATTTATTTTGTACATCATAAAATTTAGCACTTTTATTATCTATATCATTTACAATATCATTATAGACTTTAAATAATGCCGTTTCCGTGCTATGTGAGGTTTTGTAGGCAGATTGAAAGTTAACATTGAGGGCATTCGTCTCTATATAATTATTTACTGCAGTCAAGATTTGCTTTTTTCTTCAGGGGTCTAACCAAGGCATGTTTCAGCATATTTGGAAAATCGGGCAACGCTAGACTTTCATTTGCGATAGATGCAATTGCTGGAGCAAGATAATTTGTAACATGCTTTTATGAACCAAGTTGGTGTTTTTTCTAGCGGGCATGATTTAGTAGGCATATCTGACAATATATTTTTAACTTCCTCTAATGTTACCGGGTTCAAACGACGTTAACATTTTATAACGGGTGACTATGGGCCTAGTTTAACATCGTTGTAATGACAATATTTTGCCTCATTTTTTTTTTTTGGTTTGAGATTTCCAATACAGCAATAATAAGCCCATAACAAATTGGGTTATCAGACCTGAAAATAAGTGCACTTCGGTATGCAACGATCAAGATTCAGTTTTGGTCTTATTAAATGGAACAATGTCGTTTTGGGCTTGGTATCGCCTTTTGATTATTGATGTGTTTAAATCGACCTGTACTTGTTTGCAGGTTTTTGATAATTGAAATTGTTATGGCCTCATTCTTGTCATGGAAATACTCTCAAATCCAACGCAAAATAATGTTAAAATGAACCCATAATTGGGTCCGGTTATCAGACCTGAAAATATGTTCACATCAGTTCAAACCTGTACATCTTCATCCTCCTCCTCCTCCTCCTCCTCCTCTTCTTCTTCTTCTTCTTCTTCTTCTTCTTCTTCTTCTTCTTCTTCTTCTTCTTCTTCTTCTTCTTCTTCTTCTTCTTCTTCTTCTTCTTCTTCTTCTTCCTCCTCCTCCTCCTCCCCCTCTTCATTCTTCGTCTCCTCCTCCTCTTCTTTGTTATCATTCTCTTCCTTCTTTATCTGCTTCTCTATATCCTTATGCTCCTACTCCTCCTCCTCCCTTTTAGGATGCATGGAATTTATCTTTGGGCGTGGGAAACTTTGGCCGTTCTGGGCCAAATGGATTTTTCTCAGTGGCAGCGTGGCTCTACGGTATGGTCTTTACTTTGTACGGGAAAGGTACCTACCGAGTTCGACAACCTGCCGCGCTGTGTGGCCTTGAGCTGGTCACCTTGCCTTGCTTACTTTGAGGCGCTGCACTGTCTTCTCCGCCTGCATCCATCTGCATTCCCCCTGTTTCCTCAAGTGTGTTCCGTTGCCAACCATTTTTTTTTGGGGGGGGGGGGGGGGGGGTAGGGGATCATCGGTCTTCTTCCTCCTGGAGATTCCATGTACAAGCCTGTCTTGTGACGCTGCAGGCGATTTTGTCTGTTCTTATGATTTTGTATATTTATAGGGTATTGTCTGGCACTGGCAGCGTCTTCATTCCTGACTTTATCCGTCCACTTGATAACCAAAATCTCCTTGGACATTGTTTTTGTTCAGGTCTGTAATTTGTTGGTGATGCTGTTGCTTGTGCTCACTGTTTCTGATCCATACAGTAAAATTAGCCTTGACATTGGTAAAACAGGAGTAAGGGCTAACCCACACCGGAGACTGACTCCGACAACCCGGCACTGCCGTCCTCTGCCGTCTTCCGGATAAAGCCGTTGGGCACGGACAAAATACTAAGAATAAAGAGAAGAGCCGCTTGACCTACCCATACCAAGCTCGTAAAAAAAAACAAAAAAAAAAAAAACAAAACAAACCCAAACAGCAGAGGACGTAGGGAGCTTGGTATGGGTAGGTCTAGCGGCTCTTCTATATATATATATATATATATATATATATATATATATATATATATATATATATAATTTCATGTTTTGCAAGTATTTGAATTTGAGTGTATTCCTGTTGATGAGATCCTGTGCGAGTGTGAACTCAATCTAAGTACATGGATAGTGTGCCCTTGGAATCTACATCTGTTCCATATTTTAGCCATTCCTCATTTGGCTTACTTATTCCCGTGTGCTTTCAATAAATCTAGACTTTTGACTATTCTGTTTTCTGTCTTTTTTTTATTTTTTACTGAGTGATTCAAATGTGTCGCAAGCGCCGAAAAAGGCTTAAAAGAAAAGAAACGACAAAGAAAACATCTGTCTTTATTCGTAGCTTTAAAAACCTCCCTCGAACGTGATGTCAATGACCCCAAATTTAGAGTATTGATCAATTTGTGCAATGTAGCTTTTATTTCAAAGAACGCAGATCATTTTTTTACTCTATACTAGGTAGTGTTTGACCTATTTGTAGAAATTAATTAATAAAGCGTCATGCTTGAGCCTTGGGTTTGGCAGAATCAATCGGTTGATTTATTTCGAACTCTTTCAGTGATTCTGATGATTACGGTTTATATTACTCGTTACAAAAATAGAGGTAGATTAGTATTACATAAGACTCCGCCGAGATCATATCTATTTCATATATTAATTAATTATATATATATATATATATATATATATATATATATCTATATATATAATATATATATATATATATATATATATATATATATATATATATATATATATATATATATATATATATATATATATATATATATGATTTAGATGCATAATAAATCTGAAATAGATACTATTTTTAACTTTAATTCTAAATTTTGAATTTTTGTTTCTAAAGTTGAGCACTCTTCATTTATGTTTGACTATTTTATAAACACGCCCGCGCACACACACACACACACACACACACACACACGCACACACACGTATATATATTATATTGCACTTGATAAACCGTTACAATTACCTAATTAAGAATTCAGAGATGGGAGATTAGAATCATTATATAATTAACACTGTAGGTAATGTTCGCTCATTACATCTGAACTTTTCCAAAAATAGTAAACCGTATTATCATTACAGCACACCTGTTATATCACAGTTGAAAAATATAATGTAATTTCATATAATTTATTCCACATCATCTTAATAGTATCTATTCATTAAGCCATCTTTAATAATTGCAATCCTGTTCTGAGTTCATCATCTACCCACATACATTTTCAATCTGTGAGTGTATATTCATGCCTGAATTCATGCATAAAAGTTCCCCGACATATGCCGGGTTCCCGGCAATATGAGATTTTAAAATTACGTCTTTCCTGTAAAATAGATAATTTTCTGACAAATTGGATTTCAATTTGCCAGATATTTCAAATAATTAACGGTAAGAACTAACATTTAATTGTTAAAATAAGTTTTGGCAACCACCAAAACTTTATCCATTCCACTACTATCACTACTACTAAACAATCAGCGCCAAGGAAAAAAATGAACTTTAAATAAATACGTTGAAACGAAAACAGGCAGCTCTTGATGCAATAATAACTAATGAGTCACTAATTATTTCCACAAAATAAGAATTATCTAGATGATATTTATTCTGGTCCACAACCACATCAGAGATTGCGTGAACAGATACGATACAGAAATCTCGTTGCTGGTGACAAAATTAAATTACAAAGGTACAAAGAAAATTCTGTATGACCGTCTGCTTCAGCACCTCACCGGAGCAGGTTCTAGCTCTGTAGTATAAGAATATAATCAACGTTACACAGATTATAAATGTAAACTAAGACTTCTAAAGCTTTTAATATTCTTTGATCATGATAATGTCAAACTGCAAGTATTTTTTAATTTTTAAAATGTATAGAGATATATCTTTCATTCTGTACTTTGTAAAATTAGCTTATTATAATTTATTATATTTCTAATGTCAATCACGTGCAGTTCAGAACATGTTATTTGATAATAGGGTTTTCATTAATGTTTTGAGTGACCTTATAAGAGTAGATATGTCTCATCTCAGATTATTTCTGATAATTTTGAACATAAATTCCTAGTTGAAGTAGTTTAATCCATGTAGAGCATATTTAATTTTTATGTATTTTGCTGCATTGGTCTTTAAATTATCTTTAATTTGATATATGTTTCAGCATTGTAGCTCAATTGGTTCATATTTTATCACCGTTTTACTGATTTTTTTTTATCGAAATGTGACAATTTTTAAAAATTGGCTAATTTATTAACTTTATTTACATGACATAATACACTGTATAATTTGATATGCCTGAAAAAAGTTAGGCATCATCCATTCATTGTTTGTAGTAAGTTTCCAGAGTTTTGAAGATGTATTGTATCATAAGCCATTTTTATGAACGCTCGAAAATGGCTTTTCGTACACTTTATCTTATCTATGTCGAATATTTTGTAAGTTTTATGTAATTTTTGTGTGATTTCGCTCGCTTGTATTTTTATTCATACAAATAATTCTTAGCTATAACCTGTTTTATTCTAATGTGTGAATAGCATGTTCATGTTTAAACATTTTATTTGGTTGAGTTCCAATGCCATTTTGTTTTGTTTTTTCGGTCCTTAACAACCGTAGTGTAACGAAATCGCATTAGATTTTAATAAATTAAAAATTCATAACTTTTTAATTTATTGTTCGATTTTCATGATTTAAATTTTGTTGTTCCTGTTTTGTTGAGCTCGGTTTGAATATGACTACATACTTGACAGAAAAAGCGGCTATAATTTTGGCTTGTACTAAAACCACCACCACAGCATCAAACAATGTATAGTTAGAGTTTTGGGAGATGATAATTTTTTTGTCTTGTAAATCATCTCTCTGTTATGCACTTTATTATTTTTGTTTTACATGTATCATTTGTAAAAATTGAGTGTGTTCCTCTTAGTAGGGACCTGTGCTTTTGTCAAGACGAGACATTTAGGTGATCTCAAACTCAAACTAAGTATACTGATAGTGTGCTCTTGGAATCTATAGGCTACCCATTCTCTTCTTCTTCTTTCAGCTTATCCTGTATTTTGCAGGGTTGCCATAATGAAGCCACATCTCCATGCATCTCTGTTCATAGCAATCATCTTCCTCCAGGCCAAGTTCTTTCACACCGTCCTTTACCCTATCCAACCATCTGCCAGTGTTTGGGCGTCCCATTTCTCTCTTTCCCGCTAATTGTATATCCAATATTTTCCTTCCCACGTACTCCCTCTCTCGTCTCTTAACATGTCCGAACTGTTTCAATCTATCTTCTCTCATCTTTATTGATACATTCTTCACTTCAGTCAACCTTCGAATTCGTTATCTTTTCTTGTCCAGCCATGTGATCATCTCAACATCCTCATTTCTGCCACTTAACTTCTTTATTTTGTTTCATTGCTGTTGCTGCTGTCTCTAATCCATACAACATTGTTGGTCTTGCAACAGGCTACTCATTCTTTATTTGAACGAATTCCCTCCCATGCTGTGTCTTCTATCCCCCTATACCCGTTTTCTAGTTGTTTCCTGTCATTGTCTTGGAATGAGATTACTTCGTTTTGTCCTGATCCTTGCCAGAGTTCCTTGGCTGGGAGGGAAACAGTCAAATGTATATAGTTTTGGGAGATGATATTTTTTTCCTTGTAAATCATCTCTCTGTTATGCATTGTATTATGTTTAGTTTACATATTATATTATATGATTGGTAAACATTTGAGTGTATTCCTCTTAGTTGGGACCTGGGCTTGTGTCTGGATGAGACTTTTAGGTGATCTCAAACTAAGTACTTTGACGGTGTGCTCTTGGAATCTACATCTTTTCCCTATTTGAACCAATTCCCCTTTGTCTTACCTTTTCTTTTGTGCTTTAATTGTAATTCTAGAACTTTTTGCTATCCCATTTTCTTCCTTTTTACTGGCGCTGATATGACCTTAATGTGTTGCAAGCGCCGTAAAACTCTTAAAAACAAACAAAACAAACAACGAATTTCCCTTTGTGTTCCTTTTTCTTGGGTACTTCAATTGTAATTCTACAACTTTTTACTTTCTATCCCATTTTCTTCCTTTTTACTGGCGCTGATATGACCTAAATGTGTCGCAAGCGCAGTAAAACCCTTAAAAATAACAAAAACATCGAGTCAAGCCTTCCACCACTAGCACAACAGAAACCTCCACATCGGTATCCATATCACCGCCACGACTAACACAACCACGTCTTCATCTCTACCACTACTATTACTACAAGCACTACCTCAGCATCGTCCCTACTACCACTGTTACTACAACCACTACCACATCATCACCCATACCACCACAACTACTACAATTACCACCACAGCATCAGTACTACCTCCACTACAACTACACCACATGGTGGAGCACTCGCATCAGAAGATATGGGATGGGAATCGATCTGGAATCTGACCTCGCGGTTTTTTGCAAAAAATAGTTCAAAATTTTGCAAAGAAAATGATGAATTCTGCAGAATAAAATAAGTTAATTTTGCAAAAATTTTGCAGGTTTCTAAATATGTTGTATCACACCTAACAACTAACTACATGCAACCCAAGCAATAAACTCCCCGCGGAATTACGCAATTTCAAACTCAAAATTATGCAAAATTATGGGACAAAAAAATGGCAAATTTTGCCAGAAATTATGCTGATTTGGAAATAGGCACAAAGTTTGGAAAACAAAATTATAATAAAAAATTGCTGTCAATGAAATTGCTATAATAAAGAAGTAAAAAATTCGGATATGACCTTTTATTTAACTTAAATTAAAGGTCATATCCGAATTAAAACAAAAAAGAATCAAAGAATTTGTCAAAGATTTGCAAAACGAGCAGATTTTGCGGTTGCAATGCAAATCAGAAAAGTTTCCCTAATTTTGCGGCCGCAAGCTGTGCAAAAAACCGCGGGGCCAGTGGAATGCGATGAGATTTTTGTCTATCCCACCCACCCCACCCCATCTTTTTAGTTCAACCTGCAGTGATAGGGTAGTTGGGCGTATTAGAAATGGCTAAAAATACAATGTTGAGAGAGGATAGCAGGTAATTCCTGGTCTGTTTAACCCGACAGAAACCGGGATAAATCCCGGGCTTCATGGATCTGAAGGACTTCTTAATGGTCTATTCTTTTCGCACTTTCTTTATTCTCCATTCATACCCTTTGGAGGAGGAAATTAGGAACCAAATTTCAATTTCATTTGGTGCAAGTCGCTTAACAGTCGCCCTTTCGGTAATAGAATTTTTATAATTAACCATCACTGCCTATAATAACTAGATCCTCATTAATTCCTGAGGTAAGTGAGATCATGTATGTCGTGAATTAACCATACAAAGCCGAGATCAAATTTTGCCATTATTGTAGCCCATTTCGTTTGTTTCTGACGACGCTGACTGTGGTTTGACCGGACAAAACTCAAACGAATGCCAAACTCAACTTATTTCAAAGTTACAACATATCCTGGGGTCCCGATTGTTCATTTGGTAGAGCACTCGCTTCACACGCAAAGGGATCAGGATCGATCCCTGGTGCAGTCGAGATTTTTCCCGACCATCCTGTCCACCCAGCAGTGAATGGGTAGCTGAGTCTGTTAGATTTGGCGGAAAGTACTTTGTGATAGACAAGCGTCCTCTCCAAAGGGTAGTAAGCAGTTGCTTCTGTCCGGTGCACGTCGTAGAAATCGGGATAAACTCCAGCTCTATGGGCCTAATGGCTCTGAAAGACTGAAGGACTACAACACATCCTTCCATCAATGACATACATTGATCGTGTTTTATATTTCACATAAAATACATTGGCATTTGTTGTAATGTTTCTCGTAGGCTGATATCGATGACAACGGCCTTGACTTCAACTGGAGTTATCGATCGTCATTGATCCCGATCACCGGTCATCGATCTCTGATCATTGACTACAAAATTAGGTGTAACTTCTTTGACTTTTTCCAAAACAAACTTTTGGATAGGACGCACTCCAGCTCTCTACTTTCTATAATTTTTTTTCTGGATAGCTTACCGGAAAAGAAAAAGATCCAAATATGATTAAACGCGCAAGCTCACATAAAATGCGTGCGCACACAAATTACATTCATCAAGTGATATACAATTGCATATATATATATATATATATATATATATATATATATATATATATATATATATATATATATATATATATATAAATATGTGTGTGTGTGTATATATATATATATATATATATATATATATATATATATATATATATATATATATATATATATATATATATATATATAGAGAGAGAGAGAGAGAGAGAGAGAGAGAGAGAGAGAGAGAGAGAGAGATGGATAAAGAGAGAGAGAGAGAGAGAGAGAGAGAAGAGAGAGAGAGAGAGAGAGAGAGAGAGAGAGAGAGAGAGAGAGAGAGAGAGAGAGAGAGAGAGAGAGAGTGGCTGTAATGACGGAAGTGTTTTGTACTTTTAAAAAAATCATTTAATGGAAAAGTATATTATATCCCCAAGTTATTAAAGAGCCCATAGAGTTGTACCGACCACGAGACGTTCAGTGATGATGCATTGGGCCTTCAATGAATCGATACACTGGCGACAGGACGTTCTGACATTATGAATTATTATGACCATGCACAAGCAACTCTCCCACTTAAGGATAAAATCATGTCGTATCCAAATCTTGTTGTACCTGCAAGCTTTCAAGGACGGTGGTATGTCATAGGAATGTATTGTATTTTATGAACGGCAAGAAGTTGTTATAGGTACCCGTTTTCTGCTTTCCAAATACATTTCATAAAAAAAAGAAACAAAACAAATTGGTATGAATAAAAACAAACAAAAACGACAAAGAGGAAACAAGAAAACAAAACAAAGCCAGAATAAATAAAGAACAAAAACAAAAGAAAAGAAAAAGAAAAAAAGAAAAACAACCTTAAAAAAAAGACACGACCCAACAGAAAATAGTAAAACAAATTTAAACGAACCAAAGAGAGAAAAAAAGCAATATCAACAACAACAGCAGCAAAACAAACAAAACAATTAAAAAAAAATAGGATTAGGAAAGTAAGACTAGCGTCTACAAAATATTCATAAGGTTAAACCAAATACAATCATGTATTTTAATTTTAATGGAAAATGGGGAATAGTAGCATCATAACCTAATAGACAAGGAAGAAGAAAAAGCACGGGATGCAGATTTGATTGTGCTAATGGTCTCTTCTTTTTATGGATGTAGAAATCACAACAGGAAGCTAGACTCTGGCGTTCAACTATTTAAATGTAACAATTGTTTATATCAATTGTGTATAAAGTGTATCATTTGATGTGTTATTTTGAATTCAGGGCGACAATGTGAGTGAGTGGTGCATATGAATCTCGTGAAAAGTAAACCCCTAGTCAAGCCTGTGGGAAGTTCAGTGATCGTAATCACAATAGAATTCACTGTGTATAATATTGTTAACGTAAACCATCCAAACGTTCACGCATCCCAGACCCTTCGTTATTTATATACCGTAAAGAAAAACCCAAAATATGGCACTGTAACCAATGAAAAAAAAATCGGTTTAATGTCACTAACTGGGTGGGGATCCTGACCTCCCATAGCGGGCAGGGAGGTACATACTGTGTCTTCTATACCCTTATATCTGTTTTCCAACATGCTTTCTGCCTTTGTCTTGGAATGAGATTACTTGGTTTTTTCCTGGCCCTGGTCGGAGTCCTGGCTGGGAGGGAAACAGTCAAATGCATAGTTATTGTTTTGGGAGATGATATTTTTTTCCTTGTAAATCATCTCTCTGTTATGTATTATTATTTTTATTTTGAATGTATAATGTAAGCATTTGAGTGTGTTCCTCTTTGTTGGATTTTGTGCTTGTGTCTGGATGGGACTTGTAGGTGATTTCAAACTAAGTACATAGGTGGTATGCTCTTGGAATCTACATCTGATCCCTATTTGTTCTCAGTTCCCCTTTGTCTTACTTTTTCTTGTGTGTCTTAATTGTAATTCTAGAACTTTTTCCTATCCCATTTTCTTCCTTTTTACTGGCGCTGATATAACCTAAATGTGTTGCAAGCGCCGTAAAACCCTTAAAAACAAAAACAAAAACAAACAATGTCACTAACAATTCTAGTGCTCGAGCCAATTATGATTAAAACCCATCAGACGGTTGTGAAGATATCCACGTCAACGCGTTCACTCGGGTTGTGGAACGGACCATAGGTATCTACATGTTCAATGAATGGGTGCCAGCAGCGGCGTGGCGTATTGACGGCGTATGGTGGTGCCATCATTAGAAGAAGAAAAACAATTCTAAAACAGTGAACACGGTTAAGAGGAGAGAGCACATGTTAAAAACTCTCTTTTTTGGAAGGGGGAGGGGGGGGGGGGGGGGGTTGGGGTCGTTGGTTTCTACGAGTGGACAAAACTCACAAAAACAAATAATTTATGAAAACATCAAGCCACAACACTGAGATACAAGTCGCGTATGAAAAGGTCTTTGTAATTATTCTTTGTCCACCATTTAAAGGATTGGTTTTGGTCGATAATGCAATCAATATGTGATAAATGTAAATCAAAAGAGAAAAAAAAACCTATGACAGAAATTACTTACTTTTAGTACTTGTAAAGAAAATCTGCACGGCGATGTTTCATCTCTGCAAATCTTTTTATAATGTGTTTATTGAAATTTGGAATGGCATCTATTTCAGCTTTGTGAATTGACAGAATCATTAACGAATTTAACCGCTCTGTGTTTCATTGAATTTCGCAAGAAATTTTTCACTCTTTTAAGGGTGCTAAAACAACGTTCAGGAGGTTAAGAATTACGATGGAAGTGGTTAAGGTCACTATAGCCTATAGATGTCCATGATTTGTCAGTGTTTTTTGTATCTGTAAAAAGTAGACAATAAAAACAAAAGAAACGTTTTTTTTTCTAAACTAACTGTGAGCCATTCATGCCTGTCATACCATGTCACTGAAAAAGAGCGTTTTCGAGATTTCCACACCTGTGTTAATTCAAAATCAGTTGGTTGGTGAGGAACTAGTCTTTTTATTTCTAATTTGTCATCTAGTGTCAATCTCCCAAACGGTCGGTGAAGTAAAGAGTCAACTTGATTCATTGCAATTCATTGTTTAACAAAACAAAACTTCAAAGTATATCTCAAATAATGGAAATCAGTGGACTACGATTAATGATTGCACAAATAAAAGGTAGATTCAGATCTTAAAGCATCACAAAGAAAAAATCACTCCACTTAAGTACTTAAAAAATCTAAAAACACACCAAAGTATAACTGTTGACAATCTTCGCTTTCTTTCTCTGACTCACGCAAATACACACGCACAAACAAACACACACACACACACACACAAATAAACACTCATACACACGTAACCATCAACTCGGCACTACGAGCAAGAAAAATGTTGGTAAATTCGTCCACAATGCTTCGTTGCAAAGAATTACTTTATTCAATAATCGTGAAAAAGAGTTGGGGGGGGGGGGGGGTTGATATGTCATATTTTTAAGTTTTATGTTGTCTTTCTTTGCTGCTTACAAATAAACTTGACAATGATCAGTGTTTTTGACAGTTAATGTAATATTTTGGATGGCCGAAGTTACCCTTATTTGGCGCATCCCCCCGTCCAACGGTGGAGCTCTCAGATCCTGGCACAAGTCGAGGGGTTTTCGGCTATTTGAAGATAGTATAATTCGACCCAGTTTCTCGCTCAATCAGCTGTAGCGATACTAATGGATAGAGCATTAACTGGAGCTTGGATTGCTTTGCACCACGGTGTTTGATTTAGTCACTACTTCGCGCAGTGATGTCACCAACACACGAGTCGGCGCAGTGCGTGATTCGGAATCTTGAATAGAGTGGAGACTAAAAAGGCAGTATGTTGTTGGCGAGTTGGCGAAAGACAGTGGAGTTAAAATTTCTCAGTTTTATTTTTAATTAAATTATGCTGTTAATGATTTTTAAAAGATTGGTACGGTGCCTGGCACCATTCGATCCAATGGCCCCACGCCACTGGGTGCCAGTATTAACTAGTTAACTGTCGTGCTCTGGAAAGTCATGTATCCCAAAATAATTGCCAGAAAACTCGTCGTTTAAATATCGATCGATTTAAATGACTCTAATCTTGTCACAACTCTCAAACCTGGGACCTCAAAACAGACCATTATCAGGAAAGTACCTATAATAATTTTTCTTCCCCTGGATCGACAGTTAGTCAACCGGTTTATTTGTAGTAGTAGTAGTAGTAGTAGTAGTAGTAGTAGTAGTAGTAGTAGTAGTAGTAGTAGAAGTAGTAGTAGTAGTAGTAGTAGTAGTAGTAGTAGTAGTAGTAGTATTAGTAGTAGTAGTAGTCGTCGTCGTCGTAGTAGTAGTAGTAATAGTAGTAGTAGTAGTAGTAGTAGTAGTAGTAGTAGTAGTAGTAGTAGTAGTAGTAGTAGTAGTAGTAGTCGTCGTCGTCGTCGTCGTCGTCGTAGTAGTAGTAGTAGTAGTAGTAGTAGTAGTAGTAGTAGTCGTCGTCGTCGTCGTCGTCGTCGTCGTCGTCGTCGTCGTAGTAGTAGTAGTAGTAGAAGAAGAAGAAGAAGAAGAAGAAGAAGAAGAAGAAGAAGAAGAAGAAGAAGAAGAAGAAGAAGAAGAAAATGATTGAGCAAATTGTCACACATGAGCGTTATCTACTATCTCTATCTGTCTTTCTATCTTTCTAATAAAATTTCACTAAGACCATTTTATCTATCCATCTATCCATCTACCTATCCATCATTCCATCCATCCATCCGTCCATCTATCTATCTATCTATCTATCTATCTATCTATCTATCTATCTATCTATCTATCTATCTATCTATCTATCTATCTATCAATTGAATCGTGTTTGATACAAATATGGTACGGATAGTGCTCGACATGTAGCAATGGAGCGAATTATTATTTTAATATTTACCACAAATGTTGGTGTCAGTCTACATCGATGTTTCAGGCCTTTTCAGCCATCGTCAGGACTGTGTATTACATGAGTTTGGTTTGTTGTCTGTTGTTGTTTGTTGAAGTCAACAAACCAAACTCATGTAACACACAGTCCTGACGATGGCTGAAAAGGCCTGAAACATCGATGTAGACTGACTCCAACATTGTGGTAAATATTAAAATAATATCTATCCCTCTATCTATCTAACTACTTATCTATCTGTCTCTCTATTAATCTTACCATCTATCTATCCATCTGTCTCTCTATTATTCTTACGTCTATCCGGCCTCTTCGTGTTGTTATTATCATTTTTCTATATATTAAATTAAATTAAATTGAGCTTTTATATAGTGCAATATATACTAAATGTGCTCAAAGCGCATTACAGCAACATTTAACATGTAGGACGGGACATAACGCCTATTAGGCGATATTACAATTTTTCGGACAAAGACAACGGTGTTAACGGCCAGGTACTAATTTTACACCTGAGTACGGTGAAAGAATGTGAGTAAAGAGTCTTTTCCAAGGACTCAACTATGCGCCGAGCGCGAGGCTCGAACCCAGGACCTTCCGATCCGAAAGCGAGTGTCATACCACTAGACCACATAGCCGCACATATATAATATATCCTTTTATATATCTCATAATTCCATTAACGAAATTAATCTGAACTTTTATATGTTGATGCCTAGTTGTTGAGAAACTTTCCGATCGATAGGGCATCATCATATCTAATTTGTGGCTTTCAGATAATAGCCTTTATCAATCCAGATCTTTTTCTTTAAAGACAAAAAGACAAAACACGCACACACACACACACACACACACACACACACACACACACACTGACGCGCACACCCACGCGGGCACACACATGCACACACAAACACATATAATTTGTATATTATGCATGTTATCTATTATTTATACTATATATATATATATATATATATATATATATATATATATATATATATATATATATATATATATGAGTGGGAGGAGGGAATTGTTCCATTGGGAGGGATAGTTCAGATGGGGAGAGGGGGAGAAAGAACTATATATATATATATATATATATATATATATATATATATATATATATATATATATATAAATATATATATTAAACAATAATGCTCAAACTACACACGGTTATAATGACCTATACATATTTCCATGGAATGAGGCCATGAGTGCTCAACAAAGAGACACAATCAAGGAGCAGATAATTGTGTAAGATAAAGGTCTGAAAATTGTGAAAAAAAAAAACATCCCCAAAAAATCATCCTGCCTCCCTTTGTCGGGCACTGTTTCATACACTCTTTTTCAGATCTTTATCAACAAAGACTTTTGTTGTCTTACGGTAAAGGAGCGATATAATCCTATCCGCAGAAAATACTGTTTTGATGTACAAGTCCCATCGATATAGCGTGGATATATGCTTCTAAAAGCAAAGGGAGATATATTACATTATATGGCCAAGACAGAGTCCTAGTGTAGCTTCATGGTCTTGTGGTACCAACTTCTTTATAGAAGATAAATAAATGGTATGACACTCGCCTTCGAACTGGTTGGTTGATATTAGATTCGAGTCATTTTACACCCGAGTACGGTGAGAAAATATGTGCGTAAAGAGCCTTTCCCAAGGACTATGCGTCGAGCGAGGCTCGAACCCAGGACTTTCCGATCCGAAAGCGAGTGTCATACCACAAGACCACATAGCCGCACATAGCAAGCAAATTATTATAATTATATTGACTCATAATATAGGCACCTCCAGATTTTGGTATTGACTCCTTTAGGCGTCTGTAGATTTCAAATAATTGTAACAGAATAATTCGCTAACTATTCAGCGAAGGGAGTTTTGCTCAAAGAGTGTAGATAATAATTGTATTTTATCTATTCTTATTTTATTTTTGAGAAATGATTTCTTTCATGTAATTTTCTCTCTACTTTGGCAGGCACAGAATCAAAAATATTATCTTCCTAGACTATCCTTTCTTAAAAAAATATAGCATTGTGGAGAACATTGTGCTTATTCGAGTCAATAAAAAAATTGATACGGCGCACAACTCTACTGAAAGATTTGAAAATTAGAAATGTATTTTTTACAGATAGATAAACAGATAACTTGATTTCCTTTTATAATTTAAAGTCAGTTTGAAAGTTCGTTGAGTCAAACAGATATCATAAAATATGTACCAACGACGACACTTGACTCCCAAAATCAACTAATTTTGACACTGTAAAAAGTTGTCAATTTGCGTCATCTATTTATGACATCAAGTATTACTTCCGTTGTGTTGTTGATTTAGCGTTGATCAGTGTTTGTTCTAATTGCGTGTATGTTTGTGTGTTTGTGT
>NC_088361.1:39325184-39340184 GCF_034508935.2 Berghia stephanieae
AGAGATGTTTTCTTGATCTTCCCCTCAGGTTTTTTTTTGTTGTTTTTGTTGTTGTTGGGAAGATAGGTTTCTGAGTACTTTCCGCACCACACCTTGCCACCCAATCATTGTTTAACCAGTTAACTGCCGTACTCTGGAAAATACATATTATCAAAAATTTATCCAGAAAACTCTACCTTCAAATATCGATCGATTTAAATGACCCTCATCTTGACAAAAACTTTCAAACCTGGGACTTCGCCGCGGACTGATGAACCATTCGATTGATTTAAAATGCTATGCGCACTGAAACATTTCCAACCCCACTATTAAAAAAAAACAAAAACAAACAAACAAAAAAAACCCAAACAAACAACAACAAAAAAAAACCCGGAAAAAAACAACAAACAATCAAACAAAAACCCCCCAACAAACTAGAGCATATTAATTGCGCAGTATTCACTACATGTGCTCAAAGCGTTTTACAAAAGATATCCAGCCAACAACAACACTTAACTGGTATAACGCGACATGGCGCTTATTAGGCGATATTACCATTCTTTGTTTCGACATAGACAACGCTGTTAACGCCAATTACTCATTTTACAAATGAGTATGATGAGAAAATGTGAGTAAAGAGTCATTTTCAAGGACTCAAATCATACGCCTCTCAAAGCGGATCTCGAACCATGGACCTTCCGATCCGAAGGTAAGAGTAATATCACTAGATCACAATGCGGTATTGATAATATTATAGAACCAGCAGTAGGTAAAATGAAATAAGGCCCATTCACATCATTCCTATTCATGGACGTTCTAAATTAATAATTCGTAACCCAGAAATAAAATACTTTACGGGATGTCAACTAGACACTCTCACGCTCTTTTGTATCACAAACTTACACAACGTAGATTAATAATGTCGATCAAAATGATATTTCGAAACAGGTTTAAAATTTCAAGCAATTTATTAAAACTCTTTCTATTCATGTACGGTAATTAATATCGGAAGTTGATGTAGATAATAAATTTACTTAAACTTAAATAAAGATTAATACGAAAGTCTTATATAATTAGTAACAATATCATATGCCACTCGCTATGTTTGTGTAGTAGGCACTATTTTCGTCGTAGTGGTGCGACGAGGTTAATCCGTCAGTGAGCAACAAACAATTTAGTGAGTGACGACGAGTGAGCGAAGAATCGATGGCGGCAAATTTCTATGACGTCACGTTGTGATCGTTGCTAACCGCAACAGCGGGGATGGCCGGTTGTGATTCTATTTTCGTGTACATGCGATTGTACTGGAATAGTTCGATGATTTTGGATTTCAACTTGATTGCTGTTCTCGTCTCAACCGATCGCGTCACTGACATCCAAACTTCATTTGCCTCAAAATAGTAGTCGAATTGACGTCATTAAAACTTCTTTTCGAATCTATTTCCGAACGAAGGAGGACTTTTGCTAAATCACATATATTATAACGTTTTATTGATATTATTATTATCCGTTAACCTCTTTCTTCCGTTGTCCTGTATTATTATTATTATTATCATCATCATCATCATCATCATCATCATCATCATCATCATCATCATCATCATCATCATTATCATTGTCATTATCATTATCATCATTATGATTATTACTTTTAATATCATTTCTTTTTTTGTTTCGTAATATCTTCCCCACAGTTCAGTTTCCATATATGGTCATTTTGCTTCCCGTCGGTTTTATCCCATTTAGCGGGAAATGCGTTTAATGTATTGATTTTATCTTTTATAGCTCGACTCCGATACGTGTAATTGTAGACAAAGAGATTGAGAAGGTTGTAATTCAATTTGATATAATTTACATAAAGCAAATATTGTGCGGCTATGTGGTCTTCTGGTATGACACTCGCTTTCGGATCGGAAGGTCCTGGGTTCGAGCCTCGCTCGGCGCATAGTTGAGTTCCTGGAAAAGACTCTTTACTCACATCCTCTCACCGTACTCAGGTGTAAAATGAGTACCTGGCCGTTGACAGCGTTGTCTCTGTCAGAAATTTTTTTTGTAATATCGCCTAACAGGCGTCATGTTCCGTTCTACATGTTACGTTTATTGCTGTTGGTCATAGAACCCTAGTAAAACGCTTTAAACACAGTTAGTGGATATTGCGCTATATAAAAGCTCAATATATTTTTCTTTATTTTTTTTATTGGTTTAATTCTGCTTTATGTGATTTGCTGTTTTAAGCGAAATACTGTATCTCCCATGCCAGGGCGAATAACCAGTTGACTTGAACCCAAGAGCCCGTGATCAGAGGTACCCATTTATAATTACGTAATTGGCGCCAGGTTACTTTGAGTCTTAAGTAATAAATTAAATACTGAGCTTTTATATAGCGCAATATCCACTAAATGTGCTCAAAGCGTTTTACAAGGGGCCTCTGACCAACAGCAACACGTAACATGTTGAACGAAACATGACGCTTGTTAGGCGATATTTCAATTTTTTTTTTCTAACAGAGACAACGGACGCTGTCAACGGCCAGGTACTCATTTTACACCAGAGTACGGTGAGAGAATGTGAGTAAAGAGCCTTTTCCAAGGACTCAACTATGCACCGAGCGAGGCTCGAACCAAGGACCTTCCGATATACACGGAGTTGTATCCTTTCGTAAGACACTTTTACGCATTCCTTACTTCTGCAGCATTCTAATAAGAACATTTTTATTTTTTTTAAATTTGATCAGAAAACTGATCTTGTCAAAAACTCTCAAACCCGGGACTTCTTTCAAGGGTCGTTTTAATCGATCGATATTTGAAGAAAAGGAAGTCCCACGTGTTGACAGGGTCATTTAATTGGTCGATAGTTGAAGGACCAGTTTTCTGATCAAAACTTTTAAGAATTCATTTTTTTCAGCGCACGGCACTTGACTCAAGACTTGACTCAGATGTAAATGTTGTATAGATTGTATGCGCTTGGCTAAGAAGCTCACAACATTGCCATCCGGAAATATAAAGAACCAACACACACAAATATGTGTAACCTTAAACTTTTACAGTCTGGTTAATACAGTTTAGTGAGAATTACTCAAAAACGCGGATGGCAAAAACAATAAGAAAGACATGAGTGACGTCAAATTCATTCTATCTATACTAACATGGTAAAAGCGCCAAAAAGAAAAGGTATTTACAACCGATTGTATGAAATAGAATTTTGGATCTATGTTATGATGAGCTTTTCTTTTATATATAGTGCAATACCCATTAAACTTGGTCAAAGCAAGGTTAAACTTGGTAGAAGGGGTATCTGGCCAACAGCAACGTTTAACATTTTAGGACGGGACATGATGCCTATTAGGCGATAATATTACAATTTTTTCGCACAGAGACAACGCTGTCAACGACCAGGTACTCATTTTACACCTGAGTTCCATGAGAGCATGTGAGTAAAGAGCCTTCTCTAAGGACTCAACTATGCGCCTAGCGAGGCTCGAACCCAGGACCTTCCGATCCGAAAGCGAGTGTTATACCACTAGAACACATGGCCGCACAATAATGAAATTGTAATATCATGATGACGGAGTGTTTCAATTTTGTGAAACTTCATAGTGATGAAGATGGTAAAATGCCATTCAGAGGATTAGCATATTCAGTGTGTAGTCATTCACTAAGCCAAGCTAAAATCTTTAGTCCTTTAGTCAAGTTTATATATATATTCAAATTGACAACAAGGAGGCTAACATTCATTTCAAATGTTGATTTATTACAATATGTTTGCGTTAATGAAAGCAAACACAGCCCCTTGAACATGGTTAGCAGTCCCAGTAATGGGAGTTGGGCCTCATACGACGTGTACATATTATATCCAGGTCTCATATCCGAATCCACTTATGGGACTAGTTTAACATTGTTCTAATGATAATTAGCATATTTCTATAGCGCCTTTCGTCGAAACATCAAAGCTCTTGTTAATGGACAATCTTTTGCGTCATTTTTTGAAATTTCCATTACAACAATGAGCCATAAGACCTTCAAATAAGTGCACGTCGGCCTCATATCATAATTTTGTTTGAGTCGAATCGGCGTAACTGCTATTTTAATAAAAACATAATAAAATGTAACAATATAAACGGTATGCTATTACGCCGTTAGATTAATAAACGAGCCCGTTCTCTAAATGTCTAAATTCGCAGTTGTTTTTCATTGTAAATAACAAATTGTTTAACATAAAATCGATATATATATATATATATATATATATATATATATATATATATATATATATATATATATATATATATATATATATATATCCTACAGCCCTTTATTGATTGCTATATGATAATCACAGAATGCGTCACCAAGAATAGAAAACTATAATTTTGGGCCCTAGCTTGATTTAAAAGACAATAATATTCATGATCGACATAATAATAATATTATAAAACTATAAAATGATTGCACGTGACGTCACAGTACTCTTCATTGTTATATTGATCCGTTCTTAGTCCTTTCTATCAACATATTAATAAATGTTGCTGCTCGAAGCTCGAAGAAATAAATAACAATGTAAAATTGAATGTAAGCGTCAATTTAATATACGAAAACATAGATAAAATGGATGTTTCAGATTTCCCCTTTATCAACAAAACAGGATGTATGAAACGCTACAGACGAATGAGATAATGTGGTAGTGGCGTTGTTAACAACAATGTACACGTTGATTGTAACTTACCGTCTCAAAACATTATTATGTCGAGATAAATCAGATTCCCAGTGCAGACATGGGGAATTAAAGAAAAAAAAAATAAAAAGAAGAAAACTTGTTACTTCGGAGTCACATATATCGCAGACGGAACCTGACTAATTGAGCAAATACTTTTCAAATGATCGAAAATGTGGCGTTCGTGACCAAGGATACATCTTTGTTTTGTTTGTCTCTAAATGAATTCGATACACGTTTAGATTACAGGTATCAATTTTGGAGATCTTACGTGACTGGCAGCATGAAAGAATGGGTGATATTTTGAGATCCCATCTTGAGGCGTTTTTATTCGCGAATCGATGAATGTTATGATGTTGAGGACGATAGTGGTGGTGGTGGTGGTGGTGGTGGTGGTGGTGGTGATGATGGTGGTGGTGATAATGATGATGATGGTGGTGGTGGTGGTGGTGGTGGTGATGGTGGGGTGGTGGTGGTGATGGTGGTGGTGGTGGTGAGGTGGTCATGAAGATGATGATGATGATGATGATGATGATGATGATGATGATAATGATGATGATGATGATGATAATGATGGTGGAGGTGATGATGATGATGATGATGATGATGATGATGATGATGATGATGATGATAATGATATCTATGATGATGATGATGATGATGATGATGATGATGATGATGATGATGATAAATGATGATGACAAAACGAAACCGCACGGAACAAACGAAACGAAACTAAATATTCAATAAAGTGCTCTCATGCAATACATTGCAATGTTTTGATTGGATTATTAAATTCATAAGAAAGGTTATTTGATGAACAATATTTGAGATTAGATCACGATCTCAACTTCGATTTGTTTACATGCAGATCTATTTGATTGTATCGTGTTCACCAGATAAACCTGCAAGGTGCAGGAGCCATGTTTTAATATATTGATTTGATTTTCTCGTGTTCACCAGATAAATCGGGAATTTGGAGGAAGCCTTAGCTTTGATATGTTTGATTTCATCGTATTTACCAGATAAACATGGAATGTGGAGGAACTGCATTTTTTGATATATATGATTTTATCGTGTTTACCAGATAAACCTGGAATTTGGAGGAATCCCGTGCTTTGATATAATATATATGTATATATATATAGATATATATATATATATATATATATATATATATATATATATATTATATATATATATATACCACACTCAGGGTTATATGGTACACACGATACAATCAAATATTATTTACCAGATAACCCTGAGTGTGTATAAATCCCATGCTTTACAATAAAAGGACAACCAAGGTCATATTTATATTTGTACGGTTCCTAATATGGCACAAGCCATTAGTTGTTATTCAATTTCTATCATTGCTAGGTACTTAGAGCTTAATTCTCATTCAATTCTCTTACGTTATGAAGACTTAATGAGTTGTTGTTACCAACAATAGATTAACAAAAATGAGGACTTCTATGATGGCAAGCCGAGAGAGAAAGAGAAAGAAAGAAAGAAGGAGAGAGAGAGAGAGAGAGAGAGAGAGAGAGAGAGAGAGAGAGAGAGAGAGAGAGAGAGAGAGAGAGAGAGAGAGAGAGAGAGAGAGAGAGGGAGCAGAACAGAAAAACTATAAAATTGCATGCTATGCTTATCTATAGATAGAATGCGCTTGGCCAAGGAGTTCACAACATTGCCATCCGGAAGTATAACGGACCAACACGCAAACTCTGTGTAACCAAAAACTTTTATAGTCTGTTTAGTGAGAACAACTCACAAACGCGGATGGCAAAAACAATAACAAAGGCCCGAGTGACGTCATCTTCGAACTATCTATAAACAGTTGAGCTTGACAGGCATAAAAAGCTGTTGTGTCTGTAATTTTCTATTTATTTGTAAAACTTAGGATTTACTCTTGCGTTTTGTTTTCTTTACAAATTCTTGCATAAGTTTTTATTGTGTTGTTTGTCACAACCCAGTGGGTGGTTCTCAATCATTTGGTGAAAATAAAAACAACATTTCGGGCTGGGAGTAAAAACAATAATGAATATTTTCTAATTACAATATATACTTTTCATTCAACATGCTTTGCTTTTTTATTTATTTTCCAAAACTTAAAACATTGAATAACCTTTTTGAAAATAAAATCACAATATTTTTATTGCCGGGATTTTATTTTACGCGGAATATCTTTTTCGCGGACCTGTGAATTTTAGACCATGTAAATCTTACCATAGATATAATTATCTTTACTTTAAATTTGACGGTTGCAGTATAAAAAGACAATAATGTTTTGACTCGATTCTTTCCTTTTTGTCCCATTACCGGAAGAAATTAATCTCAGGGTCAGGGTTAACTCTCTCCTTACCAGTCATTTTCTCGATTTACCCCCAAAACTTCACACCCAACTAACACAAAAATATATTTTTTGTCACTCTGACATAATAGCAGTAAAGCTCTTGCCATAAATAATTTTACTCTACAACACACTGTTCATTTTCATTAAATTTTATGATGTACAAAAGAAATTTGAATAAGATTAATGTTGGTTGTATAGTATCGAATGTGACGATTTTCCTATGGTTGGTAAGGAGAGGGTTAAAAACTACAATGAGGGAGCGTTTTTAAATGTGTCGCTGTTACGTGGCTACCTGCAACTTTATGTCTTTATGAAAGGCACAGCGGCAGACACAAGAAAGTGACACCCAAGAAAATCCTGATGCCTTTTATCCCATGGCACCACGAAAACGCAGCAAACGTAAAGAGAAGTAGATAAATTGGTAGACGTACCAAAAATTAATAGATTAAACAATGTATTCTTTCAACAGGCACTGCACTACAGTGCCACTCAGTGGGAATTTGTGTTAACAAAAAAAAAAACAAAAAAAAAAAAAAAACAAAAAAACAACCAGACAAACCCAGTTACAGATTGAACAAAAATGATGATGATAATTTTAAAAAAATCCCCATTGATTGTAAAAAACACATTGACCTCCCAATTAAGAAATCAACATTACGATGTATATTTTAATATTCTGGATTCCTCGACAATCTAAACTCAAAGTCGGATTCCTGGCTAACCCACGGCGGACGGCCTTACGACACACTAACGAAAAGATCAACCCTGTTCGTGAACCTGTGATGGAAGCGCCCCCCCCCCCCCCCCCAAAAAAAAAAAAAAATCGATACGTTGTCGTTGTCTTTAACTTGACATGTCGAGAGAATCAGTACGACGAAATCTTAAGCAAGATTTAGAGCTAAAACCATACAATATCCAAACTCACCAGAGACTGCCTGCCCCTAATGATAAATCCAGATAAGCGCCGTTGGTATGGTCAGCAAATGAATCAAAATGAGACGCTTCCCCCAAAGTATCTGGTTCTCGGATGAGACCCAGTTCTATTTGAACGGACACGTGAACAACAGAAAATATTAAAAGGGTGAAGTTTATCAGAAAGCTCTCATGATCAAAATGTTACCGTATTGGCAGCAATGAGTCACCAGGGGATCTTTGGACCTTTTTTTTCTTTATGGACCAAAATGAGAAAACAGCGACGGTGACATCTGACCTGCTATCTTGGTATCCTGTCAAAGGTTTGGAAAAAAATAGGTAGATTCGTAGGAATCAGTTATAGAGAATACCAATGGTTCCAACATGATGGGTGGGGCAGCACGACTCGATGCCAAAACAGTCAATGGTTGGATAAACAACCACTTTGGAGACAGAAAAAACTGTCGGGGCACCGACCACAATTGGATTCAATAGTCTGATGTCACGTTGCCCAGCAACGGCAACCATCGTGGTTCTAAACAAAGAAAATCGGGACTTTTTATTCTTCATGCTGGCTAGAACTTTTCATATGTCTTGTGATCAGAATGTGTAAAAGTCAATACATGATCAAATTTATAATGTTTTTTTCCCCTCTGGATACGCTTTAATTCTCGTCGGAGAAATATTTCATAAGGGCGCCCGCCATTGTCCCGATAATTTAGAGCCAGTTACTAAGTTACCATGCGTCATTACGAAGGAACTGACGTTACGACTGTTGAAGCGTATTAGAGTCCTCATAGTCCACACTTGAGTGCACTTGATATTTATCTGTGGGATTACCAAAAGGACAAGCCGTGTGGTAGAACTTTCAATGACTCCTTTTAGGGTATGGGGGAGAAGAGTATCAACGGTCCATTGATAACTTTGATGTGATTGTTAAAAGGGATGCGTCTGGAAAATAACCCCCAATCCAATAACTACTTGTGTTAAGGTAATGTAATTTATATGTAATTGAAACAATTAAATGGTTTTTTTCATTTACCTGTAAAATGTGTTGTTCCTATCTTCATTCGTAACGAAATGAGGGTTGTTTTGTGTGAGTTTTTTTGGGATCAATAAGTGAACACAAAACTATGTTCGTCAAGGCTTCTTCTATTCCAAGAAATATAAACCGTTCAGAGTTGTTATGTGAGGATGTCAAGGGAAATAAATGTACAATTTTATTTGCCGTTGCTCGCCCAATCTATTTCACGCTAACATCAACCGATTTGAGCATAATATTTGACATCATTTTGTCGTGTTATCCAGGTAAACGTACACCCACCCATTAAAGTGAAATCGGGTGGAGAATCCCCAAGGCAGGATAATTTTTGCCTCGGGGTAGGGATGGGTTGGGGGGTGGAGGGTGTTGAATTCTCGATCCCCCACTATATTATTATCAACGTCATGTGGCGTTGTATCCTTGATTTCGCCTGTTGTCCTTTGCTGTAAGGGAGACAGTGATAACGATGTCGTTTGGTGGAAAATAATGTTTCTTTTTGTTTTGAATACTTTCCCTGTAATATGTATTATTGGTGCAGTTTTTATAATTTTCTCTTAACGGGTACAATATATGTATATATGGATGTGTGTGATTGGATGCATGTGAGCTTATATTCATATGTCCAAATCTGCAGTATGTAATATTTTAACTGATAATCAATGTAATATATATATATATATATATATATATATAGAGAGAGAGAGAGAGAGAGAGAGAGAGAGTTTAAGACCATTTGACAGAGGGGAGTATCAGGAACGAAGCTGACGTCATTCAACTCTTTGATATTGTTTTTAGACTGCCATTTTAATGATTAGTTCTCACTAAATTCTATCAATCAGACTACAAACGTTTAAGGTTACACATAGTTTTGTGTGTTGGTACATTATATCCAGTTGACAATAACAAGAAATGAAGAGAGTAGGAAAGTGCCAGAAGACAGAGAATAAAAACTTCGCGGCGGCGATGGGGGCTCGAAACCCGCGACCTTACTGGTACGACAATTCCTCCTGGCCGGGGAGATCGTGACTCTACCGTATGAGCTATCCACGACCCAACTTTAAAAAGTCGCTTCAAACTTTAGTCTAACTAGAGCCTTCTCTCCTCGACTTCTTGAGGTCACGGATTCAACACACACACAAACGCCACGAAGTAAATTGGCCATCATTTAAGCTTAATAGCCAATATTCTCAAAACCAACATGTAACATAGAAACAATTGAGACATTGAGTATGCTCCGGTATTTGGGGTGAATTTTTAATTCAGAAAAGTGAGTGGAGCAGGCACTTATGTTGATAATAACAAGAAATTTCTTGTTATTATCCAGTTGACGGGTATTGTGAGTATTTGATCTATATTATATCCATATTCTCACACAACAAAAAATATCCACAAGAACGAATTTTGCCACGCTGACGAGGTCAAAATAGCAGAAATTAGCAGATCTTAAATTTTCGACTGGGCTCATAAAGGTGGATAAGTGCTTGAAGGTAAACAGGAGCAGAATTGTTTATGCAATTGAAAACGTGGGTAAGTATTTTACATTCAATTCTAAACTTTACAGGTAACCAGTATAGGTCCTTCAAAAAGGGGGGTAATATGCTATATATATATATATATATATATATATAATATATATATATATATATATATATATATATATATACACACATCTTCGATATGTTTGTGATAATAATGTCATTCATTAACTCTGAAAGATACAGAACAAAGCATATATATATATATATATATATATATATATATATATATATATATATATATATATATATAGTTAAGACCATTTGACAGGTGGGGGGTGGTATATATTATACCAACGTGAAGTACACGTTTTCTTGTTAAGACAGGTGTTTTGTTAGCGTCTGTCTGGCAGTATAGCAGGAAGAAATTAGATTTGACTTCGATGTGGGGTGCTGATATTATCGTCTCGAGGTGTCAAAGATTTTGTAATCATAAATGTTTAGTAGTGGAGGTTGTGGTAGTGGTGGTTGTTGTGGTGCTGGTGGTGGTATTTAATATAATGTGATAGGACAGGAAAAGAAACACAGATAAATAAATATATAGATACATAGATAGATAGACATATAGATAGATAGATCGATCGATCGATCGATAGATAGATAGATAGATAGATAGATAGATAGATAGATAGATAGATAGATAGAAAGATAGATTGATTGATTGACAATAAATGAAATGAATTGGCGCTACAATATTTTTTTTCATTTCGACAGACAAGGCTGTATATGACGGGTACTCATATTGACCCCTGAGGATGGTGAGTAAAGAGCAGTCTCATATCGATGGACTCAACTTTGCCTCGCCCATAGCTGGACTCGCTTGAATATGCTTCAACAGTCGTGACGTCACTTCCCTCGTAGTTATGCATAGCAACTTAGTAACTGGTTCTAAACTATATGAACAATGGCGGACGCCCTTATGAAATACTTCTCCGCCGAGCATAAAAGTGTATCCAGAGGAGAAAAACATTATAAATCTGATCATGTTTTGACTTTTATACACATTCTGATCACATGACATATGAAAAAGTTCTAGCCAGCATAAAGAGTAAAAAGTACCGATTTTCTTTGTTTAGAACCAAGCTGCTCGTTGCTGGGCGGACGTTTCATCAGACTATTGAATCCAGTGACTTCTTATATACTATCAGTAGACAATGATTGAATCCTATTAGCCATCTCCAGGCCAATAATACAGTGTCATACCTCTAAACCACAAAACTGTCCGGTCATGTTTGTTGTCTTTCAAGATTATTATGCCCACAGACCCGGAGTTTATCCCGGTTTCTATAGCGAGAATCGGAAAATAGCAATTGCTTGCTATCCTTTGGATAGGGAGCTAGTCTATCGCAAAGTACTTTCCGACAGATGCAAAAGACCTGGGTCTAATGAGAAGACAGGGAGGTCAGAATAAATCTCTACAGCACCCGAGATCGATCAATGTCCCTTTAAAAAAAATTAGAGCATTTATATAGGGAAATATCCACTAAATGTGCTCAAAGCGCGATACAAGAGGTCCCTGACCAACAACAACACGTAACACATAGAACGAGACGTGACGCCTGTTAGGTGATATTACATTTTATCCCCGACAGAGACAACACTGTTAACGGCTAGGTACTCATTTTACACATGAGTACAGTGAGAGAATGTGAGTAAAAAGCCTTTTCCAAGGATTCATCTATGTGCCGAGAGAGGCTCGAACCCCCCCCCCCCCCCCCCCCCCCCCCGTCGACACAGAAATGGAAGATAAATAATCAAACAAGTCTGCACGTGTCGTTACCAATCCAACATCTAATCACGATTATAACCGCTTAACCTTTATAGGCGGAGCTGTCGCCATCGGCTATCAATTTGCTATTTCTTATGCGTATGGCGTCATTTTGTTAATCTTCATAATATTATAGTTATTCCATCAGTTATTGAGGCCCTGGTTTATGCGGAGAAGAATAATATTAACCACTTCACTGCATGCAGTACTCTGAAAAATCGTGTATTTAAACATTTGGCCAGGAAACTCGTCCTTCAAACATCCATCGATTTAAATGACCCTCATATTGGCAAAAACTCTCAAACATGGGACTTCGCAAAGTCCCAGGTTTAAGATTTTTTTCAATGATGAGGTTCAGTAAAATTGTTCGATATTTGAAGGACGAGTTTTCTGGTCAAATTTTTTTAATACATTGTTTTCCGGAATGCGGCGGTTAACTGGTAAAACGGCTAAGTCACGAATTGTGTTGTCATTTTCTGATGTGGCGCTGTTACTTAGAGATAGAACGAAAAATTGCCGTCACTCGGGTCTTTATTATTGCTTTTGCCATCTATGTTTATCAGTAATTCTCACTAAACTGTATTAACCAGACTATAGATAGTATGCGCTTGGGTAAGAAGCTCATAACATTGCCATCCGGAAGTATAACGGACAACCACACAAAACTGTGTGTAACCATGAACGTTTATTATCTAGTTAATACGGTTTAGTGAGAATTACTCATAAACGCGGATGACAAAATACAATAACAAAGAACTGAGTGACGTCCACTCCGAACTATCTATAGATAGTATGCGCTTGGCTAAGAAGCTCACAACATTGCAATCCGGAAGTATAACGGACCAACACACAAAACTATGTGTAACCTTGAAGGTTGTAGTCTGATTCATACAGATTAGTGAGAAATACTCATAAACGCGAGTGGAAAAAAGCAATAACAAAGTCCGGAGTGACGTCATCTTCATACTATCTATAAGCTTGCGAAAGCTCCGCGCTGAGCCCGACAGTGTATCGTATTTTAACTAAGAGAGCTGAGTTTGAGCGCGGTTCGTTATCAGATGGAGGACAATGATTACAAAACGCAAGATCCGATATTTATAGATAGAATGCGCTTGGCGAAGAAGCTCACAACATTACCATCCGGTAGTTTTACGGACCAACACACAAAACTCTGTGTAACCATGAACTTTTATAGTCTGGATAATACAATTAAGTGACAATTACTCATAAACGTGGATGGCAAAAAACAATAACAAAGAGTTGAGTCAACTTCATTCTATCTATAGACAGTATGCGCTTGGCTAAGAAGCTCATAACATTGCCATCCGGAAGTGTAACGGACCAACACACAAAACTGTGTGTATCCATGAACGTTTATAGTCGGGTTAATACAGTTCAGTGAGCATTACTCATAAACGCGGATGGCAAAAAACAATAACAAAGACCTAAGTGACGTCATCTTCGAACTATCTATAGAGGGCAACATCCACTAAACGTGCTCAAAGCTCTTTACAAGAGGTTCCTTAACATGTAAAACGAAATATGTTCTGTTAGGCAGTATTAATTATTCTTTTTCGACAAAGACAACGTGTCATTATACACATGAGGACGATGAGAGCATGTCAGTTAAGGGCCTCTTGCAATGACTCAACTATGAGACCTTCCAATCCGAAAGCGAGAGTCATACCACAAGACCACATAACCGCAAGGCATTGCTAATGCATTACCCCACTCCTTTCAGGTGTAAACGAGTACCTAACCACAAGGAATGACCGATATTGTAAGAGTTTTGGTACAAATAAATAGTGGTTTATGCTTTTAAAAAAGAAATAACAATGCGAAATTGAATGTAAGCTTCAATTTGATATACGAAAACAGATAACGCGGACATTCCAAGCTTACATTAAATTTTACATTGTTATTTATTTCTTCGAGCTTCGAGCAGCAACATTTAAAATACGCTGTATAAAATATAAATTATTCTCCACGTGACAAGCATATCGAATAGAAGCCAAGCATTTTAAAGCAAAATTTATCCAGTCTCAGAGATGGAGAGAGAAGTACCCAGAATACAACATGAATGACCCAATCAAGGTGCTCGACAGAAAGGAACAGGTCATCATCTTCAGACTGAGAACTGGACACAACCAGTTAAAGGAACATATGTGGAGGATGTCCAGAGCAGGTGCCTCTGGACAATGTGACTGCGGACTTGAAAATGAAAATGGACATCATGTCCTAATGGAATGTCCAAGGTACAACCAGTTGAGAAGGAACTTCTGGCCTGACCCAACCCCATACTCAAAGAAGCTGTACGGCAGTGAGGACGACCTCAGGACCACTGTGGGCTTCATTCACCAGACCGGACTGACCATGTGACGTGACGGGAACGAAGAAGAAGAAGAAGTAAAGCAAAATCTTGGGATTGCTCTCTATGTGCGCGTATTTATCTATATATTTGTTTATTTATTTAGTTATCTATTAATTTATTTGTTTATACAATCCTTTATCATCATTGTCTATTGTCTATTATTATTGTTATTATTATTATTATTATTATTATTATTATTATTATTATTATTATTATTATTATTATTATTATTATTCTTATTATTATTATTATTCTTATTCTTATTATTATTATTATTATTATTATTATTATTATTATTATTATTATTATTATTATTATTATTATTGT
>NC_088361.1:39342684-39352684 GCF_034508935.2 Berghia stephanieae
AATATATGAAGAAAATGAGAGAGTTGAGAGTTCATATGTCTGAATTTCGCAGTGCAGGCACAAACCTGGCCAACAATGCTCAAGTAAATATGAGCTTATAGGCAATTGGAAACTGATTTAACTAACCAGGATATTTATTTCATTTACTTGCTTACTTACTTACTTACTTACTGACCCTTGGGGCGCCCAACATGAGCCACAAGTCTTCGCCATTCTGTCCTGTCCTCCATAAGTGTACGCAGCTCCCGGGTGTTCTTCATTCCTGTGTCTTTCATTGATATGTTTTTTTTAATACAGGGATTTCACAACGTTTGCCTAATTTTGGGGTCGTTTCAGCAAGTGCACAAAGGAAGAGGAAGAAAATAGGAGAATTGAGAGTTCAAAGTCTGGATTTAACAGTACTAGCACCAAAGAAAAGATAAGACTAAAAGAAGAACTAATTCAATCCTGAACTGAGGTAGAATCGAAGATCAATCTGAGTGTCCTATTTGAAACCGCCTACAAACTCCGCCTAGACACAAGCACACACATACACACATACTTATATATATATATATATATATATATATATATATATATATATATATATATATATATATATATATGTATATATATATATATATATATATATATATATATATATATGTATATATTATATATATATATATATATATATATATATATATATATATATATATATATATATATGTATATATAGATGTGTGTGACAGGATGCATGTGAGCTTATATTCATATGTCCGAATCTGCAGTATGTAATATTTTAACTGATTATCAATGTTAAGCGCTTCGAAGATTCGGCATAACCGTCATATAACTGTACATTTATTGTCATGAAACGTTGTAAACGACCTATACTTATTTAGAGGTCTGATAACCCAAATAGTAATTCGCTCATTGTTGTAATGATTATAATCTCAAACCAACGCGAAGTATCGTACATTACAAATAAAGCCCATAAATTCGTTCGGTTATCAGACCTGCAAATATGTGCACGTAGGTTATAAATCATCATATAATGAAGTTAACGAACGTATCTTTAAAAATATCCCTTTATATTTGAGTCAATAAGTATGTGTAGATGTTTATGTAAACGTCATGGCTAAAAATAAACTGATCGATTTGATATTGCTTGTCAGTGTTGTGGACTGATATTTTGATACACACTTAATAGATATAATGTAATAGATATTTTGATTCTTAACATCTGCGACGATGTTTTCAAGTAAAACAAAACTTGCTGTAACCTTTTCATATTCTTGCTGTAGATGATTTTCTTTTTGCTAAATGAAGTTGTATTTGATATGAGATACGTTATTATTATTTTTAACTTTTCGTTTTACTGGTATCTAAGACAGATCTAACAGAACCAGCTACCCAGTTACTGCTGGGTGGACAGGAGGGTGTGTTTGTGTGTGTGGGGAGGGGGGGGGGGGGGATCTCGACTGCATCCGGGATTGATCTTGGTCCCTTTGCGTGTGAAGCGAGTGCTCTACCAACTGACCCCCATATTTCAAGAATACTAGTACGAAAAGAACGCATGTAACCAACTTGTGTTCGAAATGGAAAATTCGGTTTCAGTTGACCGGTATGGGAATAAATATAATACCGTGATGCGCACTAAATTTGATGGAATCGTTGAACTACGCTATATAGGAGGGCAAATTTTGCTGAAGTTATGGACCTTGAAAGCATTCATGATAATGAATATATAACACCTGCTAAAAGTACATAATATTGTGACCCAATCCGATGCCAATCCTTTCTTCAATCAACAAAAGCTGATTTTAAGTGGTAATTCAATCTTTAAGTTAAAGGAAGACAAAAGAACAGGTTTCTAAATCGTTTTGTCAATCTCAAAAGGTCTTTATTGTTAAATTGTCAATACACACACACACACACACACACACACACACACACACACACATATATATATATATATATATATATATATATATATATATATATGTTGGGGGCAGCGGTCTTTGCTTCATACCCGAAAGGTACCGAGTTCGATCATCCGCCGCTGCGCTGTGTGGCCTTGATCAAGTCACCTCGTTCTAGTTACTTTGTTGCTCTGCTCTGCGCTGACGCCTGGGTTATTTCAGTCTTCCCTTGGAATAGACCCTAAAGACAAATTTCCCCATGGGGATGAATTAAAGGAATGTTATGTTTTATATATATACACATTATAAAAGAAAAAACAAATAGAAGGAAAAAGGTCACAAAGAATAAAGGTACACCCCCCCCCCCCCCCCCCAAATATTAAGCAAGAAACAAAAAATAATACAAAAATAAAATAAAAATAAAAACCCAACCCAAAACAACACCAAAAAACCCCACCCCCCCCCCCCCCAAACAAACAAACAAACAAATCAAACAAAAATAAAATAAAATTAGCAACATAAAACAAAAACAAATTTAAAAAAAACAAAAAAGATGAGAATAATTTTGGATAAATTAAAAACACAAAAAAACTCTCAAAAAACTTAACTAAAATGTTTTTTTCAAATACGACAAAAACAAAATGAAACAAGACTAAACAATAACAACAACAACAACAACAACAACAACAACAACAACAATAACGACAATAACAACAAAAACAACAACAACAAAAGAAATTTAGCAAACGAACAACCAAAAACAACTCCCCAAACAAACAAACAAACAAACAAACAGGCAAGCAAACAAACAAACAAACAAACAAACAAACAAACAAAGATTTTCGAAATCTTGCCAAAATAATCTGTCCTCCAAGACTGGGGGAAACCTTGCGCCCTTCACTCTGGTTTATCTGGCAATGTATCTTCCACAGTCCACTATCGTCAATCCACACACATACATCCACCATTACCTTAACCAGACCTGCCTAATTGAACATTTAAAAATTCGTAGTTTTTAGGATATAAGAGTAATAGTCGCCATAATTAACTTTATAGATCAACAATTTACCGTCACAAGGGTCAAATGACCCTTCTATAGCATTAAATTTATATTGTCTGACATCAACTTTCCTTTTCAATAAGTTTTAATAACTAAGAGGTGCTCCGGACGTTCTGAAATTGAAGCCAAACTTTCGTGATTCTACGAGTTTTTTTTAGGAGTATACAGGTCTGCCTTAACCCAGACATTTCATTTCCAAAAAGAGGGGAGTGTTGTTTCATTTTTTCAAACCGGGTCTCAATTACCCAATATTCATGCCATATCTAATTGTAATCAAAGAGAATAAGAACACTAAATATATCGAATCATAAAAAAAAAAAAACATTCGAAGAAAATAAAAAATGACTGCTGAAAGAAAAAAACAACAAAACAAACAAACGAAACGCACATAAGCAAATAACCCTAATAAAAAACCCCACCCCAAGTCCTTTTTACACTCGCCTCCTCAAAAAAATAGTTTCCAGAACGATTAAACACTGTGCTGGAATATAGGAGGAGGTGTAGATAGAACGAAGTTGACTTCACTCGGATCTTTGTTATTGTTTTTTGTCATCCATGTTTATGAATAATTTTCACTTAACTGTATTAATTATCCAGACTATAAAAGTTCATGGTTACACCAAGTTTTGTGTGTTGGTCCGTTATACTTCCGGATGGCAATGTTGTGAATTTCTTAGCCAAGGGCATACTATCTATACCTACTCGTCTGGAATCTAGATCCAGACAGGCTACCTTTCCTACACTCTGTCCCACAACTCACAACTCGGGTTAGCTTTCTCGCAGCATGCTATGACCTTCTTGTCTGAAATGTATTTCATGACTATTTCTCCCATTCTAACCAGTTTACTGCCGAACTCTTGGACAGACACGTATTTAAAGAGTTGGCTATCAAACTAGTCCTTCAAATATCGACCAATTTAACACGACCCTAATCTTGGCAAAACCTCACGAGATCTTAGGTTTGATAGTTGTTTTTTGTTTTTGTTTTTCCAAGAAGAGGGTCATTTAAATCGATCGATATTTGAAAGAGAAGGATTTATGGCCAAATTTTTAAATACGTGTCTTACCTTAGTACGGCAGTTGACTGTTTAATTAAAATAAACTAACAGAGACTTGTTGATAATTGTTTCTGACTTAGAAATGTGTTGCCTCAGCTGCACTTTACGGAAAACAGCAAACAAAAACATGGCTAATGAATATATCGGTTACTATGTCAGGAGCAGCAGGGAAATCCCAGACCAAGGTCATGCCGTTTATAAAGCCTCTCCAAAATAATGCAGACTTCGTACTTTCATTGTATTCTTTTTTTAAAATTTTAATTGCGTATAAGGAAACTCCTACGCCATGAGTTTCATATTATGACGATAATCTTGCCCCCATTTCTAATCAGTACCGTGTACTGTGTACACACATTATTGTCTAGCTATATTATGCGAGCTGGGTGCATTGCGATTGTGTATCTAACCTCTTTATAACTACCGCTTTATTCAATGTTAAACTAACACGAGATGCTTTTGTTTTTCAATCATCCAAACTAACCCTTTGTAGTTTATTGACATTCAAAGTCCAACCTTGATGGATTCTAAATTAATATTAAACCAACCCGACCGTCCCTCTGCTCATCGGCCAGGTATTTGGCGACACACATTGCGTTTTCACTCCGGTTTGCCTGATCGGCGATCGACCCTCGATCAAAACCTTGCGTGTAGGGAGCATTTTAAGCCATGCTGTCAATCACGTATTATTATAAATTCAGTTGTTATTATTTCTGATAAGGATTTCCCAGACTCTTTTCAATGACTCAAGGAAATACTATATTATATCTTTTTACAGTCCCATAGTACGCATCGGTACAGAAAGTCGGTGTGGTGTAACACAGAACTATTCTATTGAGAACTTTGGCTTGATAAAATACCTGCTTAATCTATTCAAGTGTTTCTGGTTTCTAAAATGTGTTGTTTGCAGATATCAATTTCTGTTGATAGTGTGGAATAAAAGATTATGACGTAATAATGATATCGCGTCATGATTGCAAAATACTAACAATATGGGAGTAGCCACTGGTGTTAGGTAAATATCAAGAACGAAAGATACAAGAAATAAAAAGCATCTCATAAAATCGGTCTTCCTCGACTGGGGATCGAATTTCAGACCTCCTGATTACCGGTCAGACGCGCTATCAATAAACCACAGTCTGACATTGTCTCATACCGTAGCCATCGTTAATATAAATATAGCCTGACACTAGAACCCTCTAGGACTGGCAGTTTGACGTCATTTTTTAGGCTTGTGTAGCGTCTAGTGAGTTGTCGTTAGTAGAGGTCAAGGAAACAAGTTATTTCATTGGTTAAACTATTGAATACAACTCACGATTTGTTTCCTTTTGTGGCAAAAGACTGGCATTTTGACGTCATTTTTTGGTCAGTGTCAGGCTATAACTTTACGATGGCTACGCTCATACACGCTTTTTCAGATCGTGATTGTTGTTATAGACCACAACAGTCGCTTTTTACCTCATTAGTAACAGTTATCAAATTGCTATAATATTAATACTTGCAATAGTAAATAGTTGGCGAATTCCATTTTAGACTATAGATATGGCAATGTTACGATTTATGATTATCAATCCCAATTTCCTGATCATTATAATGACGAAGTTGGCGTAACAGTCGGCTCGTGGGTTCGAATCTCCATCTCCGCAAAGTTTTGTTTAAAAAAAATTCTCTATTGTTTTCTTGCTCTTTTCTACTCACTTCATTTCTACGTCATTATAAAGCACATTATGTCTTTATCTTAGCAAGAAAAAAAAAATATCAATGTTCTGTATTTTTTAAAGACAATCTATCAAATCTGGCAAACATTTTTGACATGGAATAATTCCGTCCGGCACCTTTGATTAATTTACATATAACTCCTAAATAAATATGTCGGGCAAAATACGTTGAAAACGTCTTTCCCGTAGCGTTAAAAAAAAACAAAAAACTATCGTAAACTTAGCCTCGCAAAAATATAAAAAGAGAAAAAAAAAGAACAAAAATTATGATGATTCGTCAGTTCATATGAATTTTGTTATCTAGATCTACTGTGTAATGTATTTACACGTAATTTTTTGTTTGACAGCTAAACAAGCCTATAAAAAAAATTAATAGGATCACTTGGCTGTACTTAAGTAAAGACTGGGTCGCGGAATAGTAATTCGATCAGCATTCTACATTCATTTAAAATTTAAAAAAAATGAAAACGAAACTCGTCTTAGACACAATAAACCTGCGATTGTCGACTGCCTCAGATCTTATTTAACTCTTTACATGCGAAGTTGGTTTTTAATCCAATCAGACATCAGCCTTTATGTTTTCACCAAGAGAGCAGTAATACTAAAGCGACGCGGGCTTCATTGAAGCCACGGTCGCATTCCGTGATACCCTTCCCTCTGTGAAAACGGCTTTTGTTGTAGTGGAACCAGACACATCGACAGATCTGAAAGAAAACAGTTCTCGCCTTTGAATAGTTAACGTTTGTATAAATTGAATAATCTTTCAAGCTGATTGTCAAGATCCCTGTTACTTCCAATATTTGCTGTCTTGACGGGAATATTTGTTTAACAAGTTGCAGCTGATTCAAACATTATACTGGTTAATCGTATAAAGTGTGATTGTAACTTTTAATCAGTTAACTGTCCGAATCTGGAGAGACGCGTATTTAAAAATTTGGCCAGACAAGTCGTCCTTCATATAGCGATTGACTTAAATGACCTGCGAGGTCCCAGGAGCTTTGAGAGTTTTTACCCAGAAGAGAGTCTTTTAAATCAATCGAAATTTCAAGAACGAGTTTTCTAGCCAAATTTTTAAATACGTGTCTTTCCAGAGAGCGGCAGTTAACTGGTTAAACTGAGCTTGTGTGAAGGAATACCATAGCACGGTAGGGAAATCCCATTTTATGACGTCACGTTATCAGTTGGCAAATTATGACGTAAAACATATGATGACTTGTATCTTATGGTATGTTATATTATGGCCTTCTTTTCCAATCCACGTTATATCATATTGTTATCTTTTCATTAGTTTGTTTCATTTGATGACGTAGTCCTTTGGGGCATAGTGTCATAGAAGCAGTCTATCTCCATTTCTGTATCAATGAAAGGAATGGTACAGTTGCTTGCTACCGTTTGGACTATATACCGGTTCATCTCAAAGTAGCATACTATCATTAATGTTATTTGTTCCTCTGCCAAATCGGTCAAAATAATTATGATTAACCCTCTCCTTACCAACTACAGAAAAATCGTCACATCGTTACGATACAATGAACATTATTCTTGTTCAAATTTTTGATATAGGTACATTCCAAAAATTTGAAGAAAAATGTTTGATACAGCTATAAAATCTTAACGCTGTTTTGTAAAGCTGGTTTTACTGCACAAAATTATGTATCTATAATATGTTCTTATTTCTTTTCACTTCGGAAACAATTCTGAAAATTGTCGGTAAGGAGAGAGTTAAGGGGTATGCTGGGGTAATTTTTGCCGATTTTGTTTGCACGAGTTCTTAACATTTTTGGTTACTTGAACGTTAGATTTTTACCATTTATATCAATGGAAAGAATATTAAAATTAATTTTTAAAACGATTTTTCAACCCCTATGCTCATACAATGTTCATCAAACAGACCCCATCTTTTAAACGAAAACTTAGCTACAAAAGTTTCTTTCAAATTAGTATCCACATGTTTTCACAACATTAGAAAGCTGAGAGAATACCTGAAATTATAGTATCGAGAATGAAAAACAATTATCAGCATTTGGTAATTCCTGTTTTGAATCAGGGTAGATCCATCTAAAAATAGTACAATTTTTTTTCTCTTCTCTAACTTTAACGGCTTTTTTCTCAGTTCGTCTCTTTTTTGACCTACAAAAGTTAACTCTTCCCACAGTTTTCAATATACAATCTTGAAACTTAGAGAAATTATGGACAAGACATATATCTAAAAAAATGCCAATATTTTAAAATATATTTTAATAAGTTTTTAAGCTTGGGTAATGTTTTAGATAATAGGACAAACAATATACATGCCAAATTTTATTTCAATAGACGCCTTAGTTTTTGAGGCTTTGTCTTTTAAAATATTCAAGATAGCCACCAAACAATTTTGGTTTCCGTGGTAACGGATGATTTTTTTCAATTTATATTTTCTATTTTTAAAGTCCTTATGTCAATTGCTGTCAAGTACAGTAAGTTTCATCAATATAACTGTAAAAGGGTAGATTTTAGTCGTTCCCCCCTCATACCCCCCTTAAAATTCTTGAGCCCCCCCCCCCCCCCACACTCTCCCCCACTCCCACCAACTGCAATACCAATGATTACGGAACAGCTGGATTTATGGTCTCATAGTTGTAATGAAAATCTAAAAAAAAGAAAGAAAAAAAGAAAAAGTGACGCAAAATATTGTACATTACAACAATATTAAACTAGTCCCATAATTGCGTTCGGATGTCAGACCTGCATAGATGTACACGTCGCCCAATAGGCATGAAACAGTACTGTAGGAGTCAATAGTTAATTCAAATATTATATATATATATATATATATATATATATATATATATATATATATATATATATATATATATATACATAAATATAATTAGTTTTCAGGCAGTATAACATGGTTCCACAAGAAGAAAACTACACTTGTCGTCCTTCTTCGAGGCACTTTTGTCCACTTCATCTCTGGTTTTCCCATGTTTGTCTAGCCAGTAATGTTGTCTCTCCATATTGATATATGTCTTCCTTTACCACTTCTTATTCCGATTTTTTTTCAATGCAGAAGCCAGTAGAAGGAAGCACTTTGTTATTGTTTTTATATAGATAGATCGAGGTTGACGTCACTCCGGCCTTTGTTATTTTAAATTTTTTTTTTTTTTTTTTTTTTTTTTTTTTTTGTCATCCGCGTTTTCGTATAATTCTCAGTAAACTGTATGAACCAGACTATAAACGTTTAGGGTTACACATAGATTTGTGTGTTGGTCCGTTATTCTTCCGGAAGGCAATGTTGTGAGCTTCTTAGCGTGTCGGCTGATTAGTTTTCACCAAATCCTATCAAATCAACCAGACTATAAACGTTAAAGGTCCTAGATAATTTTGTGTGTTGGCACTTTTATGTGGCTGGCGGATGTTGTGAAATATTACCTAAACGCATTGCGTCACAGTATGTGATGTTACACTAAATGACAACCGATTATACAACGCGTTGTCTCTGTCGGAAAAAATGTACTATCGCCTAACAGGCACTATGTCTCGTTCTACGTTACTGTTGCTGTTGGTCAGGGACCCTTTGTAAAGCGCTTTGAGCACATTTAGTGGATACTGCCCTTTATGGAAGCTCTAGTTTTTTGTTTTGTGTTTTTTAGAACTAACATGAAGGTTGCTCGAGTACCAATAACTACTATGTCCTCAGATATTATGGAAGGCGTGGGACACTATAATATTATTATGTCAATACTGCAAGAAACGGGAATTGAACACTATCAATTATTAAAACTAGAACTAGTGATATTAATTATCATTTATAAAGAATATTAGACATAGAAAATGAAATGACAAAAGCATTAGGCCTACTTTTCGGTAAGTACACTATTATTAACCCTTGGTAAAATAGTTCTATCGCTTTGATCTGAAGAAAAAACATGAAAAGAATATAATTGATTTACATTGTTGCATTAAAGAAATAGGTAGATACCTACTTTATGGAAAGAGAGCTGGTAGAATTTTTTTTTGTAAAGTGATTAGTCTTAGATTGAAAAACAAAAATCACAAAGACATGTAACAAAAAAAAAAACAACATATAATCGGTTGTCATTTAGTATATGTTTGTATTATATCGTTTTCAGGCGGTGAGTAACATTTGAATCAATTTTGTAACACCTGTAAAATGGGGAAAGTGTGCCTTCTTCATTGACTATCGTTTCGGGCCACAGATGGTTGTATGTATGTATGTATGTATGTATGTATGTATGTATGTATGTATGTATGTATGTATGT
>NC_088361.1:39355184-39362684 GCF_034508935.2 Berghia stephanieae
TTCTGTCTAATTCACAATTTTCAGATCTTTATATTACACCAGTTGCTGGTCCCAAAAGTGTCACTTTGCTCTTTTATATCTAGATAATTTTTTTTTTTACTTACAGAAGTGAGCATTTATGGATCTAATAACAGTACACAATTAGGGGTTTGTTTTAACATTGTTGCTATGGACAGCATTTTGCTTTGGATTTTTTTTTTCACTCAAAATTGATAATTTATATTGTAAAGTGCCCACAGTGCTTGTGTTTTACACGAGAATGAGCGCTGTATAAATGTGTAATATTATTATTATTATTATTATTATTATTATTATTATTATTATTATTATTATTATTATTATTATTATTATTATTATTATTATTATTATTATTATTATTATTATTATTATTATTATTATTATTATTATTATTATTATTATTATTATTATTATTATTATTATTATTATTATTATTATTATTATTATTATTATTATTAAGATTGAGAGTATTTTCATTACAACAATGAGAGCATAATATTCGGGTTACTAGAACTATAAATAAGTACGCGTAGGGGTCCATTTCCAAGCGAGTTTATTTACAGGTCTGATGTGCGGCTATGTGGTCTTATGGTATGACACTCACTTTCGGGTCGGAAGGTCCTGGGTTCGAGCCTTGCTCGGCGCATGGTTGAATCCTTGGAGAAGGCTCTCTACTCACATTCTCTCATCGTACTCAGGTGTGAAATGAGTATCTGGTCGTTAACAGCGTTGTCTCTGTCCGAAAAAATTGTAATATCGCCTAAAAGGCCGTCATGTCCCGTCCTAAATGTCAAATGTTGCTGTTGGCCATGGATGGACCCCTTGTAAAGCGCTTTGAGCACGCTTAGTGGAGATTCCTCAATATAAAAACTCATTAAAAAAAAAAAACTGTAAACAGTTATGAGCTAGTTTTAACATTGTTGTGACGAAAAACATTTTGATTTGGTTTCTGAGTATTTCCATTACAACATAGACAATAATTTACATAACAAAAAAGCCTGAGCTTTTCCATAGTACAAAATTTTCACTAAACGTGCTCAAAGGGCTTACAAAGGGGGCCAAACCAGCAGCAATAATTAACACGTAGGACATGACGAGACATGACGCCTGCTAATGGATATTAGAGAGAGACAACTCTGTTAACAGACAGGTAGGTACTCATTTTACACCTGAGTACGATGAGAGAATGTGAATAAAGAGTCTTTTCTCATTGACTCAACTATATGCTGTTCAAAATGGGACTCGAACTCATGACCTTCCGATCGAAAGGCGAGTGCCATACCACTAGACCACATAGCCGCACAATTCGGGTAAATCGACCTGTAATTAAAACACACGCAAGATCCATGCTCATCTATCTTGTATTATTAAATAGTAATGTTCTGGCAAAATGAAGAAAAAAGTATTTTATCATTGTGCGGCCGTTTTCTTTTTGGCAGTATTGATTCCGATCCTTGCGGCTCGCTAACTTATACTGACGACATAAAGGACACCCTCCATTTCCAGACCCTTGGGAGGCACAGAGCAGAAAACAAGCCCAGTCCATTCATTCATTGGCAGAGATTTACAAATTATCTTAACAATATTATTTTCCTCTTTTATTTTATCTCTTCCCAACCCCCCCCCCCCCCCCCACCCACTCCCCTTTCTCAGTCTCTTCCAAATTTTCTTGTTTTCCTACATAATGATGATGACGATGATGATGATGATGATGATGATGATGATGATGATGATGATGATGATGATGATGATGGTAATAATAATAACAACAACAACAAAAAAGACTTGAACACTTTTACTACTACTACTACTACTACTACTACTACTACTACTACTACTACTACTACTACTACTACTACTACTATGTGTTCTTGTGGTATGACACCCGCTTTCGGATCGGAAGGTCCTGAGTTCGAGCCTGGCTTGGCGCATAGTTGAGTCCTTGGAAAAGACTCTTTACTCACTTTCCCTCACTGTACTCATGTGTAAAGCGAATACCTGGCCGTTAACAGCGTTGTCTCTGTCGGAAAAATTGTAAGATTGCCTAACAGGCGTCACATCTCGTTCTATATGTTGCGTGTTGCTGTTGGTCAAGGACCCTTTGTAAAGCGCTTTGAGCACGCTTATTGGACAATGCTCTATATAAAAGCTGAATGTTAAAAATCATGTTGTTTTATTTCTGTATTAGAGGCTGTGCGAAAATGTCGATTTTGTGACCTTCGCATCAAAAACCTCTGTGGTGTAATGACCGGGTAATAATAATAATAATACATGACATTTATAACGCGCATTTTCATCACTGGGTGATGCTCAATGCGCGAAACAATAATACAGTGACATTATTATACAAATGAAACATTATACAAACTACATCAACATAATATTATCATTATACAACAATGTAATAACTAAACATAAAGTCATTAATACAAGATATGTTATAATACATCCACATGCTATGTCAAATACGGAAATAATATAAAATAATGATATAATAACATAAACTAAATTAACATTCATATTGGGGTCAAATTACAAAGATGCATTAATCAAGATGTATTTTAACAAAGAGATGGTGTTTTAACTTTGATTTAAATATTGATAAGGACTGCGCTTCTCTTATTCTTTTAGGAAGAGAGTTCCAGATGGAAGGTCCGACGTGACTGAACGATCTGCCGCCGTAAAATTTATATTTATATTTATTTGTAACAATTAATTTTGTAGAATCTAGTGCAGAACGTAGACTCCTCGTTGGCTTATACGTTTCTAAAAATTCAGTAATATACAATGGTGCTTGATCATTAAGGCACTTATAGCACAATACTGCTAGTTTGAATTCGATTCTCACTTTAACTGGTAACCAATGCAGCTCATACAAAAGTGGCAACGAGTAGGATGTTATCTTCTTTCTTAAAATCAATTTAGCAGCCGCATTCTTGATACTTTGAAGGCGTGATATTTTATCGTTGCTTACATTCGAGATTAACGAATTACAGTAATCTATTTTAGATAGTATGAAAGATGTTATTAGTTTGCATGTTACTTCTCTTGTTAGGAAAGGTCTAACTGAAGCAATTCTTTTTAATCCTATTGTCAAACTTCTACATAGAGAATCAAACTGTGCCTGCATAGTCATATGTTGATCTAGCATTACCCCGAGGTTTTTCACACACGTTGAGAGGTTAATTGTGCACCCATTTATATTTAGAGTAAACTTCAGAAAATCATCTTTCAAAACACTTTTTCTACCACACACCATCACCTCTGTCTTTTCATTATTCAGCTTTAACTTGTTAATTTCCATCCAGCATTTAACATCTCTAATACAGTCTTCAACACGGGTAATCAATGATGGGATATTACTAGGGATATCGCTTACATAGATCTGAGTGTCATCAGCATAGAAATGATACATTAATTTATTTTTAACAAAAATATCCGAAAGAGGTTGAGTATAAAGAGTAAAAATAACAGGACCAAGGACAGACCCCTGCGGAACGCCGTAATTTAGAGGAAATGTTTCTGATACTGCGCCATCGATCAGAACCGACTGAGATCTTGATGTTAGGTATGATTTAAACCAACTAAGCGCAGTGTCTCTTATTCCAAAAGTAATTTCTAATCGTTTAATAAGTATCTCGTGATCAATGGTGTCAAATGCAGCCGAAAGGTCCAACATAGTCAATAAACAGACATGATTTTTGTCAATACTATTAAGAATATCAGTGCATACTTTTAAAAGGGCAGTTTCAGTGCTATGATGTGATTTATAGGCAGATTGGAAATTTTCACTTAAATTATTTAGATGGATATGATACAAAAGTCTTTTTAACACAATGCGTTCAAGCACTTTGGATAGATATGGAAGGTTGGAGACAGGTCTGTAATTTTTCAGTTCGTTTACATTTAGATCGGACTTCTTTAATAGTGGTTTAACAATGGCACGTTTAAACGAGTCGGGGACACTACCTGAGACCAACGAATTATTTATAAGTTCAGTTATTACGAGTTAAATCTGAGTTCGATACCCAGTCGAAGAAGACTGGTTTTTGAGATGTTTTTTTTTTAATTCTTGTATCTTTCTTTCTTGCTTTGTCTGCATTGTTTCATACTCACTAACAGATCTTTGTCTCAAAAATACTCCAATGCTATGGGGTTTTTTTTGGGTGGGGGGGGGGGGGGGGGTTGTTGTTGAAAAAAAGATATTTAAGAAGGTCGCGTTAATCCAATTCTGTGGATCAAATAAGGAAAATAAACCAAAATCCAGCGATCTTGTACCACAACTTTTAACTCTCTTCTTATCAGCCATTTTCCGGATTTTCCCCAAAACTTCACACCCAACCAATACAAAAAATAGATTTATTTCACTCAAACACAAAATCCGTTAGTTCTTGCTATACATATCTATATCATTCTGCTAGACGAGCTCTTCAACACAGTATAAATATACTTTAACTATAGCAAACATTTTTGTTCAAATATTTTGATGTACAAAAGAAAGTAGAATAATAAAAAATGTTGGTTGCATCGGAACAAAAGTGACGATCTTACTATGGGTGGTAAGCAGGGGGTTAAGGGTTGAAAAATTTGGACCAATTTGATTCTCTGTCCACACTTTTTTTTAACTTTTTGCAACTATTTCTATTATTCAGTTGGAGCTGGAACGCCAGTTTTTGCTTTATTTTACATTATTCAACTGAAAAAAAACTGAAGGAAATGAGTTTTTTCATAATTTTGTTCTAAATAATTTATTTTTGGAATCTTTTCTTTTTTGCGAACGTGAGAAATAGACCTTTTGGCACAGCTTCAACAATGGATTCTACATGGCACCAAACTGTTTTCTCCCAAAATAAGGCCGAGAGAATAATTTCAAACAGACAGATGTGTTCTGAGAAAATTGGCAGATCAGAAAAAACAGACCAGGCAATTAAAAATGGCACAAGACCCTTTTAAATAATCGTTTCTTTTTGCTCTCTGTCAATATATCTTCAAGGTTGTAGTGTGGTATTAAAAAAATGATTATCAAATGTACTCTTTTTATATTACCAGAGTATACCGTGTACATCATGTTAAATCAATGATAAAATCATAAATTTGTAAACTGTCCATTAAATATCTAGCGAGTTTCAACTGTACCACTTTCCTCAATATACGAACATGTCTTCTATTAGAGAAAAATTGATTATTACGAATTTTTGGCTTTAATTTCTGAACTTTATGAGCATCTGTAAGTCATGAAAACTTATTAAAAATGAAAGTGGTTGCTTGACTACATACTTTTAAGCATTTTGAAGTGTTATTTAATGCATGTGAGGGTACATTGTTGATTATTAAATAGCGACTACATACGTTATCTCCCAAAATTACTAGATTGTCAAGTAGGCAGGTCTGAATATACATCACAATGTTTTATTGCTTCTTTCATTCACTATGAGTCGCCTGTTAGACGTCCTTTATGAATTATTGCGTTTACAATACTTGTTACTGCCGTAAGTTACGTTTGAGCTTTTATATTTCGCAATATCCACTAAACGCGCTCAACGCGCTTTACAAGGGGCCCCTGGGCAACAGCAACATTTAACATATAGGACGGGACATGACGCCTGTGAGGCGATGTTACAATTTTTTGGGACAGAGACAACACTGTTAATGCCAGGTATTCATTTTACACCTGCGTAAGGTGAGAAAATGTGAGTAAACAGCCTTTTCCAAGGACTTAACAATGCTCCGAGCGAGGCTCGAACCCAGGACCTTCCGATCCGAAAGCAAGTGTCATACCACTAAATCACATAGCCGCACTTACTTACACCAGTGTGTGTAAAGTTCCATAACAAAGGGCGCAATGCCGTGGCAAGAGTTTTGCTAGTCACACAAACGGCCACTTAACACGGTCAGAATCGTTTGACTTTTTATATGACGAAGCACAGTAAGATTCAGCCAACCGACGCCATATTGTTCCAATGGCTGATCTTGAGAAAGGGAAACAAGCTTAGGCACCCGTGAAATAATTTCATAAAGCTTAAGCCTACACGGAATCATGTAATTTATCACTTGAGGCCCAAATCATTTAGTAAGCTAGAATACAATATTTATATATCAAAATTTAAAACTCGCTTCAGATCCCAGTCATGGAAGATGATGATTTTTTGTCAGCTGCTCGTGTTCACAAGGCTTGACGTGGACTATGGCAATTTTCTAAAGATGAAAGATAAACAAAACAAACAACCAACAAACAACCCCCCCACACAAAAACCCATCAGCCTGCCTTTAGAGGAATATCGAAGTTTGCGACTTTTTTCTTAATTTTGCCACTTTTATACCTTTGCGACTTTGCAAAAAGTATCTAGCAACCCTGCTCCAGAGAGAAAGAGGGGCAAAAAAGAAGGCCGTAAAACTGTAGCCAAGAACCGGATGAAACGAAAGGAAAATGTCCTGGCCTTATTATGCTCCTCCTGTCGCTGATTAATTTAAGATTTTAAAGAAAATCCAATGCTTGGCTCTTCCCGGCAAAATACTGGATTGTGTCGACGTGTATAGATGGAACGAAAATGACCTCACTCAGCTACTTTGTTATTGTTTTCAGACAGAAATTTTAATGATTAGTTCTCACCAAATTGTTTCAATCAGATTATAATAAGGTTACACTCAGTTTCGTGTCTTGGTACAATATATCCGACCGGTAGGTGTTGTGAGTATATTTCTTAACGCGTAGCATCAATAGGACATAATATAGTCTAGACAATGTTAGTTGATACTTTCAGCCGATAGGTTACACTCTCTTCTATTTTTTTTTCTTTCTTGTCACTTGTCACTAACCAGTTCTAATGAAATGCAATTCTATTTTCCAATCTGTTGTTCGATTATAAAAATCAGCTGAATTATAACTCATACACGAGGCTTCTTTGTGCAACCACGCGCATGACACACTCACAATAGCTACCGTCGATTCATTTAATTAAGCGTCAGCACGCGCCAATTTCCCTCATCTGCAAATAGCATTTACCCAAGTTGAATTCGAAAACCCCGCTTTATGAATGAATTACTGAATGAATGAATCCATGAAGGAATTAGTTAATGAATGAATGATATGGAAGCAACAGCGTCGCTTCTGGATTCATTCATAAACATGAAAACATGCCATCCTCCCACTCTCATCAAGATGCTTCTGGCATTTCATTCATAACTAGCACAATGCTTTTGATGATATGATCATTTTAAAAGAATACAAGGAGAAAAAAACAAAACAAAACAAAACAAAGAAAGAAAGAACGAACAAAAATCAGCAAATCAAAAACCAAACAAGCATTGCTAATAGAATAGGAATCGGGGATCGAGAAGGAGGCGGTGGAAGGTCATTGATACATGAATGGCTCAACATGAATGGGGGAGTCGTGTTGTTTGGCACACAGGCACCTTGAACATATACAAATTTATGTCTGTAATTAAAGAAGAAAAAAAAACTATCACCGGTTTTATGAATGG
>NC_088361.1:39380184-39402684 GCF_034508935.2 Berghia stephanieae
CTATCTCTCAACAATTTTGTTTTGTGATATTCATTCAATCACATTATATTCGGTTATCGCGTATTAGAGAGGCCAAAAACAGGGTTAGACAGTGTACTTCAATATTTCTTATGTTTAATGAGCTTTTATCAAAATTAAATAAACAAGAGCTTTTATTCGTACAAATACAAAAGAAAATCTGCAAGTTTGCATGTAAAATCTCGTTCATTTGGCTGTGTAGCGTATTCCTATTTATTAAGAAAATCAAATATAAAACACACAAAAAAAAAACAAAACAAAAACAAAACAAAACGAAAACACCAAAAAAAACCCACCCCCAATCAAATATTTAATAAATTAACAACAAAGAAACAAAATGAACTCCCCCCCCCCCCCAAAAAAAAAAAAAAACAAAAAAACCCAACAAAACAAACAAAATAACAACAACAAGAAAACAAAAACAAAAAAAAAACAACAAAAAAAAAAAAAAACAAAAACAAAAAACAAACAAAAACTAAACAAAATTCAAACGAACAAACGACCAAATTAACAAATAAACAGACAAACAAACAAAAACCCAGCAAACCCGTGAAACGTTCAACCCAGGTAAAACATTCATTCATTTAACTTCCAAATCATAATCACAAATGAATTTCGTATGTAGAACACAACTCATAAAATGTTATTTTTGGCCACATGTCAATTTTTTTTTATAACTCTCCTTTATCTTTCCTCCAATATTATTGTTTTTATGAATCATCCAATATGGAGTATGTTATTGGTTACCTGTGTTGTATATGTGTAATGTATGCGAGTTATGAATGGGTGGACGTGAGAACCTTGCCAAGGTCAGAGGCAGATCGCATACTCGTTTCGTGTGCGTAATGTTTTTTACATGGTGTGCTCTCATCGAACGAACGTGAGAGACTGAAAAGAGAAAAGTGAAGAGGATGCATATTATGATAAGTTCAAACTTCTTTCATGATAATATAATTCTATAGAACGTAAAAATGCACGTTTTTACATGTGGATGGAAGCGATTTAAATTAAACGTTTCTCTCGTTACACACTCATTCATCACATAATAATTTATTGACATCGTACACGCCGTGTTAAACTATTGGATCCCTTTGAATTAAATTATTCATTTTGTAAACAAATAATAAACAAGTCCGCTGTGCACATATTATTTCAAAGATGTAACACCTTGTACAGGTCCCACAGAACAAAATGATCCATTTATTAAAATAATATATGCTTTTTACTTTCTGAAAGTCCGAAACTGTGAGCGCTTAACACGTTGCGGGTCTATTTGAACAAGAAGCACATCTTGACAAAAATGCCAAGAGAACTTGAAATTAAAATTAGATGGTCCTCCCCATAAAAACCACAGTCGCCACATCAGACAAAAATATATTTTTTATAAAAGATGAACAGATTTTTCAATTTTTTAAAATTTACTCTTTCTCTTATTATGCCGTCTATAATGTTTCGCAAAAAATCAATTGGGGTTCTCCCGTTATTAAGCATTAACCAATCAGAATATTTCCTGCTATTTACCCTGTTTCGTCCCTTGATTATTTATTTCCTGTATGAAAAGGCCTGAGATACCGCCTAAGTACATGTCAAACATACAGATAGATCAGGCCCAGTTAGTGAGTATTTCTCACAATATTTTGACACACTGGGTAAAGGAATGCATCGTCAAACCTGACGACACGATGCATTTGTTCAATCATCTATGTTAAAATTGTGAATGATGCTACAGGATCTGTGGGCTGTTTACTCTGGGTGATAGGCAAGCACTTAAGGTGGCTATGGGTCTTCGGTTCACGGTCAGCGATTGATTTAGAGTCAAAAATGAAACCACTGAAATGTTTATTCGACTAGATCTATAGATAGAATGCGCTTGGCCAAGGAGTTCACAACATTGCCATCCGGAAGTATAACAGACCAACACACAAACTCTGTGTAACCATGAGCTTTTATAGTCTGGTTAATACAGTTTAGTGAGAACAACTCACAAACGCGGATGGCAAAAACAATAACAAAGGCCCGAGTGACGTCATCTGCATACTATCTATACGATAACTGACGTAATTTTCAAAAGTGTGTTCATTGTAAGATAATAGTTTAAAAGGCACCCATGTCAATAGCTTGACAGGCATTGCAACAAGCCGTCGCAGAAGAACCATCAATTGGATTCAATAGTCTGATGTCACGTCGCTCAGCAACGGCGGGTAGCGTGGTTCTAAACAAAGAAAATTGGTGCTTTTTATTCTTCATGCTGGCTTGAACTTTACATATGTCATGTGATCAGAATGTATAAAAGTCAAAACATGCTCAGATGTAAAATGTTTTTCTCCTCTGGACACACTTTTATGCTCGTCGGAGAAATATTTCATAAGGGTGTCCGCCATTGTTCGATAGTTTAGAACCAGTTGCTAAGTTACTATGCGTAATTAGGAGCGAAGTGACGTCACCACTGCTGAATCCTGTTGGAAGCATAAGACTGGAAAATGTTCACATTGTAACTTGTAACATATTCATGTAATCGAAAAATTCACGAAGGCTGTTGAATAGCCGCCGAGCCCAATAGGATTCAATAGTCTGATGTCACGTCGCCCAGCAACGGCGGTCATCGTGGTTCTAAACAAAGAAGATCGGTCCTTTTTATTCTTCATTCTGGCTAGAACTTTTCATATGTCTTGTGATCAGAATGTGTAAAAGTCAAAACATGATCAGATTTATAAAGGTTTTTTTTCTCCTCTGGATACGCTTTTATGCTCGTCGGAGAAATATTTCATTAGGGCGTCCGCCATTGTTCCGATAGTTACTAAGTTACCATGCGTCATTACGAGGGAAATTACGTCATGACTGTTGAAGCGTATTGGGCGTAGAACATTATTTTAATAGGGTAAATACGACGTGCACTTATTTGCAGGTCTGATAACCCAATTTCTTATGGGCGCATTCTTGTAATGGAAGGATTACAAAAATGACGAAAAATTATTTTCCATTACAACAATGTTAAACTAAGCCCATACGTGGGTTCGGATGTCAGACCTGCATATTTGTACACGTTGGGTTAATACAAATAAACCCTTGAGATATAATTTGCAATTTGAACCGTGAGCTTGGTATCGATTAGCGTGAGTTAGTACTCATGTGAGAAGTCTCACTGTATTATCAAATTTCCTTATCGTTACCCCCTTTTGATATAGATAGTATGCGCTTGGCTAAGAAACTCACAACATTGCCATCACGGATAGTATGCGCTTGACTAAGAAGCTCACAACATTGCCATCCGGAAGTATAGATAGTATGCGCTTGGCTAAGAAGCTCACAACATTGCCATCCGGAAGTATAGATAGTATGCGCTTGGCTAAGAAGCTCACAACATTGCCATCCGGAAGTATAACGGACCAACACACAAAACTGTGTGTATCCATGAACGTTTATAGTCAGGTTAATACAGTTCAGTGAGCATTACTCATAAACGCGGATGGCAAAAAAAAAACAATAACAAAGACCTGAGTGACGTCATCTTCGAACTATCTATAGTAGTTTGCGCTTGGCTAAGAAGCTCACAACATTGCCATCCGGAAGTATAACGGACCAACACACAAAACTATGTGTAATCTTAAACGTTTGTAGTCTGGTTAATACAGTTTAGTGAGAATTACTCATAAACACGGATTGCAAAAAAACAAACAAACCCAATAACAATGACCTGAGTGACGTCAACGTCATACTATCTATAACATTCTTTCACGTCACATTAACCAGTAAATTGTTGTATACTGAAATAAAACCAAAAACATGTAATTAAAAATTTGGCCAGAAAACTGGTCCTTGAAATCTCGAGAGATAATGTGGAGGGACATAAAGGGGAAGACTTAAAAAAAAAAAACATTTAAAATTGAGCTTTTATATTGCGCAATATCCACTAAATGTGCTCAAATCGCTTTACAAGGGGTTCCTGGCCAACAGCAACATTTAGCATTCAGGACGGGACATGACGCCTGTTATGTCGTTATGTTAGGCGATGTTATAATTTTTTTCGGACAGAGACAACACTGTTAACGACCAGGTACTAATTTTACACCTGAGTACGGTGAGAGATGTGAGTAAAGAGCCTTCTCCAAGGACTCAACTATGCGCCGAGCGAGGCTCGAACCCAGGACCTTCCGATCCGAAAGCGAGTGTCATACCACAAGACCACATAGCCGCACAATAAATGCTCAAGCTTATTCCATGTTGTGAAAAAATACAATTTCACCTTTCAGTCCTAAGTAGAGATGGCGGTATCACTCCTTTGTTTCCGACGGAATGAAGACCAAGCAACTCGTAGTACTGGGAGATATTAATAGAGTGCGTCATAGGTCATTCGACATTGATGATGATATTATGTTGTTAATACATAATGTTCGTTGGTTGTCTACATGTAACAGCTGTTTCGTTTTTAGAGGCTGGACGTTGGTGGATAAGCTCAGTCGTGGTGCCAATAACGCTGTTGATATCAGTTTTATTAAGAAAGGACGAAATTGACGTCACTCAGCTCTTTGTTATTGTTTTTAGCCAGCCATTTTTATGAGTAGTTTTGGCTAAATTCTGTCAATCAGACTATAGATAGTATGAAGTTGACGTCATTCAGGTCTTTGTTATTGCTTTCTGCCATCCGCGTTTATGGGTAATTCTCACTAAAAGGTATTAACCAGACTATAGATAGTATGCGCTTGGCTAAGAAGCTCATAACATTGCCATCCGGAAGTATAACGGACCAACACACAAAACTGTGTGTATCCATGAACGTTTATAGTCGGATTAATACAGTTTACGGTCCGAAGGCGAGTGTCAAACTACAAGACCTCACAAACGATTAGTCACTAAATTTTTGGTCTTGATTCTGACATGTAGGCCATTGAATAATTCGAGTCCCGTCGTGGGAGACGCAAAGATGAGTCCTTGGAAAAGGCTGTTCTCTCAAATTTAATCTCTCACCGTGATCAGTATATATATATATATATATATATATATATATATATATATATATATATATATATATATATATATATATATAAAATATAAAATATAAATTGTCACTCACATTATATGGCCGAGACGTTCGTTTCAGTCGGCGTAATCCATCATTATCGAGCACTTTCGTACCTACGAGTACCCACCAACACTCATATATATATATATATATATATATATATATATATATATATATATATATATCCATATATATATATATATATATATATATATATATATATATATATATATATATATATATATATATATATATATTGTGTTAACTCAAAACAATCGATGTCTAAGTCCAAATACACGCCGGTAAAAATGAAAATGTTACGCTCCAATTAAAGCCATCAACGTATTGATTAGAAGGTTGTTGATGTTTGTGATATTTTTTAGTAACGAACTGTCGTCATTATAATATACATTAAGTTTAGATATGTTGACTTTTTATTTTCAATGACGCGAAGGGGCTGGACCCCCGTTAAGTTGTGTAACAGCTGTTTCATTCTAAATGGTATAGTACGTTTGTCGATTAGCTAGCTCCCTGGTGGTGCCAATTGTGTTGCTGATCTCATATTTATATTATTATCATATATGACACTCCGCCTGAAACAAGAATTATGCAGAGTTGAACTATATCCCAATTGGTGAATTTATAATTAATGATGAATCTAAAATCTGAATTATTTTTTAAAATGTTATACTTATTGTTTTTCTTTTCTTTTATGGCACTAGGAGAATCCATATTTATTATTCTCCTCAATTAAAGCACATAAGCCCCCCCCCCCCCCCCTCAACGTCTAGGGTTACATTAAAACAGAAGATGTTCCTGGTTTCTAAAGTATGAAACGGACAAGAGTAATTGCTTTCTATCCTTTGGATACGACTTTAGTCCATGGCAAAGTGCATTTCGCCAGATCTAACATGCACCCGTTGTGGAAACGAGCCCGAAACCGCAGAGCGTCTGGTTCAACGGTGCGTTGTGACGAAACTTTCAGGTGGGTTTGCGGTAAGGAATTTGCATTTTGGGTCGATCATCATAACGTACTAGTGTGAGCACCATTAAAAGCTGCTGCCAGATCTAACAGGCCAAGCTACCCAATCACTGCTGAATGAACAGGGGGACCAGAGAAAAAAATCTTGAGAGAATCGATCTTTGTCCTAAAGCGTATGAAGCGAGTGCTCCACCAACTGAGCTATCGGGAAATCCCCCCCCCCCCCCTTAATCTTACATTAATGACTGTAAATGTCAATCTAGCATCTAAACCACCCTAGTGACACATTACTAACGATTTGAGGCGACCTTTTCCAATTCTGCATTGCGTCGGGATGAATATAATTTTGTGCGGCTATGTGGTCTTGTGGTATGACACTCGCTTTCGGATCGGAAGGTCCTGGGTTCGAGCCTCGCTCGGCGCACATTTGAGTCCTTGGAGAAGGCTCTTTACTCACATTCTCTCACCGCACTCAGGTGTAAAATGAGTACCTGGCTGTTAACAGCGTTGTCTCTGTCCGAAAAAAATTATAACATCGCCTAACAGGCGTCATGTCCCGTCCTAAATGTTAAATGTTGCTGTTGGCCAGGGACCCCTTAAAAAGCGCTTTGAGCACATTTAGTGGATATTGCGCTATATAGAAAAAACTCAAAAGAGAAAAAAAATTATTTACCCCCCCCCCCCAAAAAAAAACAACAACAAACCCTCCTCCCCCCCCAAAAAAAAAAAAAACCAAAAAAAAAAACAACAAAAAAAAAAAAAAAAAACAAAAAAAACCCAGCAACCAAAGAAAAACGAAAAGAATACGTTATCTTTTATAGTAGAGCGCAATGTCCACTAAACCTGCTCAAAAGCGCTTTACAATGAGCCACTAACGAACAGCAACACATAACACGTATGACGAATATTGTAGGTCCCCTAAAAATTCATTTACTATTAAAATTATCATAAGTATAAAAAATACTAATTTTTGATATTTTACAATGTCAGAAATTGTATTTATTATTCTTCACGGTAACGACTTGACATCAATCCCAAGTTTTATGTTGGTGTTAATAAATAGAATTGCCAGCATCTTGTTTATCCTAATTTAATACCGTTTTGACACGGTGGGTCACATACTATCGTTTTGTCCTCGTTTACTTAAAGTGATGGTTGAATTTGACATTCGTCGTTTTTTCTTTTTATATAACGATTATCAAAATTAATAGCCATATATGAAGCGTTGTATTTAGTTAAATTATATGAAGCTTCCTTACCTCTGATTAACCCTCCCCATACCAACCACAGGACAATAGTCACATTGCGATACAGCCAAAAATTTTTTCATTATGATTTGTTTTGTACACCACAAAATTTAAAGAAACATTTTGTTAGGTATATTTTTTAAAAAAAATATTTATTTAAAAAATAGGGTTGGGGGTTAAAATTGTTCCGTATAGTCCATGTTTAATTTTTGCCAACGAGCATAGAACTACTGGCAAATCTAAAACATTTAAAACTATTTTTTTACAGATTGATATGCGAGAAACTTATAAACTTTAAAAAAATCAATGATAATTCTATGACCTGTGGACTCAAATTATTATTTAGAAAATCAGATAGTGCATAATGATCGGTCATTAATTTGACCGAGGGAATCGCCACCTGGCCGCCATATTGCCAGATTAATTTGCGCGCACCTACAGACTGCTGATGCAGTCCATGTAAAAGGACTCGCATTCTCTCAACGTACTGGTATCTCTCTCATCGATGACCCTATAAAACAGCCTTTACCAGCCTTAAGAACACTGAAACAGTGGACAGCCTACAACCTCATACGACCAAGACATAGCAGAACAGCCAAAAATCTCCATAGATGGGATATAATATTATTACCTCCCCTTCCTGCCCCAATACGCTTCAACAGTCGTAACATCACTTCCCTCGTAATGACGCATAGTAACTTAGCAACTGGCTCTAAACTATTGAAACAATGGCGGACGCCCTTATGAAATATTTTTCTGACGAGCATAAAAGCGTATCCAGAGGAAAAAAACCCATTATAAATCTGATCATGTTTTGACTTTTACACATTCTGATCACAAGATATATGAAATGTTCTAGCCAACATGAAGAATAAAAAGTACCGATTTTCTTTGTTTAGAACCACGATGACCGCCGTTGCTGGGCGACGTGACATCAGACTATTGAATCCAATTGTGATGCTGTCCACCAGGATAAGGACCGCACGATACCGGATTGCCCCGATACCACCATCCCAGGGGGATATCTCACGGTATACCAGGCAGAGGAAACTTGTATGGACTGGATGAAGGACAAGCTGAAGCACAAGGAAGTGTTAGAGAGCCATACGACACTACAACTAGCGTACTGGGATTCAAATTTATTGAGTTCCTGGCCAGTACGTTATCTCTGTCGAAAAGAATAATACCAGCGCCTCACTACGTTATGTCTCGTCCTATAGATGAGTTGTTGTTGTTGTTGGCTTGAGATCCCTAATAAAGCACTTTCAGCACATTTAATTGCCATTGCGCTATCTAAGAGCGCATCCCCCCCCCCCCCCCCACCTTTCCAAATGGTCCTACCTTTCAAATTAAGCAAGCCATTTGTGACCCATTGCTACAATCGGGTGTTATGTCCGGGTGAAACAAATGCCAACATTTTAACTTCAAGTCGTAATCGTCATAACTCGATATTTTGATTTTTAGCGACTTTAAAAGTTAGCTACATCTTTTTTTTTTTAAATTAAGATATTATGTTAATTCGGCCCTAAGTTCATAATGTAGACAAAAATCAATTTATTTCCAGTCATCATATTCTTACTCCCTCCCCCCTCCCCCAACCCCATTTTAGATGAGTACCTTATTGATTAGCGTGATGTCGATGTTGCTGGTGGTGATTTACAGTGTCTAGTAACGGGAGATCGTAATCTTATCTAATAAGTACTGATCGTGCACTCGGCGATTGGATTTGTTTTAAGAAGCGATAATGATTGTGATAATCTCTCTCTCTCTCTCTGTGCCTCTAACCGGTTCCCCTATAATATACAGCCGATGAGGAAAATAAAGAATCTGACGCTGCACAAATTTAATAAAATTGGACAATTACATGAGACGAAAAATATGTGTTACACAATGAAATAATGACAATAATCTGTTACAGGCCTCAATGACGAAGACTGTATTATCCCAAATCCGATTTAAATGACGTAACAAACCGGATAGCAGCAATTTAAGTGTAATCCCGTAACCGGCAACCAGCAACCGTCGCATGTCTACGTCATATTTGCCATAAATTCGCCACAGCAACAAAGCCAAGACCTAAAAATAAACCCGTTGAATTATTGACGCCGTTTTTCTATTCTTTTAAACGTAACCTTATTGTCGCCAGAAATAACTCCAGTGAAATTAGCAGCTCAGCTCCTGTTAAACCTGCCCTGAATTGAATCTACCTAGACATAACCGACTCAAATCAAGTTTGGTAGAATTTCACGTAAAACTAATATATTCGCTAGAGTTAAACGATTTTGTTTATCTATATAAAAGGAGAAAACATCAGCTATCACATCTCAATACGAAGTCTAAATCCAAACATCAAACAAGGGTTATAGTTATCAAAACAAGATTTATAGATTTCTCCTATTGTTGTATTTTCATTAGCTGATGAAATTGTTTGTCTTGAGAATACCACATTTTGTCTTGCGTTCAAAGGGCACGATTATCGACTTCGAGTTATATTATGTCGCCCACCCCCCCCCCCCCCCCCCCCCCCCCCCCTCCTTATTCTTCTGTAAAACAAAACAAAACCCATTCGGTTTTGCATCAGCCTCAAAACTTTCTATTTCTAGCATCCTTCCAAATCGAGGGCCAGAGTGAGGCTCTGACGTTTGTTCAATCGATTAGTCAGCATGTGACGTCAGCAATGTGTACATCCTCTCGACTGGCGAGGTTCCCGGAATGCCAGCAATCGCTGAGCTCACATACAGCATCAATATTAATAGTTACAACTGGTTCACCTTTTGTAAGAGCGATGTTAAAAGGTTAAGAATGGATTAATGGAGAGTGAATGAAAGCGAGCGAGAGAGGGAGAAGGGAGGACACATTTATCGTGTTACCGTCGATAAAAAAAAAGATAGAAAAAAGCAAGCAGATGAAGGAAATCTGTGACAAGTATTGTTAGGCAGCACGAGTGTGAAGTGTGTATGTGTGTGTGTGTATGTGTGTGTGTGTACGTGCATGAGTACTTGAGTGAGCATGAACGAAGAACTAGGATTGTATGCAAGTGGCGGTAGCCGAAATTCCAGTTCGTCTGTCGGCTGTTATGTTGCCAAATTTCTCCCAGTATCAATAAACACAACACAGTCGCATAGGTAGGATTTTTAGTACCTACATACAACGTTTGACCGATACTTGCTTCTATCGATGGTAGTATAATGCATATTAAGAAAACTGAAATCTATTAGAAATCGGATTTTCCAATAAACAAATTGGTTATACCCATTTTCTTCTCAAGTTTCTCTAGAGATGCATAACTAAGTAATAGCACTGGAAACATATTTATGTATCGCTATATCAGCCTACATAATAAAGATTGTTAATTCTTTTATTACTAGCAGATTAGATTATTTTAATACCCTTCTCATCGGCTGTCAAAGCAGATGAATTCATCAACTACAAAAAAATTCAAAATAAAGCGACTAGACTTATAAAATTAACGAAAAAAGAGAGATCATAATATAACATAAGTTACGTTCTCCAGGAATTGCACTGGCTTCATGTGAAGTTTAGGATAGAATTTAAGTTATTGTGCTATGTTTTTAGATGTCTGGATGGAGTGGAACTTGAATATTTGCAAGAACTGATTAACAAATATGAATCCACCCGAAATTTAAGATCATCTCAGTCCCAACTTCTAAAGGTACCGCCTCAAAATCCACTTTTGGTAAAAAAAAATCCATTTCATCCATTGCTCCACGTCTAGGGAACGCCCTTGGTCCTCGGACAAAGTTCTGTGAAAATTTATCATCTTTCAGGACATGAATGAAGACTGAGTTGTTCCGTAAGGCTTATCTTTCATGGAATAGATGTTGCTTAGATTTTGTTTCTGTATTCATGCTTATTATGTAGTGTCTTGATTTTTTACATTTTTGTTGTTGTTTTGTTTCGTTTCTTAAACATTTTTATTATGTAAAGCGCCGCAGAGCACTATTAACGTGGATGTTTAGGAGCTATATAAATTCATTATTTATATATATATAGATATCAACAGTTTAGGGCCTTATAGTATCAAAGTTAATACCACAATAGAACGTACATAGTATGTGCATTCTCTGTTAAAGCCAAAGAATATACATGCAAGTCCTACTCTGGTAAAATAAAAAATTACAGAAATAACGAAAGCCCACAAAACGAAGGAAACCTGATAGATTGAGATTGGAAGGGAAATAATATATAACATTATTGTGTGATCTACCGCCTGAAAAAGGTGTTCTGTCGGCGTGATTTAGATGCTAAAAAATGGAATTTATAAATAAATATAACTTGGGTTAACACTATCTAATTTGTTTTATTGATGCTGTGCATTTAGAAAAAAAATTAACAGCATCCGCCAGTCGGATGTAACGTACCGACACACAAAACTATGTGTTAGCTTGGACGTTATAGTCTGGTTGATAGAATTTAGTGAGAGCCACTCATAAACATGGCTGGCTAAAAGCTGAGTGGCGTCAATTTCGTTCCCTCTATTGAGGACCAGAGATACCGTTTCTTAAAATGACAATTTAAGAAACAAGAGAGCAGGCACGAAGCTATCGTAAACTTATAGCCTGACACTGACCAACAAATGACGTCAAAGGACAAGTCTTTGGCCGCAAAAGAAAACTAATCGTGAGTTTATTCAATAGTTCAACCAATGGAATCATAATTTGTTTCCTTGAGCTGCTCTACTAACGACAACTCACTAGACGCTGCACAAACCTTTAAAATGACGTCAAACTGTAAGTCCTCGAGGGTTCTAGTATCAGGCTATATATTATCTTAACGATGGCTACGGCAGGCACCGATGTAAGATAAAGATCTGAACAACTGTGTATGAGAGCAGGTGCCAGACAAAGCAAAACAGAAAAATACAAGAATAAATCATCCCACAAAAGCAGTAATTCTATCTATAATCTGGTTAATACAGTTTAGTGAGAATTACACATTGGATTTCATAAAACAATAACAAAGTCTATACACAGTCTATGCGGTTGTGTGGTCGAGTGGTATGACACTCGCTTTCGGATCGGAAGGTACTGGGTTCGAGCCTCGCTCTCGTTGCATCGTTGAGCCCTTGGAAAAGGCACTTTACTCATATTCTCTCACCGTACTGGGGACCCCTTGTAAAGCGTTTTGAGTACGTTTAGTGGATATTGCGCTATATAAAAGCTCAATAAAAAAAAATGTTTTTTAGTCTCTTGAAACAAAGCATAAACGTGTCATATTTTGGACAATAGGAAATTGAATGGAAGCTTCGATTAAATAAACAAAGACAGATAATGTGACGTTTCGGGTTTCTCCTTTATCAACAAAACACGATGAATGAAACACTAAAGACGAATGAGAGTGTTCCATTCATTGTGTTTTGTTGATAAAGGGGAAACCCAAAACGTCCACATTTTTCGCTTATTTCTTCGAGCTTCAAACAACAACATCTCCATTATTTTAGACGATGAATTCAATTTGCAGCACATCATCCAGACATAATACCCTTTTGAAGCGGTGCGTCACAAATACTCTGACCCACTTACACACACACACACACACACACACACACACACACACACATAAATACATACACCGGCGGCGCTCTTTCACAAAAATCGATGACCTGGAAGTGTTCCCGTTCCATCTTCGATTTTAAAAAATCCATGACTTACAAATCGCAGGCTATTAGTATCTATGTCAATGTTATGTTGTAATACGCCTCTGGGATTCAGACCAAATAATTATTGGAAGGAACTGTGTCATGGTGACATCAATATAATCATATCAATTAGAGAGAGAGAGAGAGAGAGAGAGAGAGAAAAAAAAAAGATATTCCTGTACTTGCGTAATATTATTATGTGCGACTATGTGGTCTAGTGGTATGACATTCGCTTTCGGATCGGAAGGTCCTGGGTTCAAACCCAAAGTCATTTCTAGATCCCTCTCTCACCCACTTCTTGAGATCGCCGATTCGTTCACCACCATCGCGAAGTAATTTTGACCAGCAGTTAAGCTTAATAGCCAATATTCTCATCACAAACATATAACATAGAAACGATTGAGACATTGAGTATGCTCCGGTGTATGGGGTGAATTTTTAATTCAGAAAAGTGAGTGGAGCAGGCACTTATGTTGGTAACAACAAGATATGAAGTGAGTAGAAAAGTGCCAGAAGACAATAGAGAATAATTTTTTTTTTTTTTTTTTTTTTTTTTTTTTTTTTTTTTTTTTCGCGGCGGTGGTGGGGTTTGAACCTGCGACCTTATTGGTACGACAACTCCGCCTGGCAGGTGAGAGCGTGGCTCTACCGTGTGAGCTATCCACGAACACAAAAATATTCGTTTCAAACCCAAAGTCATTTCTAGATCCCTCTCTCACCCACTTCTTGAGATCGCCGATTCGTTCACCACCATCGCGAAGTAATTTTGACCAGCAGTTAAGCTTAATAGCCAATATTCTCATCACAAACATATAACATAGAAACGATTGAGACATTGAGTATGCTCCGGTGTATGGGGTGAATTTTTAATTCAGAAAAGTGAGTGGAGCAGGCACTTATGTTGGTAACAACAAGATATGAAGTGAGTAGAAAAGTGCCAGAAGACAATAGAGAATAATTTTTTTTTTTTTTTTTTTTTTCGCGGCGGTGGTGGGGTTTGAACCTGCGACCTTATTGGTACGACAACTCCGCCTGGCAGGTGAGAGCGTGGCTCTACCGTGTGAGCTATCCACGAACACAAAAGTTATATGTTTGTGATGAGAATATTGGCTATTAAGCTTAACTGCTGGTCAAAATTACTTCGCGATGGTGGTGAACGAATCGGCGATCTCAAGAAGTGGGTGAGAGAGGGATCTAGAAATGACTTTGGGTTTGAAACGAATATTTTTGTGTTCGTGGATAGCTCACACGGTAGAGCCACGCTCTCACCTGCCAGGGGAGTTGTCGTACCAATAAGGTCGCAGGTTCAAACCCCCCCCCCGCCGCGAAAAAAAAAAAAAAAAAAAAAAAAAAAAAAAAAATTATTCTCTATTGTCTTCTGGCACTTTTCTACTCACTTCATATCTTGTTGTTACCAACATAAGTGCCTGCTCCACTCACTTTTCTGAATTAAAAATTCACCCCATACACCGGAGCATACTCAATGTCTCAATCGTTTCTATGTTATATGTTTGTGATGAGAATATTGGCTATTAAGCTTAACTGCTGGTCAAAATTACTTCGCGATGGTGGTGAACGAATCGGCGATCTCAAGAAGTGGGTGAGAGAGGGATCTAGAAATGACTTTGGGTTTGAAACGAATATTTTTGTGTTCGTGGATAGCTCACACGGTAGAGCCACGCTCTCACCTGCCAGGCGGAGTTGTCGTACCAATAAGGTCGCAGGTTCAAACCCCACCACCGCCGCGGAAAAAAAAAAATAAAAAATAAAAAAAAAAAAAATTATTCTCTATTGTCTTCTGGCACTTTTCTACTCACTTCATATCTTAAGGTCCTGGGTTCGAGCCTCGCACGGCGCATTAGCTGAGTCCTTGGAGATGGCTGTTTACTCACATTCTCTCATCGTACTCATGTGTTAAATGAGTACCTGGTCGTTAATAGCGTTGTCTCTCTCTCTCTCTCTCTCTCTCTCTCTCTCTCTCTCTCTCTCTCTCTCTCTCTCTCTCTCTCTCTCTCTATCTCTCCGAAAAAATTGTAATATCGCTTAACAGGCGTCATTTCCCGTCCTAAATGTTAATAGAAATTACATAAATAATAATACTAATAATGATGATGATAATAATAATAATAACAATAATAATAATAATAATAATAATAATAATAATAATAATAATAATAATAATAATAATAATAATAATAATAATAATAATAATTGTTATTGTTATTATTCTTGGTGGGGTTCTTGCATATGGGCAGGGTGGCACTTGCTGCGTCTTCTATCCCCTTATTACATCTGTTTTCCAATTTGCTTTCTCTCTTTGTCTTGGAATGAGATTACTTGGTTTTGTACTGGCCCTGACCAGAGTCCTTGGCTTGGTGGGAAACAGTCAAATGTAGTTATTGTTTTGGGATATTATTTTTTTTCTTGATAAATCTGTATCTATGAATTGTTATTTTGAATGTATAATGTAAGCATGTGGGTGTATTCCTCTTAGTTGGATCCTAGTAACTAGACTCAGACTAAAGCGTGAAGTCATGCCTCAGCAAATGACTAAAACGGCCAAACTTACTCCGTGATTTTAGCCTCGGACTTGCTTAGTCAGCTCACATGAAATCCGATTTTTTCAAGTCATTGACTAATGTCAGAGATAATCAGAGACTAAGCACTAGTCCGCGTTCATGAAATCGGCCCCAGAAAGCCGAACAAGAGGACTTTGATAGCTCGAAGAAAAATTCGAGAGTGATGTAGAGGTATAGATGTGAGTTTGTCATTTAAAAATGAGAGCTGAAATTGACGGAGGGAGACTATTTATTGCGGCATAAGTTCACGATCTAATGATACATGGCCCTTTTAAAATACATGGCCCCTAAAAGTGACAGCCTCACAAGGCGTCCCCGATTTGAGAGTCATTTGAATCAATCGATATATGGAGAGTGTTCTGGTCAAATTTTTAAATACGTGTTTGGCATTGATCATCGAAGACTCACTTTCACAAGGACATCGAGTGATTTGTAAAGATTTGGGAAGTGGCCGAGTGGTTAATTATATATATATATATATATATATATATATATATATATATATATATATATATATATATATATATATATATATATATATATATATATGACTTATATACTGTATGAGTCACATTTACTCACTCTATCTTTCTCTCCATTTTATATTAAAAACTGCATCTTATTAAGCCTATGAAATCAAAGGCAACTCAAATGGAGAACAGAAGGAGGTCCCAAAAACAATCCATCTGTTGGTCTCGTCTGTGACCAGCTTTAAATTCCGCATATCATGGACTGAATCCACACCACGAGGGAGACACTCAGTGTGTCACAATAATATATTAATAGCTTTGAATTTAGTTTGTTTTGTTTGAAAGGTTTGTTTGTTTGTTTTTAAGGTTTTTACTGCGCTTGCAACACATTTAGGTTATATCAGCGCCAGTAAAAATGAAGAAAATGGGATAGAAAAAGTTCTAGAATTACAAATAAAGCACCCAAGACAAAGTAAGACATAGGGGAATTGGGAACAAATAGGAATCAGATGTAGATTCCAAGAGCACACTATCAAAGTACTTAGTTTGAGACCACCTATAAGTCTCATCCGGACACAAGCACAAAATCCAACCAAGAGGAATACACTCAAATTCTTACATTATACATTCAAAATAACAAATATAATAATACATAACAGAGAGATGATTTACAAAGAAAAAAATATCATCTCCCAAAATAATAACTATGCATTTGACTGTTTCCCTCCCAGCTAGGACTCCGGCCAGGGCCAGGACAAAATCAAGTAATCTCATTCCAAGACAAAGACAGAAAGCATGTTGGAAAACAGATAAAGGGGGTAGAAGACACAGTATGTACCTCCCTGCCCGCTATGGGAGGTCAGGATCCCCATTGTTTGAAAGGGCTTTACTCCGCTAGCGATACATTATTAAGGTCATTCCAGAGCCAGTAGTAAAAAGGAAGAAAATTAGATCTAGTCAAAAAATTCTAGATTTACAATTGAAAGCACTAGAGAAAAATGTAGACAAAGGGGGTTGGTTCAAATAGAGAAAAATCTCATCGAGACACAAGCACATGATCTCACTTAGAGGAATACACTCAAATGTTTACAGAATTTATCCAAAACAGAAAACATAACTAACAATACACAACAGAGTGAAGATTTATTATTTTCCCAAAACTAATACTTAAGATTTGACTGTTTCCCTCTCAGCAAAGGGCTTCGCAAGGGCCAGACCAAAACCATGCAATTCCATTCCAGTACAAAGACAGAAAGCAACTCAGATAACAGATATTAGGGGATAGAAGACAGAGCAAGTGACCTTCTGCTCACCATGAGAGTTTTAAATTATATAAAAGAGGTGATATCATAGGAAAGATAATATAATCCCCCTTAAAACAATCGCACATTTGACAGTTTCTCTCCTGGTAATGGATCCCAATCAGGGCCAAGTGATTTAATTCCAACACAAGGACAGAAAGTAATGCTAGAGAGAAAAAAAGTATATTAATTTAGAGGTAGATGGAGCAAAGGCTCACACAGGGAAGCCTGACTTCCCAGCCCATGGTGCTGTACTTCATTATGCTCTCTAAGTTCATTTAAAGATTCTATGAAAATAGATAACTGCTGACAGTTGAAACACCAAAATATAGGGGTGCCTAAATGAGCCAATAAAGTGTAGAGTAAAATATGACTCGTGTAAAAGATATAACACAAAAAAAACACTTTACTTTGTGTTTTATCGTTTACAAGAGTCATATTAATATTACTCCCTTTATATTACTCTACATTTTGAAACAGCAAATTAACTTCCAATCCAGCAAGTGGAAAGAATGACAACATGTGTGTATGTGTGAAGTGTAGACCATGTCATCTGATATCACAAAAAAAAAAAAAAAGCACACAAAGGCTGTCTTTAAGTTTAAAAAAAAAGAAAGATTTTTGGCGCTTGCAACACTTTGTGGTCATCGCAGCCAGTAAAAAGGACAGGATAAGATCACCAATGAAATATTACAGTAAAGAAGAAAAAAGAGGAACAAACTTTGTAAATTTTGTATAACATGTGTTTTATTTATTATTTTCATTTCGTCTTCTCTTTTCCTGCCCAACCAATAAAACTTTTGTTTATAATCAACAATCAACAGTGATCAACACTGCCATCAATATAACGACAACATAGGTTCAAAGAGAGAGTAAGATAGCAACAATTTTGTAATGCAACAAAATTTATGAGCTAAAAAATAAAGAAAATACAACACAGAATCGAATGATTTGTGGATATTATATATTCTAAAACAAAAGCAGATATTTTGAAATGTCTTTTCTGAAAACAACTGATAAACTTTGCTAAACTCATCTCTTTTTATTACCTGGCAATTGATAAAAAAGAATCAAATCTTGTGATGTAATAAATTATAAATACTATACATACGAACAAAATCATAACATTAAGTTCCATGGATAAAACAATAAACTGAACACTTTCATAAACTGAGGATTTTTGTTTTGTTTGTTTAGTCATTAATACATGACAACTAAATCAAATCATATGAAACAAATTGCACCTGGATTTTTCAAACACTGACAGCAAATGATAAATCAATATTTAAAAAGTTACACCTGACAGATTTTGAAGTCAAACACACTGCATTCACTTTTCACCCTGCTGTTGCAACTTAGGTAAGTGCTTTTGACCAATTAAAAAAAAAAATCTTTAAATGTAACTGAAATCATTTTGGATCAGAGGCTTTATAATGCATCAGACATTCTTACAAGTTATGATAAAGCAATATGAAACATCAACATCTTATTATGTGTTATTTTCAATAGGATTTAATGCTGCCTTGCACACTAAGTGTGTGGTAAAGCCTGAAAAATAAATAGAAATAGTACCAGGTATCTAAACTACTTTCAGTGTCAGTGGGGCAATAATCGTTGCTTACTCAACTCAAAACTGACTAAATAAAACTGAGTTAAAAAAAAAAAAGAAGCTGGATACATTTTTAAAAATATTGAAACAATATTTGACTTATCAGTTTTAATTCTTCTCAAAACAGCATGGCACCAAGAAAATGACAAAACACCCAGCTTCCTTTAAAAAAAATTAAGTACGACTTAAAAACTGTAAACTGCTGACAGAGTCATATGGGACTAAATTATAAAAATGGAAATTCTTATGTCAGAAACTATCATCACAGATGCTTTTTAGTCTCATTTGAGAACAACAGTCAACAAAATAATTATCAAGTACAGTATACTCCATGAATGGAGCAATAAAGGCAATTTATTTTTCGAGTCACACAATACTGAGGGACAGTGAGTGAATTTTATAATACGAGAACATGGGAAGGAAGGAAAAGTGAGATCACAATAATGTAGGAATCACAACCACACATTCATTTGAAGTCAGAGAGAGGAAAAAAATAGATGGATAAAGAGTGGAACTTTGATTAATGCAGCTCAGATTCAGCGAAATACTGGATTAAATGAGGAAATAAAAACACATGGATTTTATGTCCTATTAACCATGATAAACAGAACCTTGCATTCAATGACATAACAGTCAAATCCTCAGTTCTGCTGACCTCATTGTCTCTGAACTCAATTGTACAGATGAAAGATATTTAAAGTTAAAGACAACAAGACAACACAGTGATAATTTACAGTAGTTCATAATAAGGATTACCGTAGACAGTGAGATGACTGAACAAGAAAGACATAAGTAAACAAAGTAACAATGTGTAACATAATTGTTAACAATCTTAAGGAATGAATGGGAGTACAGAACAGCTGTTTTATTTGAAGGGACTCGATTTAAAAAAAGTCTTAGACAAGTCTTTAGAGTCCTGTAGCACCACATTAATATTTTAGGATGAGGTTCATTATTTATATATATACATACTAATTTGTTAATGAGCTAGAATCACAAAGATGATGTTGTAACAATTGTCTGTGGCATGTCGATGAATGAAGATGACGAGATGACTAATGGAATTGTACTAACTATACTGTCTAAGGGTACAGGATCATTATTGTCTGAAGGGGTTGAAGCTGCTAGGGAAATAGGAAGTGATGAACAACTCGCGGTGGCTGATGTAGCTGTTGAGGATTTACTCTTTCCTCGTTGTCTCATATGAACTTTTGCATGTCGTTTCTTTTCGTCGCTTCGAGCAAACTTCCTTCCACAAATGTCACACGAAAATGGTTTTTCACCTGTGTGCGTACGAACATGAGTGGTAAGGTGATCACTACGACTAAAAGATCGACCACAAATTTTACAATGGAATGGTTTTTGTCCTGTATGAATTCGGATGTGCCGAGTAAGTTCATCACTTCTTGAAAATCTTCTGTCGCAATTATCTACTGGACAAGGATACGGGCGCTCATGTGGTGGAGTTTTACTTGGACGATTCGGGTATTTCCTAGGTTTGACAGGCAAGTACTTCAAAGAACTTTGTTGATAAGGTTGGTTCAAGATGGGTGGAGAGAGAGATGAGCTTCCAGAAGTTTCCGCAGGCATGTTTGAAGGATAGTCTATGTACATTTGATGATCCTCGGGTTCGGTTTCAGGCTCTGTTTTGATTGAGGGCATTGGGAATGGAGGAGGTGGAGGGGGAGCACTAAGTGCAGTAGACGTGGGTGCCAAAACTCTGAAGTCTGGAAGATCAGCTTGACTCGGACAGGCAGGTGAAGAAGATGGCATGATGGACCATTTAAGATCTGCATTCAAGGTCTGACTTTTGTTGCTGTCTGAGATGTGCATTTGGAAAATGGAGTCGGACATAGATGTTGTAGGATAGTTAAGAAAGTGCTGCTGCTGTTGTTGCTGCTGTTGGGGTTGTAACGACCTGACTTGTTGAGAACAGCTACTGTAAGTTGGGGGTTGTTTCATTTGGACATTTGACAAACCTATTGTTTGCGAGTATGAAGGAGGGGCGGCATGAGTATGGAAAATGCTGCTGGTGTTCTCTGTGAGTGATTCAGAGCCCAAAGACATCTGTGGTTCTGGAGTTGAGTTGATGGAGCTGATAGGGGATGCGAACCCAGACGAGTATTGATCAGATACATCTTGCTGATGAAGGTTGCTGCTGCTTCCAGCAGCTTCTTTTGATGGAGGCATTTGACTGTGAGATTGAGGAGAAGGTGCAGAAATGGAAAACATGGTTTGTAATGTAGATTGATTGTCATTGTTGTTGCTTGTGTTTTCTGTTTGCTGTTGCTCAGCTGTTGATGAAGAGGTAGAGGAGGAGGATGGTGGAACTCCAACATTAAACTCACAGGGGAGGTTACCAGGATACTGTGATGGGCTCAATGAAGAGGTATTAGATGATGGGTTTGTAGCTTGAGATAAGATAGCATTAAAAATTGGGGACAGTGGTGTGAGCAAAGATGCAAGATTTGGCGGATTCGCGCCAGACTGTGAGCTGCTCGGGGTGACAGATGTTGTGACGAGGGTTCCCTTGTAAGTGATGGTGTGGGTGGTGCCCCCAGTGGGACCCTCTGTGTAATGGACATGATGAGTCTTGCTACCTGGGCTGCCATCTGTGAAACTTCTATCAGGGATGTTGATGGAAGCAAATATATTGGCTGAGAAAGAGAAATGAAGAAAAACATAAAATGTCAGTCAAGCTAAAAAAAATTGGGCAGCAGAAAATAAAGAAGAATATTAACCATAAAAAAAAAAAAGATAGAAAAAGAAATAATCAGAATAAAAAATTAAATTCAAAACGTAGAAATAAAGGCATACATATTATAATTGGTATGCTTTTCTGATTTATTTTATTTCCTTGATACCTGTAACTATTGTTTATGAATAGCCGAACCAAAGTTTAAAAAAATAAAAAATAAATGAAAATGCAACAAGTTAACAACGAATAAACGGAAACAAGAAGTTATTTTATCTTTCTCTGTAGGCCCCAGCCGTTTTACAACCGACGAACGGAAAGCGTAATGATTCGTGACAAACTCAGGGTTGAAATTCTTATACTATTGTGGAACGTTTCTCAACCATCTAACCAAGCGTAAAAACAGTGTCCAATAGGTCAAATCAGTCGCAGAATCAAATAAAAATGTGGTCTCACCGAAAGAGAATGGACAGACTTCAATAATAGAGATTTACAGCTTACAGTCAATAATAGCTAAAAATAGACAATCCTTTTTTGGAGTTCGAGTATTTTGTGACGTCAATACCCTATGCTAATTTCAACTCGACAGCTGAGAGACGGACGCGAGTGATAAAATGAATCCAAAATGACCACAAATACAAACATATTGATGGTTAAACACCTACCAGTTGCCGTAATTGGGGGAGGTTCAAGTGTATCAGGTCCAAAGAATGTTAAGTCAGAACCAGTGGTAACTGGAGTATTTAATCCTTCATCAAGTGCCTCAGAAACATGTCGAATATGACCTCCTTGAGGGGTATCATAACACAAACTATGAAGGCCGATGTCAGCTCCCAAGCCAACTTGAGAAAGTGAATCTAAATTGTCCATAATCATCACGGATATTTGATCAGTAAATGTGTAAATTAAATAAAAATATT
>NC_088361.1:39410184-39420184 GCF_034508935.2 Berghia stephanieae
TAGTAACTGGTTCTAAAATATCGGAACAATGCTGGAAGCCCTTATGACATACTTCGACGAGCATAAAAGTGTATCCAGAGGAGAAAAACATTATAAATCTGATCATATTTTGACTTTTATACATTCTGATCTCATGCCATGTGAAAACGTTCTAGCCAGCTTGAAGAATAAAAAGTACCGATTTTCTTTGTTTAGAACCAAGCTGCTCGTTGCTGGGCGGACGTGACATCAGACTTGTATCCTATTTCCAGCACCTAGGTCATTCCGACATAATACGGCTTTTACATGATATTGTGTGACTTATGTCCAACACCCGACGTGCATTTACTTGCATGTCTGATAACCCAATTCCTTAGGGCTTATTGTTGTAATGGAAATGTGAGAAAAAAAAAAAGACCCAAAACATTGTCCATTACAAACTAGGCCCATAAGTGGGTTCGGATGACATACCTGCATACATGTACACGTCGCCAACACCTAATTCATCCCCATATAATGAAATGCCGCTTTGAAACGTTGGGTTGGGTTACATATTACACTCTTTATTCATCTAATGAAATACGTTACCTTGAACGGGGCCACTCTCTTCCTGTAGTGAAAAAGAGCGAAACAGTCCTTGATGTTGGCGACTCGCTCTGTGTTGATGTTGGTGACTAGAGGAGGACGACGGGATGGGGGCAATCGTTCCAGTAGTCGCTTCTGCCCATGTTCTGGCCGGGTAAGGGTCAAGAGAAATTCTTCTTTGGGGGGTCGAATCCACAGGGGCCAATATTGTGGTGGACATGGGCTCCCCCTGTCCTTGGCAAGTTGAGGAGGTAGTTGTGGGGCTCTCCGACCGCGTACGCTGAGGATAACCCAGCGTAAAAAATGGCCGCCGCGACAGGGTGAAAGGTTAAAAGGTCAGGTGTCAAATTGTTGTTGGCGTTGTTAGCTGTCTCTTTATTGAAAATATTTTTGAAGTGATCTTTCCTATTGTTTGACTGCTTGGTAGACGTAACTCTGTCCATAAAAAAAAAAAAAAAATAGAAAAGAGAGAGACATATTAATATGATTAAAAAAACAAAACAAAAACGAACCCCCCCCCCCCCCCCCCACCAAAACCCCCCAACAAACCCCAGAGCAGAAAAACAACAAACCCCAGAGCATTTATATAGGGCAATATCTACTAAACGTGCTCAAAGCGCTTTTCCAAGGTGTCCTGACCAACGGCCATACGTAACATATAGAGCAAGATGACACCTGCTAGGCGATAATACAATTTTTTTTCGGACAGAGACAACGTTGTTAACGGCCAGGTACTCATTTTACTCCGGAGTACGGTGAGAGAATGTGAGTAAAGAACCTTTTCCAAGGACTCACCTATGCGCCGAGCGATCGAAGCGCGAACCCAGGACCTTCCGATCCGAAAGCGAGTGTCATACCACAAGAACACATAGCCGCAGGATTAGGTAAAAAAAAAAAAAAAGGAAAAATAAATAGTAAATCCAACCCACAAGACGCATGGAGTCGAATTTTCCCCCGGTTTTTAGACCCGGATAGCAACAATTGGTTTCTACTCCTTGGATAGGACGCTGGCGTAGTGCAAAGTCAAACCTAATAGACCCTACTACCCTATCAGATCACGGCACAATCAAGGACCAAAACCGATTTCTATGCTTTTCAGACCAGTGCTCTACCAACTGAGTTATAGGTGCCTCTAAAAAAAAGTTTTAGATTTTTTTAGTCTTAAAATAAAACAGTCTTATTAATAAGAAAGATAAAAGAAAAGTCATAGTTATAGCAGAAACAAAAATCCCAAGAGAACAAAACTATTTAAAAACAACAACTAAATAGAACAACAATCGAACACAGAGAGACCTATTCAAGTGCATTGATAGAGCGAGGATGATGTCACTCAGGTCTTTTCTATTGTTTTTTGCCATCCACGTGTATGAGTAATTGGATTCAGTAGTCTGATGTCACGTCGCCCAGCAATAGCGGCCATCGTTGTTCTAAACAAACAAAAAAAAAAATCTGTACTTTTTATTCTTCATGCTGGTAAGAACTTTTCATATGTCTTGTGATCAGAATGTGTAAAAGTCAAAACATGATCAGATTTATGTTTTTTTCACCTCTGGATACGCTTTTATGCTCGTCGGAGAAATATTTCATAAGGGCATCCGCCATTTTCCCGACAGTTTAGAGCCAGTTACTAAGTTACCATGCGTCATTACGATGGAAGTGACGTTACGACTGTTGAAGCGTATTCTCACTAAACTGTATTAACCAGACTATAAACGTTCAAGGTTACACATAGTTTTGAGTGTTGGTCCGTTAAACTTCCGGATGACAATGCTATGAGCTTCTTAGCCAAGCGCATACTATCTATAAGTATAAATTAGTCCATCATCATGATTTTTATTTTTCATATTCGAGTACAAAAATTACCAGAGGAGACGGGATTGAAATGTTCATCCACAGATAAAAAAACTAGCATAAGGGAAAGTTTTCTTAAGAGAACAACTGCAAAACTTTGGAATAGAATGAAGAATGAATTTTAAAGAATGTTGCTTCTGAGGACAGATTAAAAATGATGCTTTATAAAGGAATAACCAATTGCTAATATGAGTAGGAGTGGTTGGCCTAAATTGTCCTTTATACAAAAAAAAAAAAAAAAAAAAAAAAAAAAAAAAAAAAAAAAAAAAAAAAAAAAAAAAGAACAAAAAATAATCCAAAACAAGCAAACCCAACCGACTCCCCTTCAGACACGAACTCAACCAAAAAGAAACCCACGAAAAAAAACTATTTAAAAAGAACCCCCCCCCCCCCCCCCCCCCCCCCCAAAAAAAAAAATACTCCCACATTACTTCCCTGAAAAAGAGACAACCAGAAAACAAAACAAAACAAAAGCAAAGCTACCTCAGCCCCTCCGTCCCCCCCCCCCCCCCAGAATTTCCTCCCCCCCCCCCTCCACCCCTTCTCCAAAAGTAACAAAACAACAAAACAACAACCCAAAACTAGAATATATTATTACATAATGCACTTTGTCAATTAATTCACACAAACAGTCACATACAAGCTCTCTCTCTCTCTCTCTCTCTCTCTCTCTCTCTCTCTCTCTCTCTCTCTCTCTTCCACGCACACACACACACACACACACACACACACACACGCACACAAACGCGCAAACAATAGACATACATTAACTTAGACAACTGACGAATTTATTGTTTAAATAATATTATGAAAATTAACAACGGGAAGGAATCATTGTTTTACTCTCATTGAAATACTTTGATGGTTAATCCCCCTGATTAAAACCAAGTTAAAAAAGATTAACAAAAGATAAAGAAAGATCCAAAATAAACACACAAGAAAACAAAAAACAAAACAAAAAAACACAAACAAACAAAAAAAAAACAACAAAACAACAAAAAAGAAAAAACAACAACAAACAAACAAACAAACAAAACAAAACAAAAGAACAAAATAAAAACAAAAACATAACAAAACAAAACAACAACCCGCCAAAACAAAAGACAACCCCCCCCCCCCACCCCCTCCCTAAAAGGAAATAACACCTCACACCTCTCCAAAAAAAAAAAAAAAAAACAAAAAAAGAAAAAAAAACAAAAAACAAAAAAACAAAAACAAAACAAAACAAACAAACAAACAAACAACCCCCCCCCCCCCCAACAAAACAAAAACACGGTATCCATTTGGTAAAAATGTGACCCACGAGTTCAGACCGGTATTACGTCTGGAATATTTAGAAGAGGAAAATAGGGTTGAAATTCGAAATGTTGAGTTATGAACTTTAAGCGACGAATATAAGTACAAAAAAGGGCGCCTAACAGGCGACTGGTACTGTATGGAATGAAAATGTGGTTCCATATGATCTTCTTTAAGGAATAAATGAAACATTTTGAAGCGCTTAGAGCACGATAAATCAGTGGAAATGCTGTATATAAATTAATGTCCACACATCTTTTTTACTGTTTATATTTTTTTGAAGTCCTAATCAAATCACGCCCCTCAATGGAGGCGTCTATTATGACTCCGAATTTTTGACTTTAGCAAAATATTCAAAGTCCTTCTTCTTCTTCTTCGTTCCCGTCACGTCACATGGTCAGTCCGGTCTGGTGAATGAAGCCCACAGTGGTCCTGAGGTCGTCCTCACTGCCGTACAGCTTCTTTGAGTATGGGGTTGGGTCAGGCCAGAAGTTCCTTCTCAACTGGTTGTACCTTGGACATTCCATTAGGACATGATGTCCATTTTCATTTTCAAGTCCGCAGTCACATTGTCCAGAGGCACCTGCTCTGGACCTCCTCCACATATGCTCCTTTAACTGGTTGTGTCCAGTTCTCAGTCTGAAGATGATGACCTGTTCCTTTCTGTCGAGCACCTTGATTGGGTCATTCATGTTGTATTCTGGGTGCTTCTCTCTCCATCTCTGAGACTGGATAAATTTGGCCATTTTGTTAATTTCTCCTGTTGAGTACGTTGGGGAGGGTTGCTGCATGCGACTGCCTGCCTTTGCCAGTTGGTCAGCGATCTGATTTCCAAGTATCCCACAGTGTCCTGGAATCCACTGCAGTACAATGTTGGTAAACTTGCTTAGCTTCATGAGGTCTTCCACCAAGGCGTCTATATCATCCGCAAAGGACATCATTATATCCTCCAGAATTTTCTTAGCATCTGTTAAAATCACTATGTGTCTTGGTTTTTCATTTTCTGAGAGGATTTGCTTAACAGCTTCATGGATTGCATCTGCCTCTGACTTGTAGATTGAAGTGCGAGTACCAGTCGGTTTGCTGATCTCCTTTTGTTGACCATTTGTGTACTCGATGTGCACTCCCAGGCCCCCGCACGTGTGTTCTTTATTGCATGAACCATCGGTATAGATTCTTGTCCATTTTTTTTCAAGGTAGTTTTGATCTATGCACTTCTGTACAGACTTCTTGATTTCTTGGCCGTGTTTTTGTTTTGTTGAAATGTCACCAACGGATGTCTTGATTTTCAAGTGATTTTGCCTTTTCCAAATTGGTACTCTGATATTTGCTTTGCATTTTTGGGTCACTATTTCGTCAAGTTCGTGATCTTTTTCAATTTGCTGGGCTCTTTCAATAAAGTGTGATCTTTTCAGCCGCCTAGTTTTCTTTTGTTGCGCTCTAGCGTGAAGAGGCTGATCTGTCATTGTTTTCACGTCTGTGTATTGTTTCAAAATTTTTGATTCCCTTCTTTCTGATAGAGATGTAAGTCCTGTTATGGTTTCCATTGCACGTATAGGTGTCGATTTCATTCCTCCAGTTATTATCCTCATGTTGCTGTTTTGCACTTTGTCCAGTTTTTCCATTTGAGTTTTGGAGCAGTTTCCCCATGCAGATATCCCGTATTCTAGCGCTGGTCTCACATATCCTGTGTAAGTTTGTTTCAGTATATCGGAGCTAGCTCCCCAAGTTGTTCCAGCTAGTTTTTTCAAGAGTTGTGTTCGCTTTACCCCAACTTTCTGACTGTTGCTGATTTGATTTTTCCATGTTAGTCTCGGGTCAAAATGGACTCCTAGGTATTTTGGTGCGTCGTCTTTTTCCAATTCATGGTCTTCAATACGTAGCTTTGCTTTTTCATCTTTTGGGGAGAGTCTAAATATTGTGAACTTTTTCTTCACTGCATTTATTTTCATCGCCCAGTTGTCAGTCCATTCTTTGATATTATCCAGTGTGATTTGCATCCTGTGTTGTGCCTTGATTAAGTTTTGGTCAGAACTAATCAGAGCTAGGTCATCTGCGTACATCGACATTTTCACTCCTCGACATAGTGTTTCTCTTATATCATTTACATAGAGAAGAAATAGTGTAGGTGATAGTATTCCACCTTGTGGGACTCCATGTTTTAGTTTTGCTTCTCTACTTTTGTGACCTTGTGTTGTTACTCTTGCCTTTCTTGTTTTTAGGTAGTTTTGTATCCAGTTGAGCATGTTATGGGATACTTTTGATTTTTGTAGTTTATATACCAGACCTTTTTTCCACACTTTGTCGAATGCTTTTTCAAAGTCCACCCATACCACAATTTTTTTCTTTCCATCCTGAAACGAGTCTTCTATTTCTTGGGATATGTAGGTTACTTGATTTTCAGTACTCCTGTGTCTTCTGAAACCAGCTTGTTCATTTATAAGCACATTATAGTTTTCAAGATACCACATCAGTCTGGAGTTGATAATTCTTTCTACCAGCTTGCACATGCAGCTTGTAAGACTTATAGGTCGGTAATTTGCGGCTTTATTTGCTTGTTTTCCTTCTTTCTTAATTGGGACAATAAAAGCCTTTTTCCATATATCTGGTATTTTACCAGTTTTCCAAGTGCTGTTGTAGAGTTGTAATAGCTTCTTTTTCGCTGTCTTTCCAAGATGGATAAGCATCTCATTTGTTACTTCGTCTGGGCCTGGCGATTTCTTTGTTTTTAACACTTTGAGAGAGCTTTCTAGTTCTTCCATAGTTAGCTTCGTTGTCATTACTTCATCTATGGCTTCCTTGAGTTCCTTTTTTTGTTTTCTGCATTCTTTTTTAACTCTTTTCTTCAGTTCTTTTTCTATTGTGTTGTCACTAATTTTTTTGAACTGCTCCATGAATAGGTCTGCAGCTTGTTGTGGACTGACAAGTTCTCCTTCTTTTTCCAAAGCGGGAGGGGCGTAGTTATTCGGTTCTCTATTTAGGGCTTTTGTAAGTTTCCAAAGTTTATTTCCCTCTTTTTCGAAGTTAAGGCTATGCGTTTTTTCTTTCCATGCCATTTTGGATGTCGTTGCCATTTCTTTTTTAAAGGTAGCTTCTGCCTCTTTATACGCTGCAATATTGTCATCACAGGGGTCTGCTTCAGCCTTTTCTCTTGTTTCCGATACTTCATTACTTAACTGATTAAGATCGTCTGTCCAGAGTGGTATATAATTTTTTCTTGCTCCCCTTGGGATACTTTCTTTTGCTGCTTTTAGGATGGCCTTTGTCAGTTCTTTTGCACTTTTGATGACATTCTTGGTTTTACAGTTTATGTTTTTGCAGTGGCTGTCTGTAAGTTGTTCAAAGCTTTCCCATTTTGCTCTTTTGTAGTTCCATCTTGGGATAGTTTGTGTTTTGTTTTCATTTTGATGATAGAGGTTTGTGATGATTGGCCTATGGTCGCTACCACCCAGTTGGGGCTGTACTGTTCTATTTATCGTCTTTGCTATATCATCTGTGGCAAACGTAAGATCTGGGGTAGATGTGGTTTTCCACGCTCTTGAGAAATATGTGTCCTCATCTTCATCGTCATACAATAGTTGAAGTTTTGTTTCAATTTGCCAGTTTTCTACTGTTTCACCACGTTTGTCCATATCTCCATATCCCCAGCTTTGATAGTGACTGTTAAAGTCCCCTAGTACCAGACATCTTTCTTCCTGGATTTTCATCTTGTCTAAATGAAGCTCTTTGTTTGGTGGGCAACAGCAGTTAAAAATCAGGAGTTCTTTCTTTCCGATACATACTTTAATTTGCTGTATTTCTGATTCCTCTTGTGTATCAATTTTTATGCCTGCGGTGGGGTAGTCGTTTTTTACTAATGTCATCACGCCTCCTTTGTGATCCTTTCTATCATGCCTTATTACCTGGTACCCTCTGATGGCAAATCTCATGTTTTCCGTGAGGTGAGTTTCTTGAATGCAGGCAATTTTGATGTCCTGCTCTTTGAGTCTCTTTTCAAGGGCTATTTTCTTCTTCGCAACGCCCTCAGCATTCCATTGGAGAATTTTAATTGTGTTTGGTGTTCCAGTCGCATGTAACCTTGATCCTCCTCCCCTGGTTCCGCAAGATGAAGTCAAGGTACCACCAGATCGCTTGGGTGGGCCATTGAGGCCCGGCACTAGGCCCGTCCGGCGGGATTCCACGGGCTTCGCACCATATCGGATTTGATTATTGTGACGTGTCATATTGGGATTTAAGCATGCAGTGGCAGTTTCCAGTTTCCTGTGATATTTGCGCCTTCCGACCCCGCTGCTCTGTCTTCGGCGTGCTGTTTTTCAGGATTTGCTTCCTTAGCCTTTGGCCATCCAAGGTCTGTCCACAAGGCAGTGGCGGTTTTGCTTCAGAGTGTCCTTTTCCTAGATCGATTGCGGTCCCCTGTTAGCGAACTCGATCTGTCCGGGTTTTTGTTCGGAGTGTCCTTCTCTTAGATGGATTGCGGTCCCCCATTTACGAACTCCATCTGTCCAGGTTTTTGTTCGGAGTGTCCTTCTCTTAGATGGATTGCGGTCCCCCGTTTACGAACTCCATCTGTCCGGGTTTTTGCTCAGTGTCCTTCTCTTAGATGGATGTCGGTCCCCCGATGACGAGCTCCATCTACCCGTGGTCAGATGGTCTAAGTTTGGAATCCGGAAGGATGTCCTGTAGAGAGTCAGTCCCTTTTCACCCCTCCCCCACGTCGTGGACAACACCCACACCCAAGGGTGTGGACTAGGGGAAGCTGAACTCGACGGTTGATTTCCTCCCTTCTTCCTTCCTTGTTGACGATTCTGACCGTTGTAGATCATTCTTGGTCTGGCCTTTCACTTACGATCATCGAGACACGCAAGCCCTCCGACCGCGACAAGGTCATATGATCCACCGGAGAGATTCAAAGTCCATAACTAGATATGTTCACCGCGACATAACACAGTTTTGCGACTGTGGGTTGCAAGTAGTTTGATAAAGATGGAACAAAATTGACGTCTCTCAGCTTTTGTTATTGTTTTTAGACAACCATTAATTATTAGTTCTCACTAAATTACATAAATCAGACGATAAATGTTTAAAGTTACACATGGTTTTATGTGCCGCATACACTATATCTGGCTGGCGGATGTTGTATTTTACATAAACACATAGCATCAAGGCGTACAAATTAATATTAAATTATTAACCAAAGGTCAAGTATATCCAGACTAAGGGAAGTTACAGAGTTATAATTCTCTGACAAGTAAATTTTTAGTTGTCTCCCCTGAAGCTCGCCTTTGAAATGAAGTGTAAAATTAACTGCTAATGTTCTTTCCGTTGAATGAATTATTCGAATGATTAGTTTTTCAAGCCGGTGTTTCTTATCAAGAAAATTGAAATCGAATTTTAGGAATACCTTTGTTTGATTTAATTAATCAGTTAGAACGACATTTTATTTCTTGTGTCCATAATTAAATAAGGATGTCCTAAAATTCAACGAATACTTATAATTTTAGATTTTTTTCTTTCGCATCTGTTGCTCTCTATTCCGTCGTCTTATTATTTTTTTTAAAGAACACATTATGTGTCATTTGGTTAACTTTGCATATATACTGTGTTTTGAAAAACAATGGTAGCATTCATCATCAACATTCCAAAAAACGATAGCCAAGAAGTTACGACATTCATGACACAAATAGATGGACACGACTGGGCATGTTAGCATCAGTGGCGGTTCTAGCCTATTTACAGTGGTTGGGCAAAGAGGATTCGGTCATATATATATATATATATATATATATATATATATATATATATATATATATATATATATATATATATATATATATATATATATATATATATATATATGATATATATTTTTTATTTTTTATTTTTTTGTTTTTTTTTTAATAAATTTTTTTTTTGATTTTTTTTTTCGCCTTTAAACAAAAAATATTTCAACCACCAATAATCACATTCACAATGAAATGACAATACCAGTAGATTTTAATTCTTCCAAACGTAATCAAAAATGAATCCCGAAAGAGAATACAACTAAAAAATAAAGCGACGAGACATAATGCGACAACACCTTGACAATACAAGTCCATTTCCTTCACTCGAAAAATTAAAGAGATGCTTTAATCCCTCAACGGCGATATTAATATTGCTTTTACATATTTCTGGTTTTCAGTAGTACGTAGTAACCTTAAAGTTTTCATGGAGAAGCAACAACAGCGATATGACTCGAGTTTCATTCAGAGCTCAAATTGCATAATTTTTACTGCTGTCTTGGTGGTCA
>NC_088361.1:39422684-39427684 GCF_034508935.2 Berghia stephanieae
AAAACAAAAATATACAACAAAAACAAACACAAACAAACAAACAAAAACCTGTTAATTATGGGACTTTTACTGTATGAAATATAAATTTGGCTCCACAAGACCTGATGGGGCGGGAGGGCTGTGAAACATTGTTGGTAAATCAGGAATATAAAGAAGTGGAATCACCAACCCCCGACTGGATGAATGCCAGAAATGAGAACTATGTGAAACAAATAAAATGGTTTTAAAGAAAATAGGATGTAAATTGAGCGATCTTGAATTATATTTTGGTCGTAAATACCAAATGAAACGTCATTGCGTTTACTCTAATTCTAGCAAACGCAAAGACATATTATTACCACCTGCAGCAAAATCGTCACATTTGTTACGACACAATATATATTTTTCTTATTCAGATTTATTTTGTACATCACACACTTTGAAGAATGATCTTTGTTTTATTAATAAGAACATAAAGTTGCTTTGTAGAGAGCTTGTTTGAGTTTAAAAAATCAATGTTTCTGTTGGGTAAGCCTGCCATTTTGGGAAAAAATACTGAAAATGATCGGTAAGGAGAAAGTTAAAGTAATGAATGAGCGAATAAACTTGTATTGAACGGTTATAGAATGAACGAATGGTTGAATAACTGAAAGAATGGTTGAAAGAATGGATGAATGGATGAATAAATTTCTAGATGGTTTTATGATTAATAAAACGAATAAATGAATGATTGACTTGATACGTGAATAAATGCATAAATAATGAAATGCATTTTGACTGAATCAAAGAACTAATGAATAAGTGAATGAATGAATGAATTTAAAAAATGAAGGAATGAAGAAATGAATGAATGGATGAAAGAATGAATGAATGAATGAATGAATGAATGAATGAATGAATGAATGAATGAATGAACAAAAGGATAAGGGACTGAATAGTCAATGAATGCGAATGACCCTGACTAAGGGAACCTACTTGGTTATAGTTTTTAATACAAACTATTTATACAGTTACCTCCCTTATCATTCAGTTCGAAATTCCTTTCAAGTCAGCCAAAACGTTTGCAGTGTGATATATTATGATTATAATACACGCCATTCGCGTAATACACGGAGTTTCTTTCTTATTTCTTTTCTACACCGATGGATAAGTCTTTCACATTGAAATCTACTGAGCGTCAATATACACTGACCAGAATTTAATCGCCTATAGCGTCATAACAGTATAGTGTATGTAATCCATAAAGATGCCGACAATACTGTAAGGCAAATACAATTCTACAGTAAATGTCTCAGGAATACCAGATTAACAAACTTTTTCATATTTTTTATCAAAGTTACAAAAGAGAGACAAATAAAATGGCAATTCAAAATGAATGAAAAATTGACATTGCTTGGATCGTAAAGGCGTCGGTTGCGTCGTGCATTCCAATGCGCACTGTAAGTACATCTCTATTGGTGAGAAACATTGGCGTTTATTGCAGGAAGACGCTCAGTATAGGAAAACAAAAGTAATAGGAGTATTTAAGAAACAAAACCAAAAAAAGAAAACAAAACTAAACAAAACAAAAAAAAAAAGAAAAAAAAAAAAGAACAAACAAACAAGCAAAAAAACCAAACAAAAACAAAACAAAACAAAACAAAACAAACAAACTGAAGTCCCAGGTTCGAGATTTTTAGCAAGATGAGGGCCAATTTTAATCGCTCGATAGAAACAGACGTAGGTTTTTAGTATTTAGATAAAAGTGTATTTTGCTTCTATTCTAATTTAGTTAAAAATATTATATTTACTTACATTTTGTATAGCGTATTACATCCGTACATCCGTTTTGTTACTGAATATCAATCAATGTTTCTTTCTATCTGAGAGGTAGTTTGTTGTTTCTTGAATGGTTGAATATGCCTGACAAGGTTCGTCACACAGAAGACTCTAACCTGAAATGTATGTGAAAACAAAATTTAAAAAAATAGTGAAAGAGAATTGCTAATCTTAAAAGGGGGCAGCGTGCCTCAGCAGTATGGTGTTTGCTTCGTACCCGAAAGGTACCGACTTCGACTATCCGCAACAAAGGGTCCCTGACCAACAGCAACACGTAACATGTAGAACGAGACATGACGCCTGTTAGGCGATGTTACGATTTTTTTACGACAGAGACAACACTGTTGACGGCCAGGTTCTCATTTTACACCTGAGTACGGTGAGAGAATGAGAGTAAAGAGCCTTTTCTAAGGACTCAACTATGCGCCGATCAAGGCTCGAACCCAGGACCTTCCGATCCGAAAGCGAGTGTCATGCCACAAGACCACATTTACTAAATCAAATTAATCTAATTTTTCTTTGTTAAAATGGTTTAATGCTTTTTGGATCTGATAGTTCACATTGTCGGTTATACAGATTTCAAAGTGGAACCACTTTTGGTTGCTGTGAGCGTTGTTAAGAAGAAATGATGTCATGACTTTGGAACACTGTCGTAGCGCTAACCATCGTTAACTTATATAACCTGACATAAGAACCCTCTAAGACTTATAGTTTGACGTCATTTTTTTCAGGTTTGAGCAGCGCCTAGTGAGTTGTCGTTAGTAGTGCTCACGGAAACAAGTGATCCCATTGGTTGAATTGTTGAATACAACTGACGATTTGTTTTATTTTGTGGCCAAAGAGTTGTATTTTGAAGTCATGTTTTGGTCAGTGTAAGGCTATAGATAGTATGCGCTTGGCTATGCTCATAACATTGCCATCCGGATGTATAAAGGACCAACACACAAAACTGTGTGTATCCATGAACGTTTATAGTCAGGTTAATACAGTTCAGTGAGCATTACTCATAAACGCGGATGGCAAAAAACAATAACAAAGACCTGAGTGACGTCATCTTCGAACTATCTATATCTATAAGTTAACAATGGCTGCGGTTGGAACCGGTAGAAGCTTCGGCTACTTGATCCCGATGGATATGGGACCGAGCCGTGAGCATGGGCGATGTTTAAAATATGGAGGGCTCATTATTTCGGTTGGCCAGCATGTATTCAAGACACCTAGAATGCTCTATCCTAATCAAACAAATTATTCCTCCCATTTTTAACAATTTAACTGCCGTACTCTGGAAAGACACTTAATTAAAAATTTGGCCAGAAAACTTGGGACTTCGTGAAGCCCATCTTTGAGAGTCTTTTTGTTGTTTTTTGGTCAAGATCAGGGTCATTTAAATCGATCGATATTTGAAGGACGAGTTTTCTGGGCCAAAATTTTAGATACATGTTTTTCCAGGCACGACAGTTAGCTGGATGCAATTTAGATTAGTGAATATCTACAACTACATGACGATGCCGGATTAACTTGACTGGCAGAGCTATGAAGCAGAAAAAAAGGCATTAAAAATTTAGCTTTTCCATAGCGCAATATCCACTAAACGTGCTCAAAGCGCTTTACAAGGGGTCCTTGATCAACAGTAATTCTTAAAATGAAGGACGTGACATGACGCCTGTTAGGCGATAATTAATACAATTTTGTTTCGGACAAAGACAATGCTGTTAACAGCCAGGTACTCATTTTACAGCTGAATACGGTGAGAGAATGTGAGTAAAGAGCCTTTTCCAAGGATTCAAATATGCGCCGAGCGAGGCGTGAACCCAGGACCTTCCGAGCCGAAAGCGAGTGTCCTACCACAAGAACACATATCCACACAGACAGAGGCAGTTGAAGGATATTCACCACAAGAATAGAAAGCGGAAGGCTTTATGTCAAGTCAGACAAGTTAACGAATATCACTACAGACCAGCTGTTTTCACTAACCCCCCCCCCCCCCTAACCAACGGCGACATTTAACTCGTAGGACGACACGACATGACGACGTCTGTTGGGCGATATAACAATTTTTTAAAGAGACAACGCCGTTGACGGCCAGTACTCATTTTACACCTGAGTACGGAGAGAAGATTTTAGTAAAGAGACTTTTCTAAAGACTCAATTATGCTTCGCTCAGATTGAGACTCGAACCTTGAAGCTTTCGATCATCAATAATGTCTTTCATACGGCCGCCAATCACGCTCAATATTGCTGCATTTTGTTAGGACACGTGACGCCATACAATTCGATTATCGAAGATTATTGGCTATTAACTCACTCAATACTAGAGATTTCTGCTACTTTTCAAAATTTGAAAAAATGTATTAAAAATGAGCATGTGCATAGATAGTTTTATTCACTTGTAAAAAAATAAAAACCTTAACTTTGATACTACGCCTATAATTTGTCTCTGAAAAATGTAATAAATAGGCATAGGGTAAAAGTAACCTGGGTAAACTACGGATATAGTCGGTGTTAGGGTTGAGTGAGTTAAAGCGCTAAATATTCATTCACTCGTGTTAGAGTCCAGACCATAATTTATTCTTCCCCTCTCCCAAAAAGTAACGCGTAATGATATCAAGTTTACAATAATGATTTGTGACGTCAGATTATCAAACGTTGAATTTCCCTAATATAAATTTTTGAAAGAAAGAAATATAATAAAAAAATTTCTGAAAAATTTTTTACTCATAGATGACGAAATCCAAATGGATTGAGGGGTAGAATATAAAATTTCTTTCACTCTTGCGTTTTGGAATTCGAACTTTGTTCCCGACGCGCACACGCAAGCTCGTGCAGTGGTTGGGAACACGTCCGGAATACTCTTTAACAGTCGTAACGTCACTTCCTTCCTAATGACGCATGGTAACTTAGTAACACTGGCTCTAAACTATCGGAACAATGGCGGACGCCCGTATGAAATATTTCTCCGGCCAGCATAAAAGCGTATCCAGAGGAAAAAAACCCCCATAACTTTGATCATGTTTTGACTTTTACACATTCTGATCACAAGGCATTTGAAAAGTTCTAGCCAGCATGAAGAATAAAAAGTAATGATTTTCTTTGTTTAGAACCAAGATGGCCGCCGTTGCCTGGCGGTGTGACATCATACTACTGAATCCAATTCCAAAAAGCAAGAGTGTAAGAATCATTTATTATTATCTTTTCGCTACGTA